>NC_056559.1:19915882-19940534 GCF_013358625.1 Macadamia integrifolia
CCTTTTGATCATCGCATGCTAGTCCAGAATTTGACTGGACAGGTAAAAATAGGTTTTTTTTATTACATGTGTTTTTAGAATACATTTTACATTTGAACTCCTTTACACTTCATGTTTCTAAGCTGTTCATACCCAGTTAAGCTTCTAATGGTTATCATTTAATTAAAGCATACTCTGTGTTTCTAATTCTGAGAAACTAGATTTCACATGAAGAATTGTGGCTATAGAATTCTGCTATTTGCATCCCTTAAAAGATGCATCCGGTAAATTGTGAAGATTCTGTAAAAGTTAGTGTCTTTCTGATTTGCATAGACCTTTATTGCATGGAATTCCCCCCCCCCACCGGGTGTAATATAGTACAAGAACTTTCATGGCTTATAGTTCACTTTGTTGAATTCTAAGGATGCAAGTATTGCATGTGTGGGTGTGTTGATATACATTGTTGTGGCTTTTACTTAACAGTTCGAGATTTTAGGATAAACTATTGTAACATGGTATCAAAGCCAGGAGGTCAGGTGTTTGATCGTTGGTATGTGTGAGGGGTTTGTGTTGTGTGTTATTATGCCCCTAGCCTTGTATCCTTGGTGTCATGTGCAAAGCCATGTGTGTGCATGGGCCTGCATGTGGGGGGGGGGGGATGTGTGTTGATATACATTGTTATGGCCCTTAACAATTCAAGATTTTGGGATAAGTGGTGGTAAAAGGGTGGATTTGTGAAACCTTAAAAGGCAGGATAGTATGTTTGTATTTTTCAATTTTTTGGCACAATAATGAGATTTTTATTGGCTAAAAAGGGGTAACTGTGCCCTACGCCTTCCCTTGCTGTGATGTGCAGAGCCATGTATGTGGGTGAGTGTATGATACAGATTCTTCACCAAATTAGGCTTGTTTTATTAGGAATAAGCTTAGGGTTGGGTTGTATACGTGTTGGGCCTTCAGTCCATGTGGTTTGGAGTGTATTGGGCTACTTTTATGGGTCTAAACTAGGGATTTTAAGGTTGCATACGGGATTCAATGATTTGTTTCCGTTTTAGATGGGGTTATTTAGTTTCTAATTTCAGTACCTAAATTAGTTTCTAATTTCAAGTCATTGTTAGTTTCTAATTTCTGTCTAGACTAGTTTCTATTTTCATTAGATTCTAATTTCCAGTTTTTAGTAACTTTTTGTAATCAATTTTTAGTAACTCGGATTTAGTAATTCTGAGTTTCTATTACTTATAAACCCTCCCTATCATTATAAATAAAGGACATGGCTCTTTTATGAGCCATGATTTGAATAAGAAAAAAAAAAAAAAACTCTCTTGTTGCTGCCGCTGGGTATCAATGGTGGTTCCTTGTGTTTGATCAAGGCCTAGGGATGGGTGTTTGATCCGATCGACACTCTGCGGCGAGAAGTCCGAGTGGGTTGTTATTATTTCTAGTCTTATTTATTGGTTCTCTTCATGGTACAGGTAAGTACTCTGAATTTTTTCTGAATTTTTCTGGGTTAAGCTCTCTGCTTCCTATTCTGTCGACCTAGTCTATTTTGGAGTTCTGGCCACCCGATTGCTTTGAGATTTTGGTCTATTGTTAGGACTATTAAGAAGGGGACTCGATCCATTTTTGAGACAGATCAGACCTCTGGTTCAGTTTCTGTGTTGTGATCTGCAGTCCTGGCCGATAATGGATTCTGCCCAGAAATTCTTGTCTGATTTCTGATTCCTGTCGAGGTTGGTTGTTGCTTATATTTTCTCAAGGGATTAGACTCTCTAATCAGTATTTAGACTTGCTACCTGTTCCTTAAACATCTAGTGCTGAAGTTTATAAAGTATTAGAATCGATGGTCAGGTTTCAGATCTTGCTGTCCAGAATTGAGTCTTGATTTGATTTGTGTATTCTAGTGATGTTTTGGCTTTGATCATATTTTATTCATACTCTATTTCTGTTACTGGATATCCTATTTGTTAGTGCAAACTCTACTCTCAAAATTCCAGATTCTGAGTTTGATAATTCTGGGTTCTTAGGACTGTTGGCTGACTAGTACTGGACTGTTGTGTTGACTACTGTTGGGTGAATTTTGGTTGTTCTTTGGTTTACAAGATCCTATTGTTTGGGTCTAGTTTGGCTTGTCAAACCTATTCCTACATTAGTGTGAGGGGGTGGGTTGTTGTGTGTTGATATACATTGTTGCGGCCCTTAACAACTTGAACTTCTGGATAAGTGGTTGAACAGGGTGGATTTGTGAAATCCTAAAAGGCAGGAAAGTGTTTTTGACTGTGTATTCAAATTATTTAGAAAATACTATCATTTTTTGTACAATAAGTCAATAACGAAACTTTTATTCGCTAAAAAGGGGATATCTTATGCCCTTATTTTCCTATATACAAGAGCCCAAAAAATGTTAGTGGTTCATCTAGGGTTCAAAAGACCCAATTTAGGTCCCCATGGGCCTACGAAATTAAAGATAAACTCAATTGAAAAGAGTAGTGCCAATTTTGTTAATTCTGAAAATCTAGGACCATTTTTAGAAAAGGTAAGTAGAATTTTGGACATAAAAGTATTAAATCAAGGCGGCTTTTATGAAATTAAATCTTATCGGAGGAGTGAAATAAGAAAGAGCTCAGAACAGGTAACAGTTACCAGAAATTTGGCTCAACTCTAAATAAGTAAAATGTATCTTCTTCCCCTAGATTGTAATGGTAAGGGTGAGAGAACCAGCTTTCGAGTGAGAGAACTCGCCGATATGGGTTCTGATTAGGATAAAACTTTAGGTGAAGGTTGTAGCCTTGGAGGCCTGCTGAATACACAATGACAACCTAGATGCTGGGGAAATCAAATGGAACTCTATAAATACTAGCAGGCGGTAGCAGCAAGTTCAGCGGTGGTACGAGGTGTGGTTCTCAAAACAGAGTTGCTTGTAAGGACCAGGATTCAAGGATTTGTGTCCTTTCAGAGGGGAAAGCTATTTCGCAAAGTTACAGTTCAATCTGAGTTGAGTTGATGGAGTTCCAGCGAACTCTTCTCTGACCAACACTACCACCAGTACAGCTACAGTGAAATCAATAGCAAGAATCTTAGGAGATGAGAAGAAAGGTGGGGAAAAAAGGGATGGATCACAACTGAGCCCGGAAGAAAAAATAGAAGTCGTCGACTAGATTTGATAACAGACCTGCAGCTCCACAAGGGAGAGGAAAACTCAATTTTTCATTCAGTTGATTAATGCCCATTTGTTTACGTGCATATGTAATATAGAATAAAAACTAACTTATCCCATCTAAAACATAAACAAATTCAAACTAGCTTGACAAATGAAGTCTATCTCCTAAGATAGCTAACAAACATATAATAAAAATAAAAATGAAATTACAAGAAAACCACATACAAAAGAAAACTTCCTAACTCCCCCTACCGAAAAGTCTAGGTTTGGACCTGTTTTTCCTTGGTCTGGGCTTCCAAATTAGGTCATGCTGGTCCAAGCAAGTATATGCTACTGCATCACTTAACCTTCCTCCAAAAAATTGGACACTGCAAATGTTTAAGGTTGTCTTCTCCACCCAACATTATAACTGGTAAGATCAGTTATTTGAGGAACAAACATCAGAAATGTAGCTGTGTTTATCCTCATATTTTATTTCCTGCTTTTGTCCTTATTCATATTCTCTTAGTCTTAATTGTTGACTGATGTTAATGTACATTACTCGCAAGTGAAGGAGACGAAACGATTGAAATTTCAGTTTTATGAATCTAGAGTTGTTTTGAAGGATACATAGCTTCAGATTCTCTTTTGGAAACTTAACATTAACCCGGTTTGCGTGTTGTATTTCTGGCTCTATGACCTATATATTTGCCTTTTTATTTATATATATATATATATATATTATGAAAAAATTATTGAAGTTGATGGGTGACACATATCCCAGAGGAAGCAGAATTAAAAGAAAACAAGCAATAATCATCTCTCTCTCTCCCCCGTTCTCCCTTTCTTCCGCCCTCTCCATCTTATGCTCTTCAACACACTCTCTCTTCTCTGCAACCTTCTCCGGCTCTTCCTCCCCCTCCCCCTCCCTCTCCATCTCTCTCTCTCCCTCACCCCTGCAACTCTTTCTTTGAAATGCTTTGTTGACACACACCCATGCATTTCACTGTTTATCATTGTAACATTTAGGATATCATTTGAAATTTGATCATTGCTGCTGAACCATTCTTTGCTTCAGAAAATCTGTTGTTGAGCGTTGCACTGCTGCTCCTCTCGGTCATTTTGTAATTCCGACTTCCCAGCTCCGCAGCACATCCATGATAAAGTTGCCTCATGGTGCCGTTGTAAGGTTTGAAACTCGATCCGTTATCTGTGGGACCCATGGCTGCTGCAACTGCTCCGATCACAATGAAATGTGGTGGTTGTCATCGTTTAACTTAACCTTTTCAAAAGACAGAAATCCGTGTGCTGGAGATAAAATTGGCTAAAGCATTCTCCCTGTGATGTGTTAGTCAGGTGAGTTAGGGGAGGTAGGTGGAAATCTCCAATGATGGGTACTCTCCCTTACCTCTCCCCCCTCCCCAGCACTCCTCTCCCTCTCCCTTACCGGCTTTCCTTACCGTTCCCTTGGTTCATGTGTCCATGCATGTGATCAGATTGGCCGATCCAGCAAAGGGCAACTCAAAGTGGTTTGAATCCGGTTTGGGGCTGGTCGATTCCAATCCTAATCGGTTGATTCCGCCAATCCGATCCTGATTCCTCGAACTGCGTGCAGAATCACTTCAATGCAAAAACCATAAGTAAATAGAAGTAAAAAAATATTAGGAAAAATGGCTGGAATAGAATGACTATGATACTTTAGTATGCCAGTCATCTAGGGAAAGGGAATTGAAAAAGGAGATGCCTGACAGGCCTCGTGACTCAAGGTTTGAGACTGAGTTTCCCTCTTTTTCCATGATCCTTGATTTCTGCAGTTGTTTTTGACCTTGGATGAATTTCTTAGAACACTTGTGATACTAACGGTACAAACCTTGGGAAATTCTATGGCATCCCAACCGGGACTGCACATTATCCTGATTTCCTTCAATCATTGTGGTTACAACTCGCAACTTTGAACTATCCAGTATTGATCATACCGTTGATTCATGTCTCATTTGCTGCTTCCTCCCTGTCACTTCCTTGGGCTGTTTTGAAAAATCTTGTTCCCAATGGACCTTAAGTCATATCCTCCATCATTCTCTGCTGAGGTACCACGATCAGCCATGTTATAAGAGACTCGGTATTTGTTTTCCAAGTTTGTCCTGAATTGTTCATTCCCCTTGGGCCTCCTATGGTAAGTATTAAATTGATTTTGGTTGTGCTCCTCTGCCGTCAGGAATGTTTGGGGAAAATGCAGTACAGCTGAAGTCATCTGCTTTTCTCTTCGTTCTTTCTGCCCTTTGTCTCCTCCCATTTTTTTTTTCTTTGGAAGGACTATTGTTGTCCATATTGTGAAAGACTTGGGATTTGTGGAAAGGAATTTGTTTTCTAGATTCATTCCCCATCTTTTCTTCTTGGAGTTAATAATACTTTGGGTTTTATTGTGGCAAGTATTATTCATTTTGGCTGTCAAAAAGTATAGGGTAAACACACAAGAGAGCTGAAGGGGTTTCCTTCATCTGCCAAACTTGGGCCTTCTTTGTCATGATTCACTCAATGGAGTTCCAACTTTATGGGATGATGTAAATCTCAAAGTCAGAATCTTTCCTATGATTCCTCAGAAGCAAACATTGGAATTGGTAGAATGATCTGCAATTTTGAATTAATTTTGTGGCTAAATTAGCTTGTAATCTTCAGGAAAATGGCTGGTGTGGCCATGAAGGCCAGTTTGTTCTTGTCATGAAATGATCGATGGTGGCCGATAGATTTATACATATTTGTGAAATGACTTTTCCAACTCGAGTAAACCTTCACTTCATTTTGATAAGTGCTACATTCTGTGGGTAATAATATGTCCAGCATGGACTTGGCATGTTCCTGTTTTCAGGTGCAACTTTGTATCTTCTTTCTGCACAAGTAAAATTTTGTGGCTTATGGAAACTCTCTCGAGTTGGTTAGAATGGTTATATATATTCTTATTGTTATTTCAGGTTTTCAATAATGCATCTGTGCCACCTTCAGCTCAGGCTACCTTCCCATATAGTTTCGCTGTTAGCAAGTTCTTGCAGGTATGAAGCATCTATATATTTTTTTTTCCTATGTTTTTTTTTTTTTTTTTTTTGTGGGGGGTGTGTGGGGTGTGGGGTGTGGAAGGGTTTTTACATTTCAGTGTTTCTTGATCTGGCATTGGCTACTTACCTCCCACATTATGATCTTAACATTTTATTTTTGGTTGCAGCCTGGAGCATTTGATCTTGTGGGTACAATTATTTATGAGATTGATCAGCAACCATACCAGAGCACATTCTACAATGGAACTATTGAAGTTGTTGAGGCCAGTGGCTTTCTCAGTATTGAGTCTGTTTTCCTTGTTACATTGGGAGTTGCCCTTCTTGGCCTTTTAGGGTTGTGGATATATGGTCAAATCCAACAGCTCTCAAAGGTAAGTAAACTATGTTATACATTAGATGTTATATTTTTCATAATTTATTGCTTGTGATAATTTTCTATTATCTCTGGAGGTGCATTGGGTGTTTGATCTTTGTTTGCCTGTAATGAATTGAATTTTGTGGATTCTTTCTGCTAGATGTTTAGTGATTTCTGCTAGATGTCTAGTGCAGATTCTACCATTTCAATGTTTCCCTCTTTTGATACTTATCAGGGGATTTTTTTTTTTTTTTTTTTTTTTTTTTCGGAGTTGCCACTTCATTTTCTGATGATGGGTGCTTGCTTATATTTCTTGATCCAGAGGACCGGTTTGTACTTGTACTTTATTCTTGTGGCCCAAAGGTGTTGCTAAAACATTGTGTAGCATGTAACAGGCTATTGTGAAGTTGCAGAATGTGCTTCTGGGCTGATGGTCTCTCTTCTATAAACATGGCAAGGGAGATTATCTGTACATTTGGTGAATCCCATCTCCAGAAGAGATAAGTTAATAAAATGTTTAGTGTAGACTCCAGCTTTGCAGTAAAAGAACAATGTTCACTGCAAGGTTAACCAAGTCCTCTCATTCATTCAGTTTTGTGGATTACTATGATGGACCAGGCTTTTCTCCTAATCCACATACTCAAGCTGTCAAGCATGCTGAGAAAAGTGCAACAGCTTTTGCACGTTATTGTCTTCAAGGGATATATGGAGAAAGATGTGAAAGTTTTGCACAATATTTCTTCCAGGGCTGAAATCTTTCACATGCTATATGAAGACCAATGGGTTCTAAAGTTGAAACCCTTATTTTAAAAATGCATATCGAATTTGTAGAATTTTTTTTTTGGGGGGGAGGGGGGTTGGGCTTGAGGACTGTTGTATTTGCTGTTTGGTTTTTCAGTTCTGGGCTTTTGGGGAGTTTTCTCCGGCTGTTGTGCAGTAGCTTGATAATTTCTCTTAAAATTTTGTCAGTACAAAAACAAAAATTCCAGATTGAGTAGGTACGTCCTTACATAAAATAGATATCTAAATCCTCTTGTTCCGAAGTAGGGAAGAAGTCCCATTATCAAGAGTTCTGATCCAGCCATAGAGATTTTTCTTCTGCAATTAATAGGAAGTTAATTATCTACGTGTTTGATCTTTTCAATGCATTTTCCTGTAAACAATGCATAACCATGCTAATATGAGTCTCTCATGCAGAAAACAAAGAGGGCACCAAAGGTTGAAGTGGGTACTGGGACTACAGATGCATCCATGGATGAATGGTTGCAGGTCGGTAATTTATACTATCTGGGCAAAAAATCTTATACAATAATCTCATTTTTTGTGCTTGTGCATCATCCTTTCCCCCAGAATTCCAACAATCATGCTCTGATGTTTGGTTCCATTATGCTTTTATATGAATTCCTGGGTAGAATTAAAATATTTTTGTGCACTTGGCCAACCATTTCAATTTTTTTTTTTTTTATTACAGGGAACTGCCTATGCTCAGTCACTCTCCAAGTCTAAGAAGAAGAAGTGAGCTAGTATGACATGCATTTAGTTGTGAGGGAGAACCATGACCTCTCTCGTGCTAGGCTCTGACATTTTTGTGGTGTCTTAATATTGAGATACTTTTGGGACAAAACGGCTGATGAGGCCTGCCTAACATTTGTAGTATGTGGAAGATGTTCCTGTACTTCCCTTGGGAGTAGATTTCTGTACTGGTTAGCGTAGGGCTTCTGAAGCACCCAATGTTCAGGCAACAAAAGTACAATTTTGTTAACTTAATGCCATTAGGTAAATGTTTATTCTGTTTTGGATGACACTCATTATTTCTTCCTGTTTAGAGGGTTCTCAGCTCAAATCTAATGACAGTTCAGTTATTTCGATTTGCTGATTATTACAGTTCATTTTCTGCGTCCTCGCACATGTGGTAGCCTTGCGCACTGGGTACACATTTTTTTTTCTTTTTTTGTGTTGTGTGTTGTCCGAGGGGAGTCCGTTTCATTTTTTTTATTTTTTATTTGGGGAAGTATTTTCTGTGGGGGAATACGGTTCCTGTGCTTGGGAGTGCCACAGGAGACTAGTGGGAAATACTTCATTTATTTTGAAAATGAAATCTCTGCGTACGCTCTATCTGAGTTATATTGTGAATGAGAATAGGGGTTTCTTATAAACTGAAGTGTCGTTTTTGATTGACATCCTCTTCTTTTCCCGCTAGGTTCAAATGTCAAATAAGTTAATGCAATTTCTTTGCAAACGCCATGTAAGATAGAATTGACCTATCAAATCTTTGAAGCTTCAGCATAGGTAAGAGTCCTCCATGGGCATATGTCGATGGAGAAGGGTTCCAATGGGAGTGCACACAAGGATTAAAGTATTGGTATCGGTCGTCGTATCGGTTGGTTAAAATTAAGATACGTATCGAAGGATATCGTATCGTATCGGAGATACACTAAGATACGTTAAAGAGATGCATAAATGGATAGGAAATAATTTTTTAAATACTTTTGCATAAAGAATTTGTTAAAAAAAGCTATTGATAACATGTATTATGCATAAACACTAAATTGAGGGTATCGTACTGAGAATTCAAGGTCTGTAGTTGTCCCATAAATGTAAATCCTTGTTCCCAACCTTGATTTCCACTTTAGTTAGAGAGAAATATGGCTGACAGCAACTTTGGAACAAAAACCCTTCAAAAAATCATTTTTTTCTGAAAAAATTACCCATCTTGGCCATTTTTTGATCGTAGCGCATTGTATCGGTATATACCGATACCGATACGTACCTATATATATATCGATACTCATTGATACATGTCGATATATATCGATATGTACCAATTGATACATACTGATACTTATCGATATGTACCAATACATATCGAAACGCACATTTTATCTCAATTTTATATTTTTCATAGAGTCGTATCGAGGCATATCGTATCGTATCGATGTATATTGGTGGTATATTGATACATATCGGTATGTATTGTAGGATATATATATATCGATACGAAAGGATTTTAAAAATTCAATGTATCGCATCGGTGTGTATCGTATCGATCGGCTAAATTTAAGATACGTCTTGGAGGGTATTGTATCGATATCGGAGATACTTAAAACCATGAGTACACCTCGAAGGTGGGGTGATTATTTCGAACATCTTTGTTTTTAGGCACAACCTCTGCACTCTTGGAAAGGAAATACTCTCCCTATTATTTTTACTTTGCAAATGAATTCCTTGGATCTAACAAGAAATGTAGAGATTACATTCTAAAGTATATTCACTAAAAGGACCAAGTATGGTGGTGTTTTAAGTATGTTTTGGTTAGGTTACAAAAACATGAAAGCTTTCTTTTCCAATTAAAAATCCTTCAATGTGCAATTTGAGTCGAGCAAGGCAGTAGCGCCTTGTGCTAAAACACAAAGGGCATGAAATGAACACCTCATCATTTATGAAAGGCGAAAATCTCACTCTACTTAATGTTTTTGAGTGCATTCCCATTGTTTTAATGCTGATTCAAGGGCCATGCCCGCCTTTCAGATCCTTCACCCTTAAAGTTAAAACTAAAGGGGAAAATCTTATTGTAGCCGAGGTTGGTGAAAAAAAGAAGTTATAGTATAAAAATTTAGGGTGAGAGAACTTCGCCGGTTTGGTGTAGGAAACACCAAATCAATGGGCCAATGGAAGGGTGCATAGGGATATTCAATGAAAATTAAAGGGGGCAGTGTAGTCTTTTCATACCATGTACAGTCTGGGGGTTTCCTTCACTAGACTCCAAAGCGGCAGGGTTCTTTTTCCCATGAAAGTAAATCCTTCATTCACATATCTAGTTGAAAAATATAACTTTTTATAACAAATAATGGCAAGCCATTTTTTTATTATGCTAAGGGCAAAAGAACGATCCTAGTTGCCTGACCCTAGCACCCAGACACAAAGGATGGCAAAATTATGCCCACATTGGCCCTTGCGTTGGTGTAGTCACAACCAAAGACCATTCTTTTCCCTTCATTTTAAAAATCATTTTTACCCCAAATATAATAACCTTTGAGAATAATGTAAGGAAAACCTTTTTTTTTTTCAAATTGTTGCAACTTCTTACTTAACTATTATAGCGGCAACAAGATTCATCCAAAACTAAAATGGTTTTAAGTGTGAGGCTGATTTGGCATGATTTCGATTTTAATTTATGATTGATTAAATAAATAATAAATTAATTCAGTAAAAAAAAAAATTGAAATTATTTTGGTTGCATCAAAATTGTTTTTGTGAACAAAAATCAATCAAAAAGAAAAATAATACTAAAAACAACCTAAAGTATTTCTAAAATAAGAATTCCATTCGGTAATTTAGGCTCTGTACTGTAACATTCTAAAAAATGGGTTCTGATGTTTTTTTATTTTTTTGAAACAGAAATGAGGTAAAACCTGTATGGAAAGCCCGGTTCAATTTCTTGTTTTTTTGAAATGAACCGGGCACTTATGAGACTTCTGAATCCATTTTTTGGAGCAAAAAATACTTGTTTTTCACTTTTAGAATTCATTCTGAGCAAAAGGCGCCGAAATAGGTATCACTTTAATAGTTATGAGGGTAAAAGGGGAAATTACCCTCAAAACATAACATTGCTATGTTTCACGAACCCTAACTCCATTTTCAGTTGCAGGGGGCGAGAGGCGAGAAGGAGGCGACCCTAACCCCATCCAACAGTTGCAGGAGGCGAGAGGCGAGAGCGAGAAGGAGGCGAGAGCTAGAAGGAGGCGAGAAGGAGGCGAGAGGCGAGAAGCTCTGCTCGGTACAAATTTTCTTGTCTACCACTCGATCTACCATCTTCTAGGTAAACGAAGATCTCTCTCTCTCTTTCTCTTTCTCGTTCTCTTTCTCTTTCTCTTTCTCTCACTCTCGTTCCCTTTCTTTATTGATCTCTTCTCCCTCCTCCTCTCATATCACCTTGATGAACACGTCCTCTGGCCCTGTGTTCCTGTTTGTTTTGATCAAGAATTTAAAAAATAAAAATTCCCATCTGAGACACAATGTACCTGTTATCGCCATATGAGTTTTGAGCATATTCATAGTTCAATATTAGTAATTCTTTCAATAAATGATCTTTTTGCTTTTCCTTAGGCATGGTAGACTCAATAGATTGAGTTTTATGAGGATTTGCGGTGATGTGAATTGTATGTCTCAGATGTATCCGATAATGAAATCAGTTTCGGATATGAGTCAGATGATGATGCATTATCTGGTTTGAGGCTGAAACCCTAGCATAAAAGAGTAGCTTCATTCTTTTCTTCACTTTAGTTTTACTTAGGTACACCATCCTTCTTGATTCTCGATTTGGAGATTTGATGTGATCATGCCCATGTCAGAATTTTGTTAGCTTTAGGTGTCTCTAATAACAAAACAGAGTTTTTCACACTTCTAATCATCAAACCACACTTTCTCCCCAGAAATGGCAGGGGATTCTTGTTAAACTGTTTTGGTTGTGATTGCAAGTAATTTAACCTTTCTCTTTCAAGTTTGATATAGAAGTGCGAAGGGTATTTTGCAGAAACTGGGAAGTTTTGCATCAAAACTCTAAAGTCAGCTAGACTGGATTAAAAGTTGTATTTGATGCAGGTGACACGAATACAGTTTTCTAATCAATCATATGATTAACGATTAAGAATCTGTTGGAGTAACAGAAAGAGGGATCGTCTTAAGAATGTTCCACTGTTATAAAGGGTGTCTTTGAACTGTAGTTTAGCTTTCAAATTTCACTTTCTTTTAGCCAAATAAAAAGCTCTTGCACTGATATGAAATGCCTTAGAACCTTTCAGTTTCTGTCTGGCCATTAAATTCAGAACATTCAAAGGAGAGTTCCCAAACTGTTGTTCACCATGTACCTGGAAGCACGCATCAGGATGCAAATATTATGGGTCAACCCATTGATTGTGGATGAAACCTTGGTTTTCACTTCCCTATATATAGCTGTTTATATTTTCTCATTTTGCATCTATATAAGTGCTTATTTACTTTAAATGATTGTACAGCAATGGAACAAGTGATGCGCATTGAAACTATGCTGCTCATCCAGGCAGTGAACAATCCTTGCAGACTTCTCAATGGCCTTTTTTTTTTTCTGAGAGTATAATATTGTCCAAGAAGAAGAGTATGTTAGAATAGTACACTATTAAGAACACAAACTTATTCTCAAAAGCACTCTGTTAAGCAGCCTCCAAAAGGAATTATAAGGATACATTTTTTTCAATGGGGAGGGGAGATTTGGTAGGTTTTTAGTGGTTTCTGTGTAGAAGACACTTGCAATAAAATAAATATTCAACATTTCATGAAATAAAATTTAATTTGATTATGAATTGCAGTATTGAATCTTAAGTTCCAAGAGATATTTAGACTTCTGAGGTTTCTTAACACTTCAATTATCAACAAATGACTGGTATCCTAAAAATGATCAATAATCTGTCAAAGTGAGCAAAGTTTCATAATCACCTTTGGTTAGATTGTTATTCTATATTATTATTTGGGGAAAAGGATGGGTAATCTAGTGGGTTACTATAACTACTAATTTCAGCTCTTTTTATTTCTCAGTTTTCCTACGGATTTTAGGAAACCTAATTCAAGTATACTTCTTTAAATTATGACTATTCTGATATTGTTTTCTATTGCTAATTATTGGACAGATCGAGGGTCTGGAGGCTCTGGCAGTACTGCAAAGATTCAAGCGTCATCGTTGGGAGAGACAGGATTAGGCGATTCTCCCCTTCTCCTTTTCTTCACTCCTCTTTGTCTCCTTGATTCTTTGTTGCTCGGTACAAATTGGTGGAATGAGGAGCCTGAAGAAATTCAAGATTATGTACCACCGGCTCACATTAGTATAAGCTTAGCAGAAAGAAGAAGACAGATGGATGATCTCAGGAAAAAGATTGCAAATGAGTTAGCTGTTAAAGCCGGAATGGCTCAAATTACATGATTACATTTTGATGATTGGATTTAAACTTTGAAGTAGTGGGACATGTTTTGCAGTTAAGAATTAATTTGGAAGACCTAATTTATGCCCTTAAGTTCATAATTAAATACTTTAAGAATTATGTCTTCCCTTGAATTTATTCTTGTTCATACTTTTATGTTATTATGATAGATCATATTTTTGTTGAAACATTTCATATTTCATATGGCAAGGAAACACGGCCAAATATTTCATATTTGAAGTGAACACCATGTTGTTGATATGGAGATATTCTTATTTGCCTCATTCAACTTAAGTTATTTGGGTAATAATGATTTTCATAACTTAGAATTTATTAAAAAACCATTAACTATCCTTAGATTTTATTTAAAAATCACAACTTTGACACCCATGGTGAAGATGACACTTTATGTAAATATTGGTTTCTAACAGAAACGATTCTGTTAAGTACGAACCATACATGTTTCTGTTTCTTTCAAGTTACAAAATCAATTTTTTTTTTTGCGATTACCATACAACATTTAAGATGCAGAATCACTCCAAAAAAATAAAAATGCAAAAAAGTGTGCTAGCCCCAAAATCATGTTAAAAAAACAGAATCGTTACAGTACAGAGCGTTATAGGGCCAAATGAGTCGGGGTTCGCAGCTTTCTAGCATTAAATCGTGCTTGAAATATCATTTTCGACAATTTATGACACACATTTCTTCGTCTGTTCCCAAACGCTCAACGAATTTAACTCGATTCGTCTCTGGGNATTTGTATTTAATTTGAGTATTTTGAAATGCCAGGATATATCAATTCAAGTATTTGATTATGCGTATTTTTTATTTATTAGGATAACCCTACTTGGGCACGATTTAAGAAGCATGGACTACCACAATGGCCAGAACTATGTATGGTATTTGGTGATACATATGCAGACGGCGAAGGAAGTGGGACTCAAAAAACCATGTTGGAAACTTTGGCGGCCGATGATGATAGGAATATGATTGAATCTTGTGATGAGTCAAGTTCCGCTGATGAAGTTACTCCATTAGGTGACACTCAAACTGAAGCAGTGGAAAAAAAGCCAGCTACTAAGCATAGGCATGATAGGACTCCAAATGCGAAAAGGAGGAGGAGTAAGTCTAATGATTGGTCAATGGCATTCAAGGTAATTCAAGATATTAGTAAATCAAGGGTAGAACAGGATGCGAGCATGTCCACTGCTTCAACCCAAAATGCGGAACAGATGTACGGGATTACTAGGGCCATGGAGGTGCTTGAGTCAGGATATGAGTTAGATGAAACACTATACGAGAAAGCACTTTGAAAGTTAATGGCTGACCCGCAATGGAGAGAAGCATTAATTTCATGCCCTCCTCATCGGAAGTCAATACTCCTTCGTACCCTTCAGTAGTTTGCTTCTTGAAAAGTTCTTTTAATTAGATAGATTGATAACTCTACTTGGATTGTGCCTTGACCCTACTTTTAACTTTGGTGGTTTGCTATGTTTTTCTTCACTTTTTAAGATGTTATGGATGACTGTGTCTTGACTTTTTTTTATAACTGTAGTACTTGATGTCCTGAATATTTATTCATTGTGCTTTGACACTACTTTTAACTTTGATGGTTTGCTATGTTTTTCTTTATTTTTTTAAGGTGTCTTGGATATTTGTTCAAATTTATGGTTAGATGTGTTTCCATATTTCTAATTTTATATTATAGGAATGGATCAAAGAATGATTGCATCTAGGGAACACATTGAACAAATGGAAAGAGATGACACTGATGCAGAAATCATGATGTGTATGATGTTGTTGATGAAAGCACATGATTCATTATACACTAGAGAGCCCATACGAGATAGTAAATTGACAGGACCAGAGCGAGTGAGTGAGGTTCTAAACGGACATGTAGACAGATGCTATGAACAGTATAAAATGGAACGCCATGTCTTCCTCAACCTTGAAGCATTAATGCGACAACATGGTTGGTTGGAAGATAGTCGATATTTAAGAGTGGATGAGCAGTTGGCAATGTTTATATCTATTGTTGGTCACAATGATAGGTATAGAGACATAGCAGAACACTTTCAGCGTTCTCTTAACACAATAGGTGAACACTTAAAGAAATTGTTACGTGCTTTCATACTACTCGGACAAGAGAATATCAAACCTCCAAACTTTAGTCGTTGCCCTAAACAGATTCTTGAAAAACCAAAGCTCTATCCTTTCTTCAAGGTATGTTGCTTATAATTAAAACAATGATTATGTTGTTTTGTGGTTATACGTGGTTTGATTTGATGAATATCCATGTATTGGTACTAGGACTGCATTGGCGCGATTGATGGCACTCATGTTAATGCTTCTGTACCTCTATCCAAACAAACACCGTACAGAGGAAGGAAAGGAGATACAACATGGAATGTTATGTGTGCATGTGACCTTGACATGAAATTCACTTTTGTGTACGCTGGTTGGGAGGGTTCTGCAAATGATTGTCGAGTATTCAATGAGGCATTGAATAACCCTAAATTTGAATTTCCTCATCCTCCACCTAGTACATTCTAAATCTTAACCTCACAAGTTGATTATGCTCTATTTTACATATTGTGTTGATTCATTACTTTTCACTTTACGTGCTAGGTAAATATTATGTGGTTGATTCTGGTTATCCATCTACTACTGGGTTCTTGACGCTGTTCAAAGGACAAAGATACCATCTAAATGATTATAGGAATAGACGTCCAAGGACAGCAGTAGAGCTATTTAATAATAGACACTCTTCTGTTAGGAATGTCATAGAGCGCAGTTTTGGTTCTTTGAAGAAGCGCTTTCCAATTCTCAGCAAAATGCCATGTTTTCCACTGAACACCCAAACATGCATCGTCATTGCTTGTTGTGCACTTCACAACTTCATTCGGGAGGAAGAAATTGCAGACAAGAATTTTAAGGAGTTTGGTGAAAATTGGTGGAATGAGGAGCCTGAAGAAATTCAAGATTATATACCACCGGCTCACATTAGTATAAGCTTAGCAGAAAGAAGAAGACAGATGGATGATCTCAGGAAAAAGATTGCAAATGAGTTAGCTGTTAAAGCCGGAATGACTCAAATTACATGATTACATTTTGATGATTGGATTTAAACTTTGAAGTAGTGGGACATGTTTTGCAGTTAAGAATTAAGTTGGAAGACCTAATTTATGCCCTTAAGTTCATAATTAAATACTTTAAGAATTATGTCTTCCCTTGAATTTATTCTTGTTCATACTTTTATGTTATTATGATAGATCATATTTTTGTTGAAACATTTCATATTTCATATGGCAAGGAAACACGGCCAAATATTTCATATTTGAGGTGAACACCATGTTGTTGATATGGAGATATTCTTATCTGTCTCATTCAACTTAAGTTGTTTGGGTAATAATGATTTTCATAACTTAGAATTTATTAAAAAACCATTGACTATCCTTAGATTTTATTTAAAAATCACAACTTTGACACCCATGGTGAATATGACACTTTATGTAAATATTGGTTTCTAACATAAACGATTCTGTTAAGTACGAACCATACATGTTTCTGTTTCTTTCAGGTTACAAAATCAATTTTTTTTTGCGATTACCATACAACATTTAAGATGCAGAATCACTCCAAAAAAATAGAAATGCAAAAAAGTGTGCTAGCCCCAAAATCATGTTAAAAAAACAGAATCGTTACAGTACAGAGCCTTAATTTCTAAGAATATATTCTTTGAGAGAGGGTGGTGGTGGTGGAGGAGGTGACAAAATAAAATGATTTTTCTTTCATTTTTTTTTTTTTTTCAACATGTCAAATGACACATTTACCTTTATTATAAACCCATGTTCATTAAAGTGGAGTGCATAAGAAATTGTTCATTGATTCCAATAGTTGTTAAAGTGGATTTTTTTCTCTTGACCACCCCCTAATCTTCACTTCCACTACCTCTAGTTTTTTCTTGCCGGGTTCACATCTCAGCATTTTATAATCATTTAAATCCAAAAGCACCATCTTACTTTGCCTTTTTTGCTGAGCTGTGACTGAACAAAGCTAACCAACCGTCCACATTGTATTCAGTGTGCCATCCATCTATCTACTCTCAGATCAGAATCTCAAAGACACCTTAATTGACAAATTCCTACACAGCAAGGTTACATTATACTGACTGCCTAACATAGGATCACTTTCTCTAGGTAGCAAAACAAGAATCTTAAATGGAGGAAATCTCCTCAAACTTCCTTCATATTCACAGAGAACTACAAAATTGGAAAACGAGAAATTATAATCTCAGTAGCCGATTAATATTGTATTATAAAATTTTGGGAAGGAAGAAAAAGGAAATCAACGATTGATCATCATCTGCAACGTGGTTTTATAGAGCCCATGGAGCTTTTTTTTCTGTTGATCTCAATTCTTTTTTTTCTCGCCTCAGCTGCAATGGCTGCCTTGTGTAGATCATATAAGCGAAGATAATCTATACTAAAGGATGACTCCATCGATAAGTTGAGATTGGAGAGACCAATCGTGCCCAATTGCTTCGCGATCCCCAACCCAATTCCAGATAACATCACATTGTACTGCTCTTTCAGTTCGTTTGGTTCTTTAGAACTGTAACTCACCGAAGGCCCCACTTCCGCCTTTTCCTGCTCAAGAACCCGGAATGACCCTTCTTCTTCTTCTTCTTCTTCAGCTGAAGCTTGAGAGGGGAATTCTTCCAAAGCAGGACCAGTGATTGGTTCTGGACTGGAATTCAAATTGGGATCCTCTGGTTTCTCGGAAGAAATTAGCTGTAAAAGACCCAGAAAATTAGGAAGAACAAACCTAGATAAACATGGAAATCAAATCACGGAAAATACCTTTCTTTCCATTTGTTTTAACATTGAATTAGTATGTTTCAATGTCTCATAGTGAGCCCTCGCCTTTGGGATTTCCTGAAGAAAAGAAAATTCAATACATTACAAACTCAAAAAACCAAAATCTTACCCAATCTCCTCCATTAGAAACTTACTTGTTTCAGTATTTTTATATTTTCTGTTAAACTCTCTATGACTTCAAGCATATCCTGCTTAGTCTGCAAGAGAAATCCAACAGGGAAATAGATAAATAAGAATAGAAGCCCTAAACTTGATATAGAGAAATCAGAGAATGAATCAAAATCACACCGGACAGAAAAGAGGAGTTCAACTTACCATCTTCTTTCTCCTTAAAACAACACCTGGCTTGGATTCGGATTCACTAGGCGAGAAAGAAAGAGGGGTTGCAGGACTGTTAGAAGAAAGAGGGGTTGCAGGACTGTTAGACTCAACCTTGATGCTGGATTTGCAGCCATTGCAGGAATCAGGAAGCAGAGGAGTTAATGGACGTGGAGACGGAGGATGACGGGGAGGTGATGGGCTCAAATCGATTCCAGATCGCTTTTTTTTAACACCCCAAGAGAATGGAAAGACACAATCTTGTTTCTCTTGGGTTATCAACTGTGGTAATTTGAGCAGGATTTCAGCAACCTCAAACTCATCATCACTGAAAAAGCCGGTGGTTTCTCTGGTAATGCTCTTTTTCATCCTTTGTTGATTCACTAACTTCGAACGAACTGAAACCTCCATGAATGATTCTCAAGGAAGACTATCACAAGAAGAAGAAGAAATTGAGAAGAACAACTACGACGATAAACATTCCTATTTTTGTGATTCTACGACTGGAATTTTGAGAACAAGAGTCTTATAATGGGAAATCCTGTGGAAAATCCATGGCGAGCTTGTGGCTCTGCCACGTGTCATACGGTAAGAGGTTGAGTATCTCTTAGGTCTAGGGTTTCTGCAAACTAGTCCCCCAAGAGAGGAGAGAGAGAGAGAGAGAGGCGCCGAGTGGGAGTGTGGTGGGACCATGGGAGTGAGTGCCGAGGGGATAGGAAGACATAATTTATATTAAGAGAGTGGTGAATCGGTGGCCGTTGATTTAGTGTAGTTTGATAGGAAGAGAGATCTCTGACATCGTAGATCTTTCTTTGATTTGGGAATCCCCTTACCAATTGCGGCTTTTTGTAGTTACTATTTATAAGTTTCGTATTTATAGGAGATTAGGAGGGGATGGAGAAAGTTATAACATGTATTGCAACCTTGTAGATTTTGATGACTACCGTTTGGGATTGCATGCATTTCATGGATTGGATCATCTGGGACGTACGTTCAAGTAAGTTACTGAGAAAGCCCATATTAGGAAAATGGTTTTTTCTTTTTCCCTTGGTTGGTAATTGGGATTTTTCTTCCAAAACATATATATCCTTCGTTTCTTTTTTTCTGTTTGTTTGTTTGTTTGTTTTTTTTTTTTTCTAATCTCAACAAACTTGGGTAATCCGATAATCCTCCATCCCCCACGGAGTCAAAAATGGCCTTCGTTTCACTTGTTCTCCAAGTCTCATTCAATTTTAAAGAAATTTTCTTACTGTAACACCTCTTAAGCTGTCAAAATAATTTTTACAAAGACACCAAGCAGCAGTTTACAAAACTCGATGGGTGAAATTGCTTCTCTACCCTTGTGAAATTAAAAAACCTACCCTTGTTTTTATTTTTATTTTTGGTAGAACCTATCCTTGTTGAATGCCTCTGTTGTTAGTCGGTCAGATTTGGTCCATAATAATTGGTCTGACTGAGTCCCTTAGAATACTTTGGTGTAGGCCCAAAACTGGTCCATCAAGAAAATCAAGACTAGAATTAAGGAGTAAAACAGAACTGGGATTTAAGATTGACGCTTTTTTTTTTCCATTTGTGCCCAATGTATAAAGAAAAAGAAAAGAAAAAAAAAGCATCAATAGATCGAATGATCAAGAGACAATTAAGCTTATGAAGGGTGCAACACAATTATAAATGTTCGAGAGAACTGACCATAAGAATTAATGACCCAAATTTTATCATTACAAATAAAATGATAGGAAAATAGCCTTAAATTATATTATATAAATTAGGATTAAAATTAGGGTGAGGTTGGACTGAGCTGGGCCTAGGCCTCAATTCAGGCCCGACCCAACTCAAACCCAGTATCAGTGTTTTTCAATCCTAACCCATTCTAATCTTAGCCCAAGACATGTTCAGTTCAAAGCTGGCTAAAGCAGGTTCAGTCCATTAGAGCCAAACTTACACCCCCAAAACTAATAAGATTTCAATGGGTTGGTTTTGATTTGTTTTATTTGTTTGTCAAATTTTATTGATTCCTTTATAGTTTTTCATTAAGGAAAGAGGTCCTAATGTGACCTCCCCTCTCTCCTCATATATCTCTCCTTATTGTATAGTCTCAATTCAATCAGGATCCACAATAAAATGAGAAAAATAATATTATCCACGGTCGTGAAAAAACCTCTCTTGTTCGATGCCTTTGTGAATCCCCTCATTGGCCCCAAACTATTATATAAGTGCCACAACCAGACAACATTCATCTTGCTAAATAGGAGAGGAAAGAAGGCTTGTAGCCTTCGGACATGATAAGTAGGGAACTGTGACTTTGCAGAGAATCAAGATGAGTAGCTGGCCCCTAGCACTAGGCCATCTATCTTTCCACACTTGGATTGGAATCTCAAAGTCTTTCTTCTAAGCTCTCTCTATATATTTAGTTTTCCAATTTCCTGATAACTAAAAATTTTAAAAAAGAGAAATTATAATCTCAATGGTCAACTAATGTCGTATACAAAAAATTTGGAAGAAGAAATCAGCTATGATCATCATCTCTGCAAGTACATAGTTTTACAGAGGCCAATAATCTTTTCTTTCTGTAGATTTCAACCCTTGATTTTCTTCTCTCAGCGGCCATGGTTTCCTTGTAAATCACCCTTTAGTTTATTTAAATAATTCATACTGAAACACGACGGAGTCAATACGTTGAGATCTGGAAGGTCAGGCACATTCACCGGCCGCTTCAGTTCGTTTGTTTCTTTAGAAGTAATGCAACTCACCGAGGTTTCAGACCCAGATGTAAAACGCCCCACTTCCACCTTGGACTGCTCAACAACCCAGACGCTGACGCTGACGTCGACGCCGACGCCGACGCCGACACCGACGACGGAGACTTCTTCTTCGTCTTTTTCTCCTTCAGGTGGAGCTTGAGAGGGTAATTCTTCCAATGCAGGACCCGTGATTGGTTTTCGAATGGAATTCAAAGTCTCTATTTTCATTTGATTTAACATCCAATTTGTATGTTTCAATATTTCATAGCGATTCGTCGTCTTTGGTGTATCCTGATGAAATCCAAGAAAAAAATAAAAAATCAAGGGAGAGTTTAAGGAAAAAAAAAAAAAAAGAGTCCAATCTTCCATTAGGGACCCAGAAACATACCTTTTTCAGTGTTCTTATATTTTGTGTCGATTGCTGTATGAATTCAAGCAAATCCTGCTTCGTCTGCAAGAGAAATCAAACATGTTAATACTAATTAAAGATTGGGAAGATTAAAAGACAAATAAGAGTTTAATTTAACTTACCATCTTCTTTCTAGATCTGGAGTTGCAGGAATGAGGAACCAGAGGTCGAGTCGAAGATGAAGGATGATTAGAAGGAGGTAAAACGATTGCAGATCGTTTTCTTTTACCACACCGTGATAATGGAATGTGAGAATCACGAACATCTCTGTCTTGATCTATCAACTGTGGAAGTCGGAGCAAGATCTCAGCAACCTCAAACTCGATGGTATTGCAGGTCATCGCCAACTTGGAAGGAACCTTCATCTTTCACGAGGAAGACAACACAAGAAGAAGTAGAATTTTAGAAGAAAGAACAACAATGATTATAATAAACCTTCCTTTTCGAAAGCAGAGGAGTACTTTATTGTCCTTATAATGGGTATGTTTGAGTCACACTAGGTTTAGAAAGAATTAGCTTCCTAAATCTACATATGATAAAAATTGGCAACTTCTTACATTAGTTGTTATTAATGCTTATCGTTAATTCATCATCTCAGCTGTCCCACATCCTAGACTCTATAGTGAACGGTGGCCGTTCATTTCTACTCTCTCTGACATCAGAAATATTTCCTAGGATTTGAAAACAAAAAGTGAAAAGGAATAAATAGAGTTTTCTTTTAGTAAATCATACATTAGCTGTAAAACATTTCGCCACGGAGACAAACTTGGCTTTTCTTTTTCAGCATTAAAAAAACGTGGCTTTATGATTCTCCAATTCTTGTACTTCGATGGAATAATCCAATTCCCTACGATACCAGTTTGAGGAATCGGGTTGGATCTTTTTTGAAAATTTCGGTATCTTAAACCATGCTGAGAGGACTGATAAGCGGTGGATTTTAATAGTGCAAACGGCAAAGCCGATTGAAGGTAGGACAAAATTTTGGTTCGTGAATCTTTGAGAAAGCGATACAGAGGAACGTCCCAATGAGTGAATTTTTGTTCATATCCACCTAGCTACAAAGGTATCGGCTGCATATATGAGCTTCAATATCAAAATTAACTACAGTTATAAATATAAAATCCCATCTCCATCTCATAGAGATCATGATTAAGATGTCACCATCCTTTGTATCTATACCATGTTAAGGTGAAACAGGGTCGGGTTGGGGTGGCTTTTTTTAAACCTTAACTCAATCTTAGGTTTTTAAAATTTAACCAAAATCCAATCTAACCCTGTCAGATTCATATTCAGACTCAATTCTATCGGGTTCATACCTACCCAACCCAATCCTAATTGACTCCGGCATAACCAAGTTGGGTTAAGCTGGGTCGAGTTGGGTTGACCTTGATTTACGCAATGTTTGAAATAATCTTGATTGACCTATTTTTGTCATTCATATCTTGTACATTAAAAAAATATAGAAAAATGAAATATCTATAGAAGCCCTAATTCTAATATGAAAATTCAGGGTTAAATTTTGGGCTGGGTTAAGTCGCGTTGAGGCCTCAACCCAAACCCCACCCAACCCTAACCCTAAACCTAAACCCAACACGCCCTCAGGGTCAAAAAATTTAACCTAAACCCTGCTCAAGCTCAGAGCTGACCAAGGCATATTCAGGTTGTCAAGGCCAAACTTTTACCCCAAATTATATACATATATTCTCTATACCCACATATGCTTTTATCTTAGTGTATCAATCACGCACTCCTTTTTTTAATTGATACTTAGTCATTCTCATTGTAGGATTAGAAATAAGGCCTTCAAAATAAAATAATAAAAGGAAGAAGAAGAAAGAAGACAGTAGAATATTTCTTAGAATTAATTAATAACAAGAATTGACCACCCATTAGTAAACGGTTCTGAATTTCAGGTTTGGACCAAATAGCTTATTAATCTAGATCTAATCATGATCCGTAGGGTTTGAATTGTTAGAAATCATATTAAATTGACACCATTTTATTGTCTTAGTGTTGATAGTTTCCATTCGAAGAGTTGGCACCCAAGGTATAAGTCGTAAATTTAGATGTCTTAAGTTCGACTCCCATTAGATACACCATAGGCAACTCACACAAGGTATTTAGTGCTCTTCATTATTTCCAGTGAAAGTTGAATGATTCTCATTCAATCCCAATATGACCTGATCCATGTGATTATGAGATCAACAAGAGCCTGCGAGACTAGTCATGCACCCAAGGGAGAAGGGTTATGGGATTGAAATCTGGTCATATACTTATCCGGGACTAAGTTGATGAATGTGTGTAAGAATATGTAGCATTGGCACTTAGTAGAATAGTAGATCCTAAAAAATTAACATTTAATTGTTATATGTTAATGGATATTGATCAACAAAATAAAAAAAGCTAATTGTCAATGGGTTGGTTCGATTTGGATTGAATCGATTGAGATGTGAATGATAAAATTGATATCAATCCAATAAGAAAATTTTAGTTTCGATGAAGATTGGTTTTGATTTGAATTCGGTTTCTTGTATGAATTTGTAATTAAGTTGGTTTCTTTTAATGATTTTGTCAGTACGGTGTTACCGTGTTAGTCGGATTGAAATCGTCTACGGCGGCATTTCTTGGCGGAGGCTGGCGGAGGCTCCCTGTGATGCCGACATGTGGCCAATACCATGTGTACGGTGTAAAACTCTCACATCTTCTGCTGATATCCTAATATGAACACCTCTTCTCTTCTAATTTAATCTTTAAAAGCACACGACTAATCCCAAAAGATAAAGAAGGGATTTCAAAAAAAAAAAAAAAAAAAAAAAAAAAAAAAAAAAAAAAAA
>NC_056559.1:19940554-19997236 GCF_013358625.1 Macadamia integrifolia
CTTGGAAACAAATCCCTCATATCAAGTGTTGGATATAATGCTAATATTGCCACATCCTCATCTATCATAGACCATTGTAATCTAATATGAAGCTAAAAATAAGAAATTTTTATTTGGAAATGTAGGGGAAAATCAGATTACTCAGTAATGGCGATTTTGAGAAAGTGGTCAGGAGGCTACGCCACCGGACATGATATGTACGGAAATGTGAATAAACAAGATTTGATTTTTTTTTTTTTTTCTTTCTTTGAGCATAGGCGTTAAGAAGGTACAGGTATTTAGTGTTCCATATCTGTGTAGTCTTGGATTGGAATCTGAAGATACTTTATTAACAACAAGCTCACATAGGATAACCGCATAACATAGGATCATTATTTCTATTTAAAAAAAAAAAAAATCATTGATGAAGCAGATCTCTTCTTCTTACAATCGTACCCATTACTAAAGAAGCGGAGACTTCATAATCTAGAACGTGGTTTTACAGAGGCGATTGATGAGCAGCAATGGCTTCCTCGCTTTGATCATCTAGGTCAACAAAACCCCTACCCGAAGACGACTCTATCACTCTCACCGAGATATCGGACAACCCTTTCACTTCGTTTGTTCCTTGAGAACTGCAACTCACCAAGTTTCCAGACCCAGATGCCTCTGCCTGCCCAAGAACCCCATCGGCATCTTCTCTTTCTTTTTCTTCCTTTTCTTCTTTTCCTTCTTGAACTGAAGCTTGAGAGGGTAGTTCTATAGAACCCGTGATCGTTTCTGGACTGGAATTCAAATTAAGCTTCTTTTGTTTCACGCAAGAACTTACTTCTAATTCCATTTGTTTCAGCATCGAACTTGTAAGCCTCAACATTTCATAGTGGTTATGCCTCGTCTTTGATGTTTCCTGATATAAAAAAAAAAAAAAAAAAAAAAAATCAAAATCAAAATCAAAGGAAAAGAAAAATCAATAGCGAAAAAAATCCCAATCTTCTTGGGTATCAAGATTAAGAACCCAACAAACTTACTTGTTTTAGTTTCCTTATATTTTCTATCACGTGAAGTGTGTTTTGAAGCAAATCCTGTTTCGTTGCAAGAGAAATCCAAAAGTTAAAATAATCAATACTAAAATTTTTAATATCAAGAAGTCAAAGAAGAGGAACAAGAGTCCGAATTGAATCAAACTCATTACCATCTTCTTTCTGTTGGAGTCGGACTTGTTGAATGAGGAAGGATGAAGAGTTGCAGAAGCGTTGCCATTGCGGTAGTAATGAGGACCCAGAAGAGGGGAAGGAAGGGAAGGGGTGGATGAACTGCAACCAATTTCATATCGCGTTCTTTTACCAACCCATGATAATGGAAAGTCAGAATCACGATTCTCTCTCTCCTGGGCTATCAACTGTGGGAGTTTAAGCAGGATTTCACCAACTTCAAACTCATCATCATTGAATGAACGGGGATCGTAGTTCATTTTATTCTTCATCCTCTGTTGCTTCGCCATCTCCATCAGTGATTTCAGGAGGAAGACTACACAAGAAGAAGTAAAAGTTTGAGAAGAAGAAGAACGAAGACGATGAAGTTTCCTCTTTGGAGACTGAGAGCAGAAGAGTAGTGCGCTGCCTTTATTGATACTGCAATTTGTGTAAAATTACCTATGTACCCCTGAGTTTAAGTAAAATCACATTAAACTAAGAGCAGACAATGAAAAGGTATCGGACTCCTGTTCGAACAAGAAGTTAAAAAAGGAAGGAAATAGTCCTTCCTAATTTAGTAGGACTCTGTCTCTCAAGTAAATCCTAAGAATTAACCGATAATTAGATTACAATTGGTAGGAAGGACTCTTTGAACGGAGCTTTTGCCCTTAGGAAGGACTCTTTGTAGGGGGCAATAAGCTTTAGTCCTTGACGGCTGTAATGAGTTCATATCATTACAACCAATAGGGAGTAAAGAGGTCTTTTCAAGGGGAGGATAGAAGATTAAGGTAGGAGATGTTAGCATGGTTTCAAGTATTCATATGATGTGAGCCATGTCGTATTGGTATTGATTGAGATTAATTTTCGATCCTTGATCAATCTGGATCGGTTATTCGTATTGTTTTAGGGGTAAAATAGTAAAAAAATTATTTAAAAAAAAGAAGAAGCATGGGTGTTATTAGTGAAGGCTATGACTCGAGATAGGACTTTTGTAATACTTTCCTATGTAATTGTACAAATTACTTAAATTTCTTAAAATGTTTAGTAATGATGCGTTGTTTTTTTTTTTTTTGAAATATGAAAAGAATTCTAAATGCATAATAAAATTTAATAACCAAATATAACATTACTTGGAGTGAGTGACATAGTTGCATGGGTAATAGCGGATTCGGGTCCTCTCCATAGAGTACATCGCCCATACGGTGTCCATAGAAGCTTGGGTGTGCGACACGTGTATAAAATGAATCTAACAGTCATAATAAAATAAGAATAACTTTTATCCTCTTAACCCATTCACTCTCAATTTCGACCCATACCCGATACTCTAGCTGGACCTAGGTCGCCGTCGCAACTCCTTTCTCAGTCTCCGACTCCTATCATCTGTGATCTCCCACTTTCTGCAAGCCAAGTCGCTATCTCTTCCCTTTCTTTCTGCCTCTGGCTGCTGCAAGATCAAAAGCTTCCCTTCACTCCAATGAAGTAGATAGAGGACTCTTCATTTGATAGTGTTACTGTCGAAAATCCGTATGAGCCGACCCTGCACAAGCACATAAGGCAAAGGCCCGGAGGTATCTCTAGGATTAGTCCTTCGATGCCCAAGTTAGTGACCGACAGAACAGTATTTTTACAGGAGTAATGGTGGGTGTCGGCGTACCTACTCAAGAACACTCTCCTGTTGTTGTAATCTTCTCACTTAAAAGCTTCTTTCCCTCTTCTCCTTTCTTCTTTCCCAAAGCTTATCTCCCCTTCACCTTTGCTTCTTTTTCCATGGCTGAGAATTCCATTACAGAACCAGATAAGAAAGATGGCCATCGCCAGCTGGACTATTGAGCCTGTAAGCCTTTTTGAAAAATGGTAGTATTATATTGACATTCATGCACCATTGCATCATTTCCTACTTTCTCACCAAATGTTTTTTTGGTTTCTCCAGATTCCATAATAAAATTTTAATAAGAAACTGTTAACCTTTCTGAGAAAAATGTATAAATATTGCCAGTTTGTCACAGAAATTCCATGAGACTGGTAGTATGGAGAATAATTAGGCTTTGTATTCGAAACTTAGTCTTCCCGAAACGTATTCCTACAAAGCGGCGGATCGAATTCACAAAAAGGGTGAAGAAAAGGAAGTAACTTCATATAACCACTCACGTCAAAGACACCAGCTCATGCACAATAACAAGAGATCCAAACAGAGTAGCTAAAACAATCAATTGGAACCGAGGAGAGAAGTAAAGTTTTAAGAATGGGAGAAGGGCCTGGTATGCACACCAAGCGGGATGGGAGAGAGAGAGAGAGAGAGGGTAAGGAGTTGCAGTGGCAACCTAGGGTCCCATTTCTTCCTGTGGGTTAATTCGAATTACGGTGTCGGGTATGGATTGAAATAGGGAGTGAATAGGTTAAGTGGGTAAAAGTTCTCTCTCTTTTTTTACGACCATTAGATTCATTTTGTCCATGTGTCGCACACGCAAGTCTCTATGGGTACCTTATGGGCGATGTACTCTATGCAGAGGATCCGGATCCGGGTATTAGCGCACTGGTTGCAGCCTCTACTGGTAGTAGGCGCCAAGTTTGTGATCTAAGGATCAACTCCTGTCACATGCATCTCCCCTTCCTTTTATTTCATTTCTATTCTTTTCTTCTCTCGACTACCAAACACAGCCTTAGTTATTTTTACAATCAACAAATGGATTATGAAAAAGTAAAAGTTTCCCATGACCCCAATATACTCTCGATCGAGATCCTATCTTGAACGTTAATTGTTCAAGTCTTGTACATAATTATTTGGACGGTTAAAACATGTTCAAACAGCGATCCAATAACTCTGGCAACGTTTTTATTCTAATTGTTGAATTATCGCTTAAATATGTATCGATCACCCAAAAAATTATGGACAAAACTTAAACGATCAGTTAAGAGAAGAGCCGGATTCATGTTCTCCACCCTGCATAATATGTTGATATGGCACTGAGAATCGGACAAAAACAACCCGTTAGGATCTGAAACTGATCCCACGCATCAACTAATTTGTCCATTACTGGATCTAGTGTCTGGAATTGATTTTTTTTTTTTTTTTAATATGATTCTCTGAAACCCAAGATTTAAAATATGATTCTGTTGGAGCTTCAGATTGAATAATGACGATTATGACTGAGCTTAAGTTTGATCGAGAGATCCAAAAAGTTATGGATGTTGTTTACGCATTAAGTGTACATGTGGATAACTGGATGGCATCCTACATGTCTTTTTCTTTTTCAACCGAGTTCCAATCTAACCTGTCAAGTTCATGTTCAGACCCAATTCTATCGGGTTCATATACCAACCCAACTCAACCTTAATTGATCCTGACAAAACCAGGTTGGGTCAAGCTGGGCTGAGTTGGGTTAACATTGACTTATGCAATGTTCGAATTAATCTTAATTGACATATTTTTGTCATTCATATCTTATACATTAAAACACTAAATATATATATATATATATATATATCAATAGAAACCTAAATTATAATATGAAAATTCAGGGTTAAATTTTGGGTAGGGTTGGTTTGGTTTGGGTTGAGGCCCTCAACCCAAACCCGACCCAACCCTGAACCCAAATGCTAACCCGCCCTCAGGGTCAAAAAATTTGGTCCAAATCCTGCTCAGGCTCAGAGCTGGCCAAGGCGGATTCAGGTTGTCAAGGCCAAACTTATACCTCTAGTTATATACATACATTCTCTATACCCACATATGCTTTTATATTAGTGTATCAATCACTCATTCCTTTTTTATTTGATCCTTGGTCATTCTCATTGTAGGATTAAAAATAAGACCCTAAAAATAAAATAATAAAAAAAAGAAGAAGAAAGAAGACAGTAGAATATTTCTTAGAATTAATTAATAACAAGAATTGACCTCTAAATTTCAGGTTTGGAACCAAATAGCTTATTAATCTAGATCTAATCCTGACCCGTAGGGTTTGAATTGTTAGAAAACAGATCAATTGCCTTGCCCAGAGTTGTATTAAATTTACACCATTTTATTTATTGTCTAGCGGTGGCGGTAGTTTTCATTGGAAGAGTTGGCGCCCAAGGGAGAAGAGTTATGGATTGAATTCTAGTCATATACTTGTCTGAGACTCTAAGTCCACGAATGTGTGGAAGAATAGCTAGCATTAGCACTTAGTAGAATAGTAGATCCAAAAAAGTAAACATTTGATTGTTATATATCAATGGATATTGATGAAGGAAATAAAAAAGGTAACTGTTAATGGGTTGGTTTGGTCTGGGTTGAATCGGTTTTGGTGTGAAATGGTGAAATTGAAACCAAACCAATAAGGAAATCTTAGTTTTGATGTAGATTAGTTTTGATTTAGCTTCGGTTTCTTGTATGAATCTGTAATCAAGTTGATTTTGATTTTTTATTCGGTTTGAGTTTGATTTTTCATATAAATCTATAAATAAAATAAATAAATAAATACTTGATTTTTTAATGAAGTTTTGACTGTTTTTTATGTCGGTTTGATTTGGGTATCGATTCAAGTTTTGAGTCAGTTTTGATTTGGGTTTGGATCCATTCAGTTTTGTTGTTCATCTTCCATGACTCTGATGCATGCTTTCTTTTCTTATGATTAAATCTTGTCACAAAAAACAGAAGTGACTACACCTTAAACTTCTTTTTTTGTGAGCGAGAGAGTAGAAGAGTATGGGGTTTGTTTATTGCACGTTTAATGATTTCGTCATTATGGTGCTTACCATGTTAGTCGGGTCCCTCATCCCGCAGTCTAAAATCTTATACCCTATATTCCCTATAAGTAAATGGGTGACCGTTGTTTTTTATTCTCTGATGTTAGATATTCTTTGATTTGTTAGTTATTGGGATTTTGATGTCGTCACTATGGTGTTTCCATGTTAGTTGAGGTTCCACATCCCACAGGTTCAAATCCTATACCCTATATCCTATAGTAAACGAGTGATCGTTTCTACTTTCTCACATCAGATATTCTTTGATTTGTTAATTATAGTTTCCTTCAAATCTATGTAACTTATTACATGAGCTGTTAATCCAATAATCCCACGAGAGAAATGTGGCTTTTGATTCTTTTATTTGTCCTTCAATTCTTGTACTACAAAAGACTAACCCCGACCCCCTACGATACCTTTCTCGAAATAGATTATCAAAGTATCGGCTTGAGGAAACAAACGTATTAGATCAAATTGATATTGGTTTTATCTGATTTTTTTAAATTCATAGAATTGGTACGATTAAACAATAATAATAAGATTAAAATGTCTATTTTTAAAAGATAAATACGGATATTTCTGTTCGTCAATACAAGTTGATCCAGGATCGGCAAAAAAAAAAAAAAAANAATATATATATATATATATATATATATATATCAATAGGAACCTAAATTCTAATATGAAAATTCAGGGTTAAATTTTGGGCAGGGTTGGGTCGGGTTTGGGTTGAAGACCTCAACCCAAACCCGACCAACCCTCAACCCAAATCCTTACCCGCCCTCAGGGTCAAAAAAATTTGGTCCAAATCCTGCTCAGGCTTAGAGCTGGCCAAAACGGATTCAGGTTGTCAAGGCCAAACTTATACCTCTAGTTATATACATACATTCTCTATACCCACATATGCTTTTATATTAGTGTATCAATCACTCATTCCTTTTTTATTTGATCCTTAGTCATTCTCATTGTAGGATTAAAAATAAGACCCTAAAAATAAAATAATAAAAAAGAAGAAGAAGAAAGTAGACAGTAGAATATTTCTTAGAATGAATTAATAACAAGAATTGACCTCTAAATTTCAGGTTTGGAACCAAATAACTTATTAATCTAGATCTAATCCTGACCTGTAGGGTTTGAATTGTTAGAAAACAGATCAATTGCCTTGCCCAGAGTTGTATTAAATTTACACCATTTTATTTATTGTCTAGTGGTAGCGGTAGTTTTCATTGGAAGAGTTGGTGCCCAAGGGAGGAGTTATGGATTGAATTCTAGTCATATACTTGTCTGAGATTCTAAGTCCATGAATGTGTGGAAGAATAGCTAGCATTAGCACTTAGTAGAATAGTAGATCCAAAAAAATAAATATTTGATTGTTATATATCAATGGATATTGATGAAGGAAATAAAAAAGGTAACTGTTAATGGGTTGGTTTGGTCTGGTTGAATCGGTTTTGGTGTAAAATGGTGAAATTGAAACCAAATCAATAAGGGAATATTAGTTTCGATGTGGATTAGTTTTGATTTAGCTTCGGTTTCTTGTATGAATCTGTAATCAAGTTGATTTTGATTTTTTATTCGGTTTGAGTTTGATTTTTCATATAAATCTATAAATAAAATAAATAAATAAATACTTGATTTTTTAATGAATTTTAGACTGTTTTTTATGTCGGTTTGATTTGGGTATCGATTCAAGTTTTGAGTCAGTTTTAATTTGGGTTTGGATCCATTCAGTTTTGTTGTTCATCTTCCATGACTCTGATGCATGCTTTCCTTTCTTATGATTAAATCTTATATTCGTCTCCGCTCAATTGTACTACCAGATCATCTTACCCGTAATCTTTCTATTCATTAGGGCTAGGTTACTCTTTTTTTCTTTTTTTAATTTCATAAATCGTGATGAACTCTCATCGAAACTGAAATTAAACGCTTCAGTCGATCTTGAATTTTTTTTCTGAGATTTCCGTTTTGATTTCTGTGAATATTATATTTATTGATTGCTTTGATTTGTTCTTGCTTTCCTCTTGTTGTTCTGTTGATGCTTTCGCTTTATCACCATATCGGTCGGGACTTGGGACTTGGGACTTGGGACTTGGGACTTGGGACTTGGGAGGAAATAGAAAGGCAGGATAAGGGTAATTTCGATATCTTGAGGCTTTTCTTTGGGTTCAGTAAGAAACTAAGAATGTGAGATTCTGTACTGGGCTTGGTCTTGGGCCTTGAACCTTAAAGCCCATCTGTACTTTTGAGGCTGCTGCTACATTGGACTTTTTAAAGGCCAGACAAAGGGGTAATTTGGGTATGGTTGCAAACCCAACCCATCCGGTCAGACTTGGCTGGTGTTCGGTGAGCCAATCCAGCCGGTCTTTGAGCCGGTGGAGGACCTTGGCTGGAGATGATTTGAGTTCGGTTTGCGGCTTTGTACCCAAGCAGCGGTGGTGGGACGAGAGGAAGAAGTGATTATATTGGTATAGAGTATACAACTATCCCACTCCTTAAATCCCACCCCAGCAAAACCCCTCCAGGCCTACGTGGTTTAATGATTTCGAAGTGAACGAATGATCGATAAAGTGACTACACCTTAAACTTCTTTTTTTTGTGAGCGAGAGAGTAGAAGAGTATGGGGTTTGTTTATTGCACGTTTAATGATTTCGTCATTATGATGTTTACCATGTTAGTCGGGTCCCACATCCCGCAGTCTAAAATCTTATACCCTATATACCCTACAAGTAAATGGGTGACTGTTGATTTCTATTCTCTGATGTTAGATATTCTTTGATTTGTTAGTTATTGGGATTTTGACGTCGTCACTACGGTGTTACCATGTTAGTCAAGGTCCCACATCCCACAAGCCCAATTCCTATACCCTATCCTATAGTAAACGAGTGATCGTTTCTACTCTCCGACATCAGATATTCTTTGATTTGTTAGTTATAATTTACTTCAAATCTATGTAACTTATTACATGAGCTGTTAATCCAATAATCCCATGAGAGAAATGTGGCTTTTGATTCTTTTATTTGTCCTTCAATTCTTGTACTACAAAAGGCTAACCCGGACCCCCTATGATACCTTTTTTGAAATAGATTATCAAAGTATCGGCTTGAGGAAACATATTAGATCAAATTGATATTGGTTTTATCTGATTTTTTTAAATTCATAGAATTGGTACGATTAAACAATAATAATAAGATTAAAATGTCTATTTTTAAAAGATAGATACGGATATTTCTGTTTGTCAATACAAGTTGATCCAGGATCAGCATCAAAAATTAAAAAAAACGATAAAACCGATACAAGATTGGACAATAATTTGGTCTCGTAACGTCACCCAAAAAATGGAGAAGGGGTGAAGTGATCATTTTCAGATGTGTCAGAGGAAAATTGAGTTTCCACCAAAAAAAAATAGAGTTTTTAAGAGACAAGGATGCTTAAATGCTAATGGAGGCTACGCCACCGGACAGGATACGTACGCAACTGTGAATAAACAAGATTTTGATTTTTTGTTTGGTTTCTTTTGAGAGGCAGCAGCTGCCGGCCATAGGCATTAAGAAGGTACAAGGTTGTATTTAGTATGCCATATCTGTATACTCTTAGATTGGAATCTGAAAGATACTTTATTAGCAAGAAGTTTACATAGTATAACCGCATAACATAGTATCATTATTTCTATAAAAAATAACACTAGCAGACTCTTCTTCATACCCATTACTAAAGAAGTGGAAACTTCATAACAGCAATGGCTTCCTCGTTTTGATCATCTGGGTCAACAAAATCCATACCCAAAGACGACTCCATCGATAGGTTGAGATCGGGGAGAACCGTCACTCTCACCGAGATATCGGACAACCCTTTCACTTCGTTTGTTTCTTTAGAACTGCAACTCACCGAGGTTCCAGACCCAGATGCCTCTACCTGCTCAAGAACCCCATCGGCATCTTCTTCCTTTTCTTCTTTTCCTTCTTGAACTGGAGCTTGAGAGGGTAGTTCTTTAGGACCCGTGATCGTTTCTGGACTGGAATTCAAATTATGTTCCTTTTGTTTCACTTCGTTTGTTTCTTGAGAAGTACTGCAATTCACCAAGGTTCCAGACCCAGATGCCTCTGCCTGCTCAAGAACCCCATCGGCATCTTCTCCTTTTTTTTCTTCATTTTCTTCTTTTCCTTCTTGAACTGGAGCTTGAGAGGATAGTTCTATAGGACCCGTGATCGTTTCTGGACTGGAATTCAAATTAAGCTCCTTTTGTTTCACGCAAGAACTTACTTCTATTTCCATTCGTTTAAGAATCGAAATTGTATGCTTCAACAATTCACAGTGACCCCTCGACTTTGGCATTTCCTGATTAAAAAAAAAAAAAAAATCAAGGGAAAAGAAAAATCACTAGCGAAAAAAATCCCAATCTTCTTGGGTACCAAGATTAAGAACCCAACAACTTACTTGTTTTAGTTTCCTTATATTTTCTGTCACGCGAATTGTGTTCTCAAGCAAATCCTGTTTCGTTGCAAGAGAAATCCAAAAGTCAAAATACTAAATACTAAAATCTTTAATATCAAGAAGTCAAAGAAGAGGAACAAGAGTCCGAATCAAACTCATTACCATCTTCTTTCTGTTGGCGTCGGACTTGCTGAGTGAGGAAGGATGAAGAGTAGCAGAAGTGTTGCCATTATGGTAGTAATGAGGACCCAGAAGAGGGGAAGGAAGGGAAGGAATGGATGAACTGCAACCAATTTCGTATCGCGTTCTTTTACCACGGCATGATAATTGAAAGTGAGAATCACGATTATCTCTCTCTCGGGCTATCAACTGTGGGAGTTTAAGCAGGATTTCACAAACTTCAAACTCATCATCATTGAAAGAATATGGATCCCAGGTCATTTTATTCATCATCCTCTGTTGCTTCGCCATCTCCATCAGTGATTTCAGAACGAAGACGATGAAGCTTCCTTTTTGGAAACTATGAGAGCAGAAGAGTAGTGCGCTGCCTTTATAGATACTGCAATTTGTGTAAAACTACCTATGTACCCCTGAGTTTAAGTAAAATCACGTTAAACTAAGGGCAGACAAAGAAAAGGTATCGGACTCTTGTTCGAACAACATATCAAGAAGTTGAAAAAGAAAGGTAATAGAGTCCTCCTAATTTAGTAGGACTCTGCCTCTCCATAAGGAAATAAATCCTAAGAAGTAAGAGTAAAACTATAACTGATACTCTACCCTCGCATATCGGTCGTATTGTATCGATTTCAACCAAGACCGACACTCGATCTCTAACTGATCTAGATCGATTACTCAAATTATTTTAGGGATGAAACAGTAAAAAAATATATTTTTTCTAAAAAATAAGGGGCAAAAGTGACCGACACACATCAATCCTTTGCGATACCAATACCGAGAACGAAATCCATGATAAGAATTGATTAATAACAAGAATATTTCTTGGAATTGATGAATAACAAGAATTGACCACCCACAAATAAACAGTTCTGAATTTTAGGTTTGGAACCAGATAGCTTATTAAGCTAGATCTAATCCTGACCCATAGGGTTTGAATTGTTATAAAACAGATCAATTGCCCAGAGTCATATTAATTTACATTATTTTATTTATTATTATTTAGTGATGGTAGTTTTCGTTCGAAGAGTTGGCACTCAAGGGAAAAGGTTGTGGGATCGAATTCTAATTGTATACTTATGTGAATCCTGGTCGTATATTTCTTTGAGTGGATAAATGTGTGCAAGAATAGGTGGCATTGGCATTTACTAATTTAATAAGGAAACATCAGTTTCGGTGTGATTTGGTGTCCGTTTCTTGTATGTGTTTGTAATGGAATTGGTTTTGGTTTTTTTTATCCGGTTTGAGTTTGATTTTCAATATAAATTTATATTAAAAAAAAAAAAAAAACTTAATTTTTCTTAAAAAAAATTCGATTGTTTTTGTTTTGGGATCAATTCGATTTCCGATGCAATTCAATTTGCTAAGAAGTTACAATATTCCAAATCAAAATCGACCTAATAAATCTTTGACTCGATTTGATCTAGATTCAATGGGCTCGATCTGGGCGGTTTTGCCAATTCGATTTAGGTATTACCACCCCCTACAAGTCACAAGAGAACCGTGAACCCTAATCTACTTTTATTATTATTACTATTTCGATAGAACGAACCCTAATCACTTACCACATATATATATATATATATATATACACACACGGAGGATCAAGTATCATACCCAGCCAAGGACTCTCTCTGTCTCTCCTGTGTATGTGCGTTTTTGATATTTCTGTTTTTTCGTGTTTTTACGATTAAAGAATTTTATATGCAATAAGTAAGTAGTGTACGGCATGCAGATGACGAAGATCATTTTGTGGATTAGAAGAAGCTCTGCTTCTTGAAGCAGGCGATCGATGTTGTTCATCTTCCATGACTCCGATGCGTGCATATCAGCATATGCCCTTATTATGCTTAATCTTATTTTCTTTTTCCGTTCAATTCAATCTTCTGTTGGGATCATAGGATTTGCTTCCCCGATAATCTCATCTGTAATCTTCGTTTTGATTGGGGCTACGCTTTTTTTCCTTCTTAGTTTTAGAAATCGAAAAGCCAGACTGTAGGGCATGCAGATGACGAAGATCAATTTTGGATTAGAAGAAGCTTTGCTTTTCCTGAAGCAGGCGATCGATGTTGTTCATCTTCCATGACTCTGATGCATGCCTTCCTTTCTTATAATTAAATCTTATATTCGTCTCCGCTCAATTCTGCTACCAGATCATCTTATCCGTAATCTTCGTTTTCATTAGGGCTAAGTTACACTTTTATTTTTTTAATTTCATAAATCGTGATGAACTCTCATCGAAACTGAAATTAAACGCTTCAATCGATCTTGAATTTTTCTGAGATTTCTGTTTTGATTTCTGTGGATTTTAGATTTATCGATTGCCCTGATTTGTTCTTGCTTTCCTCTTGTGGTTCTGTTAATGTTTTCGCTTCATCGCCTTATCGCTCGGGACTTGGGACTTGGGACTTGGGACTTGGAAGGAAACAGAATAACAGGATAAGGATATCTTGAATTTTTCTGAGATTTCTGTGGATTTTAGATTTATTGATTGCCCTAATTTATTCTTGCTTTCCTCTTGTGGTTCTGTTAATGCTTCATCGCTTCATCGCTTCATCGCTTCATCGCTTCATCGCTTTGGACTTGGGACTTGGGACTTGGGACTGGGGACTGGGGACTTGGGACTTGGGACTTGGAAGGAAACAGAATAACAGGATAAGGATAATTTCGATATTTTAGTACGCTTTCTCTTTGGGTTCGGTGAGAAATTAAGAATGAGAGATCCTGTACTGGGCTTGGGCTTGGGCTTGGGCTTGGGCTTGGGCTTTGAACCTTAAAGCCCACCTGTACTTTGGAGGCTGCTGCTACATTGGACTCTTTTAAAGGCCAGACCAAGGGGTAATTTGGGTATAGTTGCAAACCCAACCCATAGCCTGCTAAGGTATTGGGTACATTAGGGGTGTCAAAAAAGCCCGATCAATCTGAACCGGACCTAGCCCGCCCTCGGCCCGAATAGGCTTGGGCTGAGATTTCAGCCCATAGGGTGGGTTAGGGTTGAGATTTTCAGGCCCAAGGCAGGGTTGGGTTGGGCTTGGATCGAGATCTCAACCCAACCTGACCCGACCCAACCCAAATCCAACACAACCATGTGTATTAAGTAGATAATCATATAAATATGCTAATGATTATTAATGAGTACTTCTAGAAAAATGTCTTTCGTTTCCAACAATCTACACATATATTGGCCTTTGCAATGCATCAAAATCAAACAACCAAGTAACCGATAGTATTGGGCTGGATTGAATTGGAAGAAATGGCACAAGAACTAAAATATATTTTAACTAAATGTTGGAGAGATCGGGGGCTAAAGTAAGGTTGTAATTTCGAAATCGAAACGATTTGAAGAAATTGAATCAAATTGTTTATATCGAAACCATAAAATCATTTATTAAATGGTTTGATTTTGGTTTTAAAATTGAAACCGTAATTTGATTTTGATTTTAAAGTTTAAACCGTTAGTAACATATATGTAGTATGTTTAAGTCATTGTTAAGTTTACATACATTTCAATAAAATTTTGTGTTTACATTAAATAACAATTAAAAAATAAATATAACAATAAGCAATTCAATTTAGTGTAACAATTTACATCCATTTCACTAAAAATTTTAAAGGTAACAAGTTGCTTGGATAAAAAATTAAAAAACATAAGAAAATAGTTTAAAATCATTTAAACTGAAACCGTTTATAAATGGTTTTAGTTATAATATATGAAACGTTTATTAAATGATTCGGCTTTAGTTTTTCTTAAAATAACTTGCTCCAAACTGAATCAAACCATTTACATTGAAACCGAATTGATTAACACCCTTAAGCTAAAGTCGATACATCATAGCTCAAGCAAAAAAAAAAAAAATACCCACACTTAGAGAAGTATGGAAATCCCCATCATTCTCCACACACACACACACAAGTTTGATATTTCAGAACATTAACTTTTTGGGCAATTATCCATGTAAGCATGTAACAATAGAAAACAATAGAAGGTGATGTTTTTTAAATTCACAAAACAAATTTGAGCTATCAATTTCTACATTTTTTTAGCCAGTTATTTTTCAAAATGTCACAAGAAATCAATTCTACCAAGATAGAGGCCATTCAAACGGTTGGATAGGGAGAACATGGTCTAGATTAGCCATATGTCAAATTTAAGAGTCTAATTAAATCAAATATCTCTCTCTCTCTCTCTCTCTCTCTCTCTCTCTCTCTCTCTCTCTCTCTCTCTCTCTCTCTCTATATATATATATATATATATATCATGGATGATTAAGATTTTATAAAACATCACCATCCATTATTACATGGATGACTATCCATTTTTTAGTCTAAATCGTTTGATCCCACTTAGAGTCAACATAACAATGGCTTGCATCGACCATCACTGTGCTGGAGTAGGGAACTAGGTTACACCACATCTATACCAGGTTATTCATGTATCTTTAATAGATTTTTTTTTTTTGGTAAAAAAAGGGGGTGCTTCATGATAGTGATCAAAGATCCCATACGGCAAACAATGCTTCCATAGAACCAATGAGTGACAATGGTGTATATTGATTCAAACCCATAATCAGCTGATTAATGATAACGCAAGAATTTTTTTCCACTAGACTACCAACTCTGTTCGCCTTTTTATTTAATCGACTTGCTGATGTTCAGGCTTGGACCTAAGACCTGTTTATTCTAAACCGTTTGATGAATCTAAGGGTAAGTCTTGAGCATCTCCTTAAATCCAGTCACATGGAAATTATTAAGACCCTGAAGTGCTCTACGGTTCTTGTAATATGTATAATATTTTTCTGAGTATAATCTAACTAGACAAGATTTCTACCAAAACAAAAAAAAAATCTAGACAAGAACTATGCATGAATTTACGTTACCTCAGAGTATCCCATAGTGGGACATAAAATGTGACAGCTACCATATTTGTTGGCCTTAATTTTGAAGGCTAATTAATCCTTTTAAAGATATAATGAGCACCTCTTTTATAGGTCTTCATTTATATATGTCTTCTTATTAATTTCTTCCTCGTCATGTAATGCTAATGTCGACATTGCTCTGAAAAAAGTTTAATTCTAATTCAGCAATTGCTATCAAATTTTTAACTATTAATAAATTAGAATCCAGAGAAATTAGATGTAAGTATGTAACCCTCACTCTCTCACGATTATAAACATAAAAATGTTATTAATGGATTACAAATTGTATGCTTCAACCCTAAACACATACTCATCTCTCATTCTCTCCTATTGATTGTAATTAAAGTGGAAAATTAGGTGGCTTAGTATGATCACCCAAAACCAATATCTTTTCACATTAATAGCAAAGCTTATTTAAGGGGTTGTGGAATAAACTTGCAAAGAGAGAATTTTTTTTTTTTTTTTGTCAACAACAACATAGAGATTGGAATTTTTATATTGCCATGCAAGGTCTTTTTCCTACAAAGTAGTCAACTTTTCAAATCCTCTCTCTCTCATCCATGTGATACTCTTAAATGCTAGGAAGAAAATTTAGTGTCTAGTACATATACTTTTAAGATTATTTTTTTTTGGGTAAATGTAGTTTTAAGATTAAAAATATATAAACGATAAATGATTGATTTTGTTTTTATCCTATATAAAGTTAGCTACCCTCACATATAAGTGCCGAATGTTTTCTTTGTGCATATCAACATACATACAATCACCTCCCACTCAATCGGAATGAAGTGCAAAATATGGTTCATGTAGTTAATCCCTATTTAATGAATTAGGTTGGTAGCCAACCCCCCCCCCCAATCAATTAGTTGCCTATGTTGATATAGATGATTTTGTCTCTTAATGTGTGAAATTTTGACCTTCAGAATACATTATAAACGATCGAGTTTTCTTTCACTCATGGTGAAGAGAGAATCTCTTAAACCACAAGATTTGACCCCTTGATTGACAACATAAATAAAATTTTGGACCTTTGTTAGTAGGGGTAGGACTTAGGAGCAATTAATGATGAAATTGATCACAATGTAATTTCAAGATTCTAATCATGGCATCAAATCACCGTCGATGAAGAGATTCTTTCTTCAACCTAGATGGCACAAGAAATTTTTGCCTATTATAAGAAGAGTCTATGAGATAAAATCATCTCCAGTGACAAGTGAACATTCTATTTTATGGTGCAAGTTTTCTTCAACCATAGTGATCTTAGGGCCTGTTTGATAACGTTTCAAGAAACGTGTTTCAGCTGTTTTTGTGTCCAGAAACAGCAGAAATGGAACAAAAAGTGTTTGATAAAAATGTTTCATTTCACTTGTTTTCAGAAATTGAAATTGAAATTTCTACCAATTTATGGTTCAAGAAACGACCCAGGGGAAACAAGTTCTACTTGTTTCACCGTTTTTGGAAACGACTAGTGGCCATTCTTTCGCTGGTTACTATCGACTTCCAGAAACGGAAATTTATGTTTCTATTGTTTCTTAAAACAGAAGCTGCAGAAACGTTATCAAACAGACCCTTAGGCTATGATATTTCATTCCTAAAACAACAAATTTCATCATTAACTCTCGTTATCTATTGACCAAAATCTTATTGACTGAATCGCCATATCAGAACTTCTTTACCAAAATACCACAGAACAAGAGAAAATTGAGTACATTACCCAACAGAGGATTTTTTATTGGTACGCTAATTCATCAGCCATTGCAACTAGTCCAGACCAGATTGGAACTGGAATTGAGTTGGGTTGCAGAAAAGATACAAACATGATCCAAGCGAAATACAAGGAAACCCATAGTGGCACCAATTTTCATGAAGTCCCAATAAAGTAACTTCATTTGGAACCTATTAGTTTAGGTAGCTACATTGTGAATTTCTCATGCCACAATGCATTCACATTGGCACATCGTAGCCTACTAAAGTGAGCCCGGATCCTCTCCATCTGGCTATACCCTCCAACTCCATCTTACACACGATGGAGAGGAACCAAATTCTACTAGAGTGATCAATTTTCAGAAACTAAGGTCCAACTCATGTCCAAATATTCACTATTTTACCTATATTATGTTGCTTCCTATACCCCGCAGTGGTGGGAGCTTCTTGCCCTTAAATTTTGTACTTGGAAGATTTTACAAGATTGCAAGGACTGCAAATTCAATACTTCCATCACTATACATTCCAACTTCTCTTTTGCTTCTGTTATTATGTATATTGGTATAAATATATAGGGAATTATCCCCAAGGGGTTACTCATCCACTGGCAGTGTGGTATCCTGAGGTCTCTGATAAGGACTTGTATCCATCTCATTAAGATATCTTTGACAAAGTTAGGAGAGATGCAGGGAAATTGAGGCCTCAATACTATAATTAACCTTGTCGCTTTCAACCCATCACTCTTTGTCGATATGGAAACTCGAATGTAAAGTGTCCTGATCTCATGTTTGACGTAAAACTTGCAAAATATGGCTGTAGCTGATTGGCCGGTTTGAATTTATGGCGACTTGGGTTGATACTTGATAGGTTGCAGTTGGTTTAATGTTTTAATCATAGATTGGTGGAGGCTGATGATTCCCCTCTTTCTCTGCTTGCTTCTCCATTGGCTATCTTCTCCATTGGCTATCAACCCCAAAAAATGTTTTACCAAAAATATTCCAAGGTTTATTAACGTTTTGGAAATCTGGCATAGCAATGGAATTGGAGATGGGATTTGATGGGAGAATAGCCCCACATTGAGTCCTTTTGTCTCTTCATACATTTTTTTAGGGTTATATGGGAATTTCAATAAATTACCTGTATTGGGTCTCATTATACATTTTTTTTTTCTACACTATTCTACTAAGCACCACTGACTAAGCTAGTGTTCGTTGTATAGGGTCTCCTATACATTTATAATAAGATGGATTCTTACAAATGGCCGAAGCTGCCATCACTAGGTTAAGCTTGTGTTCGTTGTATGAGGTCTCGCTATAACTTCCTATATAATTAATTTGAGAGAGATGTGATAATGAGGAATCGCAACCCTATTCTTCATTTATAGTATTTAAGTAGATTTCATCTTAGCATGAACATAGATAATATTTATCGAACCAAGTAAATGTTTTTGTTTCCATTCTTTTTTTACATCGTTTTAGGTTCTCGTTTTACATGAATGTTGGATAATTATAGCTCAAGGGCAAGACGAGCAATAAGTAGGGCATTTCCCTAACTTAGCAGTGAGCTCTTAAATAGAAACGTGTTTATAGGAGCTGGCACGTATGGAAAGTAGTGGCCAGAGTTAGCGGAGGAATAGATGAGATGTGCAGTTGAGGCTCATTGAATGAAGAAAATGTCCTTTGATCAGCAAAACCGGTGGCCTTTGTTATGATGATCATATGATTTACTCTCTCTCTCTCTCTCTCTCTGGGACCGCTTCACATAGGAGGACCTTTAAGTGAAAGTGTCGGCGATCTTTTCAATCTCAGTGGTACTGTAAACTTGCAGATTATATAAGGTGAAGGGGGAAGTTTAATCTAACATCAGGAAGAGAAGCTCCTAAGCTTCTTTGCTCTTTTCCTTCTGCAATTGCACGTCTGGGGGGTGAAGCTAGCAGAACTAGTACTACTGCAGGGACTCCCCATATCTGTTATTCCCAAATGAGGGCCCTTCCTTTGCAGGGACGAGCCCTTCTGGGCTTCTGGGCGACTCTACTATTAGTGGTTGGCTTGTGCCACTGCGAAACTAAGTCATCAGTTGAGGTTGTTGGGGTCGGAGACTGTGTTGATTGTGTCAAGAACAACATCAAGGGCAGCCACGCTTTCTCAGGTTCCCCTTCCTCTTTTATTCCTTGTACCAATTCTACAACCTATGATTGTTTCGTTGGTTAATTTTACGTAAGAACTGTTAGGATTCCACACGAAAGCAATCGTCCCACATTGAACGATGCAAAAGCTTATAAGGACTTGGACAACCTCTCTTAACGGATAGGTTTTAAGAATGAGTTCTAGTTCTATATCTCATACATTTCCTTCCAATATTCGATGCAGGGCTAGGAGTTACCATTGATTGTAAGGTTCCAAATGGAGATTTCCAGACGAAAGCAGTAGGGGAGCTGGACGAAGAAGGGAAATTCAAAGTCAACCTTCCCAGTGAGATTGTGAAGGAAGATGGATCATTGAAGGAGGAATGCTATGCACAACTCCACAGTGCATCTAGTGCACCTTGTCCAACCCACAATGACTTGGAGTCTTCCAAGATAGTCTTCAAGTCTAAGGACACCAGTGGGAAGCACACCTTAGGCCCTGCCGGAAAGTTAGCGTTCTCGCCGGTCACTTGCACGTCGGAATTTTTGTGGCCTCACTTCGAGTTCCCTCCACTCCCTGAGAAGAAAACCTTCTTCAAGAAGCCCCTTCCACCACCTATTCCCTTCTTCAAAAAGCCCCTTCCACCACCTATCCCAATTTACAAAAAACCCCTTCCACCACCTATCCCCATCTTCAAGAAGCCCCTTCCACCTCCAATCCCCATTTACAAGAAGCCCCTTCCACCACCTATTCCTATTTACAAGAAGCCCCTTCCACCACCTGTCCCTATTTACAAGAAACCCCCAATTTACAAAAAGCCCCTTCCACCACCTGTCCCCATTTACAAGAAGCCTCCAATTTACAAGAAACCCCTTCCACCACCTATTCCCATTTACAAGAAACCCCTTCCACCACCTATCCCCATCTACAAGAAGCCTCTTCCACCACCTATTCCCATTTACAAGAAACCCCTTCCACCACCCATCCCCATCTACAAGAAGCCCCTTCCACCACCTATTCCCATTTACAAGAAACCCCTTCCACCACCCATCCCCATCTACAAGAAGCCCCTTCCACCACCTATCCCTTTTTACAAAAAGCCCCTTCCACCATCGTTCCCAATTTACAAAAAACCCCTTCCACCACCTATCCCATTTTACAAAAAGCCCCTTCCACCACCTATCCCCATCGACAAGAAACCCCTTCCACCACCGTTCCCAATTTACAAAAAGCCCCTTCCACCACCATTCCCCATCTTCAAAAAGCCATTGCCACCACCATTCCCCTTCTTCAAAAAGCCACTACCACCACCATTCCCCAGCTTCAAACCAAAGCCTCCCATTTTTGAGGAGCCTTTAGTTAAATTTCCTCCCTTGTCTAAGTTTCCACCCAAGCCTAAGCCTCCAATCTTCAAGAAGCCGCCTTGTCCTCCCTTCCCTAAAGCTCCTCCTTTCCCTTAGTTTCCAATAATGGTTCCCACACCCTAAGTTTAGGAAGTTGCCTCCCCTTCCACCCCTTCCTTTTCATCCTAAGATAACCCCACAAAGGATTTAAATTCTAGTGATGTAAAAGTATTTATGCATATGTTTTGTGTGATGTACTCTTCATCTTGTCTTAGAATAATAATGTACCTCCCAAGAATGCAAAATTAGTAATGCGTTCTATTATGCATGGAATTGAATTGAGAAAAGTAAAGTTGAACACATCTACCCCTTTCCAAACCCCGTAGTGACAAGATCCTCATGCATAGGGTATGGCGGTATGTCCTTTTGAATTCATATCATATCAGGTCGTTTTATGAAGAGTTTGAGGCTAACTGCAAGCCTCTTGAGTAATTTGAAAGTACTGGTCAAATTAACAAAACACAGACAAAATAGACACTTTTTTTTTGTTATGATCAGTACTGTCAAGTATTTGGAGATGATCCGTGGACGAATTGGGCGTACAACACTCTTCTTGTGGTTGAAGTTAATTGGATCAATAGCCCACCCAGAAAGGGTGGATCATTTCCTTAATTTCTTTGATTTATACTTTTTCTTTTTTTAGGAGAAAAAAAACCTGAAAGACAGCGTAATTCCTATGCCAGACATGGAGGAAGTAAAATGACCACCCCACATTTCATTTAAGATGAAAATCCTATCATTGTTGATGTTCCAACGTACAATCTACGCTGCCTTCCAAAGAACCCTCTGCAACGTTGGAGCCATATAAACCCAAAAGAAGTTTTCTTGTTGTTCCGTTTTATGTATGGGCTTAAACTACTACTACTACTTCCTTTCAAAACACAAAAAAACCCTCAGATTCTCACACAGAATCTTTAACCCACCCACCGACCCAAGCCCACTGGGTATCCCCATACTTTAACATGAGTTATATGTTGGTGTAGGCATGAATGAAACTGGCAACAACAGAAGTTTGAGTGGACTGGAGCCCAGTCCAAGCCCAATAGGAGGACCCGTCCCCGCTCGCCGCAGAGAATCTGGACGCAGCACATTTTCACATTATTTCATGAGTGTTGATGTAACTGTGTAGATTAGGTTAAGGGAAATTGAATAGGGAAAATTACGTCCCCCTCCCTTGTAGTTTGCCGAAATTACATGTGAGTCCAAAGATTTGAATGATTTATACCCCCTTTCCCTATAATTTGAAAAATTCTTACAATTAGGTCCAATCATTAGTCACTGTTAATTTAAAACTGTTAGTGGGTGATTTCACCATTTTAATGCCGAAAATACCCTTTTTAAAAAGTGAAGTTACAACAACACCCTTTACTTAAAACCAAACCTTTCACACCCTTGACTTAGAACGAAATTCATCTTCAACCATCGATTGAGCCGACGAACTTGTGGGAACGGAGAACATAAGAGAACAGTGATTCAATCAAAGCTAACTTGCGGAAGCGGAGCCATACAACTCCTGCGAGGCTTAGATTCACACCGACAAATCCCTCCCTTGTGTTTGATATGTTCTGTGTTTGGGGATAAATATAGGGTTTGGAGCATTTGTTGGTGAAGAATTTGTCTTCTCTTTGCATTGGAATTTCCCTTTTCCATATCTTCTTATTTTCCATTAGGAGCTGAGAATGTATCTTCTCTATCTCTATTGTAAGTGAATCCATTAGGTGGATTCAACTTCTTGAGGAATATTATGTGCTTATATTGTTTGCTTGATGATGGGTTTTGGACCTTTATCTTTCTAGGAATTTTGGGTTTCTTTCTCTGGTGGAATCAATGGGCATCTGGGCAAGGTTTGGGTTTGGGTTTGGGTTTTGGTTTGCGTTAGGTGTAGGGTTTGGGTATAGGCTGAGAAAAGCACTAAAACAGAATTTGGGAGAAGAAATCGCCCGATAAACAGTCACAACAGCGGACAACGACACTTGGGGGCTCTGTGTTTGAACTTCGAATATGAAGTCCGAACTTTACTGTTGGTTCAGGCTAACAGAGAAAAGGCAGACACAGAAATTTTACTCTTTCAAAAAGAAATCAAGAGTTTCGGTTGAGTATTCGCTTTCATGGGTTTGCTTACATGGGTTCACCGGCGTGAATTGATCGGAAATTGAGCTCTGCCAGAGTTGTATGGCTTCTTCTTCACCTGGTTTCTAGAGGGGCGATTTGCATAGGTATCGACTTCGCCTTCTCCAACGATCCCTTTTATGAACAATCTCTACTTAATAGGATAATAAAGTCTAAAAAGTGTATAATGGTCCTCTCAAATCAAGACAATCCTTACTAAAGGGGTATTCAAGTCTATTGATGTATGAAAGTAACAAAATACTCACACCTTCATTGTTAGGGGAGGGGGGCATAAATCGCTCAAATCCTTGGACCCACACTTAATTTCGACAAACTACAGGGTAGGGCCGGAGGGGGACGTAATTTTCCCAAAAATAAATGTAAAGAAAGAGGTTCATTAGTTCTTTCAATTTTAATCAATTCATATTTGGTGCAACCAGTAATTCATAAACGACTTTTGTTACATAGTTCCGTGGTTTTTCAATTTTGAAGAAAATCAGTACGAAAAACCTATGTAATCAAAACCGCACCATTTCCTTGCAATCTGATTCTTAGAATATTCAGTTTCGGCTTCCTTTTCAACACCCATGTGGTAGATTGCCTCTAGAAAAAATAAATTGACAACACCAAGGGCCCGTTTGGTATCATTTCTGTTCCAGAAACGTTGTTTCGTGTCAAAAACGAAAATTTCAATTTCTGTGTCAAAACGCAGTTTTTAAACGAAAAAATGGTGTTTCAAAATTTCAGATTTTTATTGGGATTTTTTTTTTTTTTTTGGTAAAATGGAACGAAACTGGGAAGACGGAACTCCATTTTGGAGTTCCGTCCAATCTCGTTTTTTCAGTTTTTTTTTTTCACTTTTTGTTCAAAAAAAACAGAAACAGACCATAAGTGCACCAAACAGAAGATTTCGTTTTTTCGTTCTAATAGAACGAAAAAACTCCAGAAACGTTTTTTCAGAACGATATCAAACGGGCCCCAAGTCTTTTTTTTTTTTGGGTAAATAATTGACAACACCAAGTCAAAACTTTAAAAAGAAGGAAATGAAAAAGACATGAAATCAATGTAGCATGGAAGGAGTACCTTCCAATCACATGTGGTCTGCAAATTATAACATGTGTATTCATCCAAACAGACATATTGGTCCTCCAGTCTTCACATGGATCTATACATTTCCCAATGAAAGACACTCTTCCCCCCTCCCCCTTCCCCCTTCCCCCTTCCCCCTTCCCCCTTCCCCGACCCACAGAGAGAGAAAATCTAGAGAGTTTAACAATGTCCATTGTACAGTGTTTTTAAGTTACTTGGCTGATGAAATCTACTGCTACATTTACTATTCCTGGGTCTGGATCCCTTACTATACACACAGACAAGAAAGATGGCCTTTCTTTTACGGTTACTGCGAGAAACAAACTGTTCCACATGACTGCCCACAAGCATCAGTAGTTGTAATTTAACCAGAGTCATGAAATCAAAGAAATTTAACCAGATTAAGATAATTCACTAGTTTTAATTGCAGAACAAGTCAAGAATTGAGGTAAATATATGCATATGGATACATATCCATCTAACTAAACAAGTAATTAATCAGTTAATTATATATCCCCGTTAACAATCTCCTAACCAACTCTCTACTTGACCCAAGATAGAACTGAAGGATGGGAAATCCAAATCTGGTTTGATACATTGGCTTACTGTAGTCCAGTCTTCCAGCTTATTTGCCTCCTGTGTCTCAGGACTCAGAAATGGTTGATCCCAAGATGGCAATGACCCATCGCTGTTACCTTCACAGCTTCGCTCACCTGATTCTCCATTACCAGATTCAAACATTAACTCTGAATTGAGAAGATCAGAGAAGCAGTCACAGTCAAAATCTATCAAAAGATTAGGTGATAAATCATCTTCTTCCACTAGATTGCCTTCATGTTTGGGTTCTAATAATGGAGCTTTACCATTTTCAGAATTTTCTTGGGTACCGTTTGGTTGTGGAATAGAACTGAGAAAAACCCAATTGCACCTCGAAGCTTTGGTCCGGACCACATGTGATTCCATTATTGGTGATTGTACTGGTTCGTCAGTACAGGAGTACTCTTTGGTCTCTGTCATCTTCATCATCCTCTTCTTCTTCTTCTTCTTTGATTTCTCTTCATCTTCAAAATCGATCGAGTGCTTCCGAGTTGAACCAGAAAAGGTTTCATGGCCTTGAACCTTCTTTGATAAACTAGTGTTCCAGTAATTCTTGATTTCATTGTCAGTTCTCCCTGGAAGCCTCCCGGCTATAAGTGACCACCTACAGTAATCAAGCAAAACTCTGTTGGGTTTCCACGCAAAAGCAATAATCCCACATCGAATATAAATGTAAAGACTTATTATAGGTACTACGGCACCGTCTCCTTAACGATTTAGCTTTTTAGGATGAATTCCAAAAGAAGAACGAGTACCTGTTTCCCAAGAGCTTGTGAAGCCTGATAATGAGCTCTTCTTCATCATGGGAAATGTTTCCCCTCTTAATGTCTGGTCTCAAATAGTTCAACCAGCGAAGTCTACAGCTTTTTCCACATCTCTTGAGACCTGCATTTATGAACCATTATAAATTTGTTTCTTTTAACTTGTAAATTAAGATGAAGAACCCACATTGGAATTTAACTAGAAGAAGAAGGAGGAGGAGGAGGAGGTTTTGGCATCCCATTCAAACCTGCTTTCTCTGGAAGGTCTCTCCATCTCCCCTCACCATGGATCCTAATGTAATCTGTGAGGATTTTGTCTTCCTGAGCAGTCCAAACTCCTCTGTTCATGCCTTCCTTTGAACAGCAAGGTCTTCTACCCATCTCTCTCTCTCTTTTTCTCTCTCAAGTCTCTCTCAGTAGAGTCTTTGAAGTATACTCATACATGGGTCCTGATGATGATGAGGGTAGTGATTCTTATAATCAGCAATTGGAGATTTTTTTTACAATTTTTTAAATATCAGTAAGGATTCCATGGCTAAACTCCGTGGTAGCCTCAGTAGGCACAAAAAAAAAAAACTAAACGTGCTTGAAAATTTCCTCCATTAGAGACTTGGAAAGAAAAAGACAAATGAAGAGTGAGGCTCATTCCACAGGAACGGGAGTCACCATCTGCAACATTTGCTGCGTATAATTAAGCCGAAATCTCTCGTGACTATTTGTTTGATTGGATCTCTTACTAATTATTATCAATCCCCTTTTCTTTGAGGGCCCAATTGGATTATTACAAGTGACAAAGCAGTTTAAGGCGCATAGAACGAGGAAGAAAAGTAGTTATTAATTTATTATAACCTCTACCATGTTATCAACTTTCCTAAGGGACCAATTGGATTCTTAGAATACAATTTTAAGGCTCAGAGGACGAGCCGGAACTATAGCACCCAGTGATCGGTCAATAGGTGGTTCGGTCCGCTTTTGAGCTGGTACCGGGCCAGATAATTAAGCTGAGATAGGTTCTTGTTGGTCCGCTATCGGGTTGTTATTGGTTTGGTTTTATTTTTCATAGATATATATATATTTAACAAAAAATAAATGTTTTTTTAATTGGTTTTTGTTTTTCATAGATATATATATATATATATATATTAGGCCACACGTTTTATTAACTACTAAATTACTATTATTATATTTTAAGAAAGTGAGATAAGATGACTTGGGTTGAAGCCCAACCTACTTAGCTACCTACCACTAACCTTAGAGGTGTCAAAACCTAGCCGAGTGAAATCAAATTGAACCGTAACAAATATGAGCTTATTGGATCATGTTTCAAGTTAAGGTTATGTGAGACCAAAAAACCAAACTAGACCACATCGAAATCAAACTAAACCTAAAAGAACTAAATTGAAACCGATGATAAGAAATTAATGCCAAAAAAAAAAACAAACAAACAAACATTTTTCATACTTTTTGAATATATTTATATAATAAATCAGTAGTTTAGACACCAATAAGAAATTAAAACAGTAGGGCTCACTCTTTAGCTCAAAGAACTATTAGATTTGATTTGTCTAGGACTTGGTAGTTTCAACTACCTTCTTAAGTTCTGCTAATGGTCATTCTGTATCTTTAAGAAGGAGGTACACCTTTTCTGATTTATCTTCATAAAGTTTTTTTGGTTTTTTATCAGAAAGGGAAAATAAGAATTAAAACCATATCAAAATCAATGCACTTTTACTAATTCATGTTTTGATGTCACTCATTCTCGCACCAAAATCTATTAAACCAAATCAAATCCATTTCAAACTTCAAACTGAGTGATTGACACCCCTTAACTGAGCTAAAAGCTATACCATTGCATTTGGTGCTCCCATGTAAGGAGGTATCCCACGTGGGTAGAGAATACAGACTTTGTTTATACTGATTCTATTTTTCAAAAACTTCAACTCATTTGTTAGAAATACGGGGCAAATTGTCTCAAATCCATCTACCATTCTTTATAAATTCTATGTTTCTGTTCTCTTCCCTCTTTTTTTTTGGGGTGGTAACTGTTCTCTTCCTCACTCCTCTCACCCCCTACTCTCCCTCCCTAACTACCTTTCAATTCCTATACTAGGTTGAAAGACAGGTTCTCTCTCTCTCTCTCTCTCTCTCTCTCTCTCTCTCTCTCTCTCTCTCTCATATATATATATATATATATATATGTGCACATTAGGAAATTTTATAATGCAATAGTCTCTGAATGAATGGGACCACATAAACAGGTTTTCTGTTTTTAAATAAATTAGATAGGGAGTTAAGAATGAATAAGAGTTGTCAATGATTGTGGTACCACAACGGCCATGTGAGAACATAGACTTGAAATCCAATCAAGGATCCATTTGATACAATAGTACTCTGCCACCACCTCGTCGAGGCAAGGGGCATTTTAGTACATTCACTTAAGATACCACAGGGATATTTTTTTTTTTGGTAAAAGGGATGTTTAATTTCCACGTGAGACAATTTATATATGGTGCTGAATCAAAACATCTTCCATATATCAGACTATATACAGTACCCCAAGGTCCCCAACATGAAACTTATCATTTTACAAATATGTGACACCCACAAGGTTTGCCTTTAATTATATTGCTCAAGAAGCTTCCTCTAAAAAATAAAAAAATTTAAAAAATTTAAAAAAAAAACCAGCTTTTTTGATATTGAAAATCAGGGGTAAATCTGTCCAATCTAGATCGATACAAGAAAATATTTCATATCTAATACTGATTACTAAATATTTAACCCTAAGTAGTAAACTATCTTTTAATTTTGTATTAGTCAACTCAATAGTCAGTACTAATGGAATTAAGGAAATGTAAGAAAAAAAATTTGAAAAAAAAAAGGGAACTATAGGTAGAGGAACGAGTTTCGCTTCACCCCACAAATGGTGTAATAAAAAAACCTCTTAAGCCATCACATTTGACCCAAAATTGGAACAATAGTTAATTTCAATCACCTACCTGCAATAAGATAGAAGTTTAAAAATGAAACTCACTATCTAGGAGTCTAGTTAGTCATAGAGTCACATCACGTTGGATGAAAGAGTTGATGTGAAACTCTCCATAGGTTAAAGGAGGATCAATGTTGATCAAGGTTGCCTAGGAAAATAGCAGAGATAAAAGTACATCAAGATAATACGTCAAAATATACACAAAAACACCACCCAACATAACAGCCCTCAAATCCTACATCCCTAAACCCTAACTTGAGCACGAGCTTCTAGTTCAATGGAGGAAACTAGTCAATAGAGATCTAGCATAAGTCTAGGGAGAGGTCTAGCATTCAATCCTCCTACCCCCTTCCCCCACCCTCCTCTCTAAGGCTCTCATTGGTTTGATTTCTATTTGTATTTATTTGACTTATTTATATTTTTACAAGTGTTTGGTATAATTTATAGCATTTATTTCTATTTATAATAAATTAGAATAAATCGCAAATTACTCTCAAGCTATTTGCGATTTGTGGCAAGATAGAACTTTAGATTGACTTGAATTCTCCGTATCATATCTTGATTGGAGATGTGTATTTATAATGTATAGATAATTACATTTGTGTTTTTGAAATTCAAAAATAAGAGAGACAACAGTTGTTTACAATTTGAATTTATCTCAATAACTAAAACGAGAAATTAGAGGGAGAAATTAAAGAAGGATGTTTCATAGACTTAGTCAGCAGCTCTATCCGTTAGCTGATTTGAATTCAAATTTGAATTTGAATTTTGAACGGTATCCTTAATACGCCCCCTCAAGCGAAGCAGCCCTTTGATGATGGTGAGCTTGTCTCGTAACACACGGAATCTTGGAAATGTTAGACCTTTTGTCATTATGTCTGCAATTTGTTCATGACTAGGAATGAAGCGTATGCAGATTTGCTTGGAAGCCACTTGTTCACGAACAAAATGGAAATCTATCTTTATGTGTTTGGTCCGGGCATGAAATAGTGGATTAGCTGCAAGATATGTTGCTCCAATGTTGTCACAATATAGTACTGGTGTTGGGAGAACACACAGAGATCTATGAGTAATTGATGTATCCATAGCAGTTCAGTAGAGACATTTGCAAGACCTTTGTATTCAAACTCTGTAGATGAATAAGCGACCCTGTGTTGCTTCTTGGAGCTCCATGAGATTAGATTACTTCCAAGATAAATATAGTAACCACTTGTAGATCGACGGTCGTTGGGGCATCTAGCCCAATCTGCATCAGTAAAAGCATATAGTTGTTTGGAGGATGACACACGTAGATGAATGCCGTGGTCTATGGTGTCCTTCAAATAACGCAATATGTGCTTGATAGCAGCCTAGTGATCTGTCGGTGGAGAATGCATGAATTGGCATACTTTGTTGACTAAGAAGGCAATATCTGGTCTAGTCAGAGTCAAATACTGAAGTGCTCCGACAATGCTATGATAAAGCGTTGGGTTTGGAAATAACAGTCCACTACTTTTTGAGAGAGTAGTTGTGAAAGTTGGAGTTGGCATAGGCTTGGCGGCTTCCATGTTTGCTCTTTTGAGAAGATCATGAGTGTACTTCTTTTGAGAAAGGTACAAACCATGTGGAGTTCGCTCAGATTCTATGCCAAGGATAAAATGAAGATTTCCCAGATCCTTGATTGCAAATTTCGTACCAAGACGATTAATAATATCCGATATCATATTGGAGCTTGATCCTGTGATAATTATATCATCAACATAGACCAAGATATAGACCAGCTGATGTTGCTCTTTGTAAACATATAATGATGCATCGGCCTGTGAAGGTTTGAAACCAAGAGATACTAAAAACGAACCAAGTCTGTGTGCCCAAGCACATGGTGCTTGCTTAAGGCCATACAATGCTCTTTGGAGATGGCAGACATGATTTGGGTAATCTAGGTTTACGAAGCCTTGAGGCTGAGTCATGAATACATGTTCTTGAAGTGGACCATGTAGGAAAGCATTCTGGACGTCTAGTTGTCGAAGGACCTAAGTGTTTAAGATGGAAAGAGACAGAACAGTCCTTATTGTAGTAGGTTTTACAACTGGACTGAAAGTGTCAAAGTCGTCAACACCCTCTTGTTGATGAAAGCGCTTTGCAACCAACCAGGCTTTGTATCTAAAAATAGTGCCATCCGCATTTCTTTTTATGCAAAAAACCCATTTGTTGCCTACAACATTAAGAGAGTGGTTAGAAGCTACTAATTTCCAAGTCCCATTGCGCAATAGCGCATTGAACTCTTCGCTCATGGCAATTCACCACTTGGGGTCTTTACTTGCCATTGTATAGGACGTTGGTTCTTCTTCTTGAGAAGGGATAGTGGATAGTAAAGCCTATGGGATATAATGGCGTGTAGCAAGCAAGTTAAGCTTGGATACCGGTTTGGTTACACCATCTCGTAGACGAGTAATCATTGGATGAGAAACAGGGGGATTGATAGGTAGTGATTGAGTGGTTTGAACCATAGGAGAACTAGGTTCTGCTGGAGGCAAATTAGGCTTGATTTGAGTACAGTTGTTAGGGTTTTTGGTTGAATAGGGGGATTGGGATCCACTGTTAGGATGTTGGGGTTAGGGATTTCCACTATATGAGGTGTTACAATATTATTGCTTCCAAGGGGTGGGGAGGAGCATGGATAAGTTACATCAGCATTGATGAAGGTGGGTGGGGAAGGGATGTTAGAGGGAACATCTTTATAAGTAATGGGTGTAGCATATGGGAATACAGACTCATAAAATGTAACATACCTTGAGATATAGGTGCGTCCAATTGATGGATGCAAACACTAGTATCCTTTATGTGATGTATTATAGCTAAGAAAAATGCACTGAGTAGATCAATACTGCATCTTGTGTTTGTTGTAGGCTCAAAGCCATGGATAGCAAGCGCACCCGAAAGTGCGTAGCATTGAGTAATCTGGTTTCTCATTGAAGAGCACCTGAAACAGATATTAACCTTGCAACACTGGTGTAGGCAACCAATTTATCAGGTAAGTTGCAGTCTCAAAGGCCTACACACATAGGTTCATTGGGACAAAAGCACGAGCCAGTCGAGTTAAGTCAGTTTCAACCACATGGCGTTGCTTACGTTCAGCTCGTCCATTTTGTTCAGATGTATAAGGACATAAGTATCTATGAGTTATACCATGTTCTTTAAAATAATGATAAAAAAACTCATACTCATGTGCTCCATCTGATTGAAACATTTTAATTTTGCAGTTGAAAAAATTTTGTACATACTTGTGAAAATGGACAAACACAGTGATTGCTTCTGGCTATTTGACAATGGGAAAATTAGGTATACCTACTAAAATCATCAACAAATGAAATGTAGTAATAATATCCTTGGACAGAGGGCATTGGAGTTGGTCCCCAAATGTCTGAATGAATTAAATGGAAAGGAGAAGAAGCAACTGAATTACTTAAAGCAAAAGGTAACTGATGGGATTTCCCCATTTGACAAGAAGCAAAAATTGAAAAAGGGGCAGCAACATTGACTAGCAATTTTGAACCGTGAATAACAGAGGCTAAACACTTCAAGGAGGGATGGCCGGGTCGGTTATGCCAAGTCGATTTAGAGACTCTTTCACCTATGTGCACGCTAGGCTGGTTATTGAATGTAGATGGTTGTGGGTTGAGTGTAGATGGAAGACGATGAAGGCCATCTTTATTCAAACCATGGAGCAGAGTAGTCCCTGTGTGAGGGTCCTTCACATAACAACAAGAAGGGTGAAATTCCAAAACAACATTATTGTCAGATGTAAATTTAGTAACAAAGAGTAAATTTTTTGTAATTTGGGGAACATGCAACACATCCTTAAGCTAAAAATTATGAGGGTTGCTGATTAGACCCGTAGAAACTAAATTAGCCTCTACAGTGGGAAGATCCAAGAGAGGGGACCTTTGCTCCTTGAGAATTTCCTGGCTTAGAAGGAGGCCAGTGAAATCATCAAGAGAAAGAGGGTCAATTCGAGTGGTGACGGAGGTAGAAAAAGAATCATAGTCTGACCCAAGTCCTCATAGAATACTGAGAATGATATCTGGTTCAGACATGGGTTGGGCAGCGGCAACAAGATTGACCCCGAGTTTCATGATTTTTTGGAGATAGTCAAAGATATTGGATGTTCCCTTTTTTAATTTGCATGAGCTGAAATTTGAATTGCATCACAAGCCTGTGAGTGAGATGCATACGTTCGTTCCAGTGTAACCCAAGCAACACGGGAAGTGGAGACGCCAATAATGTGTGCCATTGAGTGGGCTGTCAGAGAAGTGATTATCCATGATAGGATAACTTGGTCTTGACGCCTCCAAGAGGTTTAGTCTGGATTAATGGTTGTTGGTGGTTTGGTGGAGGGAGAATCGGATGGCAGAGTTTGAGGTGGGCAGGGAAAGCTTCGGTCAACATATCTGAATAGGACATGAGCATGAAGAAGGGGAAGAAATTGGGACTTCCATGGGATATAGTTTGTTCGGTCAAACTTAATAGGTAAAAGAGAAACAATGTTTGTGGATGAAATAATAGAGGGAGGGGAGGTTGTGGTGGCCATAATGAAAGAGAGAAGAAAGAGACGTTTGTCAAGGGCTCTGTGATACCAAGATAGAACTTTAGATTGACTTAAATTCTCCGTATCATATTTTGATTGGAGATGTGTATTTATAATGTATAGATAATTACATTTGTGTTTTTGAAATTAAAAAATAAGAGAGACAATAGCTGTTTATAGTTTGAATTTATCTCAATAACTAAAACGAGAAATTAGAGGGAGAAATTTAAGGAGGATGTTTCATAGACTTAGTCAGCAGCTCTATCCATTGGTTGATTTGAATTCAAATTTGAATTTGAATTCTGAACAGTATCCTTAATATGGCACCAAATCATTTATGTTGATTTTTGCGCTATCTTAAATGAGCATGTGTACTAAACTACTCAAAATCAAAGGTAAACAAGTACCCTTAGTATATTTTATATTTTACCGATAAAAAACCTCAAATCCTATAATCTCTCTCGCTCGAAGCTCAAAACTGAAGGTGAAAACTGAAACCCATTTTCTCATTATATAATCTATTTTATAAATAGTAATCAAACCAATACTATTTGTGGTCTATAATTTATTGTCACAAATAATTTTTAAAAGATGGTTAATAAATACAAATAGAAATCATACCAAAGAGAGCCAGTAGTAGAGATGAATCGTTTTACCCTTTCAAAATATCAATATAAGGTTTTTAGACCATTTTGCCCTTCCAATGTTCTGACACCGTTGATATGGTGTCAGTCAAGTATCTTGGCTGATACCGATACAACCGACCCAATCCTGAGACCTAAAATTATGCCTAAACGACCAAACTCCATAACCATCATACTCATACAAACCACCCAACTGTGCGCCGAAGATGTTCCGCATGTCTTGCATTTCCTGTGCCAAACTAGCAAGTTCTTTCTCTCTTCAATCAAATATTCTATTTTTTTATTTACACATATATATACATCATGTGTATGTTCATACATGTATACCAATATTGTGAACAAACAATTTAGATTAAAAAAACCATAAAAATGGATAACTCACATGAACATATCTGAGACCGATACTTTTCTCATTCCCTAAATTACTATAGAAATGAATATGATATAACATAAGGACAAGAATGAAATAAATTAATTGTGCCCAGACTTTTGGTAGAAACGTTTCCTATTTTGATGGAAAATAATGCATAATTCTATATAGATGACGTGACAACAATGATCATGGACCAACCCTTCCCCCTCCCCCAAATAATTTGAAGAGATCAATAATTTAATTAAATGCCTAATCCATTAGGGTTGGAGCATTGTTCGAGGAAGCAAAATCTGTAGTCGAAACAACCTCCACAGTTCTATGCCACAGGAATCTGCCTAAACTTCAGAAAAAGAAAATAATAATTAAAGGGAAACAATGAAAATCGAGAATCAGATCCATCTGGTTTTAACCCGATTTTGATTATTAGAATCGTGGATAAGAATATTTTTGCTTAAGTATGTAAATAGATAGTTGAGAATCCGAATTTAATCTGCATATGTGTCCATTTAATGATATACGTATCTGCTTCAATGACTTTCAGATTTAAATCTATATAATACAAAACATAATCTATCTGATTTGAAAAAATATTCAAATAATAATTAAAAAAAAACATTAAATTACCAATGATCTTGAAGGCTCTTGCGGATTCAACTAGTTTTAGAGGTATAGAAAAATAATTTAAACAATTAAGAGTAAATCATAACCGTCAAAAGAGAAATAGCCAAATTATACAAGTCAAAAATCTAAATAAATAATCACAATTCCGGATTTCAATTAAAGTTATCTCTCTTTTTTTTTTTCAAAAAAAAAAGTGGGGACTATCTACATTGCCAGTGTTACTATTAATTAAATGGTAAAAACTTTACAGTTCATGATTCTTCTGATTAGATAGAGTTAATCAAAAATTGATTTCAAATAAAATATCAACAAAATTCCCAACAAACAAAAGAAACAAATAGTCATGATCAACGTGGGATATATTTATTTAGTGCATTTATCAACTTAATTAAGTGTTTAAAGACTTTTAGACTCTTGGTTATAAGTAAAAGAGTGTAATGATTGCCAGTTGTAAATTTGTAATATTCCAAAGACCAAAAAGATGATACTAAACATATTCCAAGAAACCTAACAAGGAAATACAGATTTAATTAATTAATTAAAAGATGGCTTTGGTTTGCGCCGTCCACGCCTCTCACGTGATGACCCCACTAGCTAGTCTTCAACCTACTTCCGAAGTGTTTGTCCTTAAACGGCACTGAAATCTTTTCTGATCGACCTTTATAAAATAATAATTGGTTCGGGCTTGGTTGGGGACTCTTGGTCTTGGCCCAGAAGTCTTGGGTGTTATATAATTTCTTGAATTTTCAATTGGTTCTTGCCTGGACTGATTGACTGAATAAACTAATTAATGGGTCCCAATGAATATAGACCAAAACACATACAAACAAACACGTGAACAAATGATGTTTCTTTCATGGCAAATTTTTTTTTTGTCCGATGGCATCAGGAGGAAACGATAGTCATTGGGGGTGAAAGTTTGGCTGTAACAATCTGAATCTATCTTGTTCCGTCTATGGTTAGCAAAAATGGAAACAGTAAAAATATAAAAATGAATGATACGGGTTTTAAACATCAAAATATTTGGAATGCTACAGTCAAATAAACGGTCAAAAAAACAGAGAATGGTAAAAATCGAAAAACAGACAGTATAGGTTTTAAACGTATAGATTTCAAACAAACGAGACTAAAAAAACGATACTATACTCATATAAATTAAAGAATTATTATATAAATATCTCCATCTAGTGTTCAAAACAACTACAATATCTAACATTAATGCTCATACATTCCATATTTCATTATAAGTTTTAAGACATATCATTGTATATCATCCAACACCAATTTTAAATTCATGCACCACACATGCTCAAAGTCTTATTGACCGATGTGACTAAGTTATGGTGTCGTCCATTGTTGTCAACATAGTCAATACACTCTTGTAGTGATATATGTTCAATTAGAGTTAGGAGTCATCACTTTAGAAATATTTTTCAGCAAATACGTTAGTTTATAGCTCAATTTCGAGGTCCAATAATTGAATTTAAGTTGAAGGTAATATCATGAGAAATATAGTCCATTGCATTAGCTTCAAGTTGGTGAAAGAATCAGGTCAATCAAAGTTCAGGAGAGAAATTATGTTCAAAAAAGTCTTAAGAAATACCATAAAAACAGGAACGTGTTTTAAACGTGTTTAGAACGGGAATGCTTGAAGTTTACTGTTTTTTAAGTATCTTTGGGAAGCATACGGTAAAACATGTTTTAAATGGTAAAAAATGGTATCGCGTTTAAAACTTTGCTAACAGTGATTCCGCCTTGACTCTGAAGAGGGCTTGGGACAAGTTTTTTTTATCTCAAGGGCAGTTTAGGGTTGAAAAACCCCAACCCTGGTCGGCATGGGTTGAGGCCTCAGCCCAACCCAACCGGCCCAAAGTTTAACCCTGAATTGTTATATTAAATTTTAGGGCTTTTATTGGTATTTCATTTTTCTATAACTTTTTAATATATAGGATATAAATGGTAAAAACAAGTCAATCAAGGTTAATCCAACCACATTGTAGAAGCTAGGGTCAACCCAACCTAGCCCAACCCGACCCACCCTGGCTTTGACTGGGTCAATTAGGGCTGGATTGGGTTGGTATGAATCCGACAAGGTTGAACCTGAACATGAACCTGGCAAGGCTAAGTTAGGCTTGGTTGAATTTTGAGGATCTAGGGTTGAATTAGGGTTTTAAGAAACTCGGCCCTATTTCACCCCTAATGGTCATTGTGTTCACCCTGTGTCTATGGCACAGGACTACTCTTGGATAAAAAAATTTATCCCCAAAATTAGAGATTGAGTTTCTTATTCGGCTGTGTTGTGTATGCTAGCATCTTCTTGTGTCTGGCCTCTTCTATAATAGGGGTACATATATCATTTCATATGAGGGAGAAAAGAGAGAGACACATATGCAGCATGGTATCGTTTTTTCCTCACAAAAATATTATTGTTACAAAGAGATGCTATTTTTCTAAATCTTGCATCACAACTATTATTTTCTGTGGACATACGAGGCATCTATTATGACTATTTGGTTAGAAAGGTCATGAACTGAAAAAGTCATGTATCAAATTTTAGAGTCAAATTCAATCAAAGACTATACATTAACATGCATAACTCAATTATTCCTTTGGAGAGGTCTATTCATAATTTATTTTTATTTTTTTTAACATGTTTTATCATTTGGGATCATGAGTACTAGAAACTCTGTAAGTAAAAGGAATATAAAAAAAAAAAAAAAAAAAAAAAGTAATTGGACATTTTATTGGACTGTGATGTCACATTCATTGAAAGAATAGCATTTTCGTCTTCTTATTAGGTTCTTGTCTTGTTGGAAGAAGGTTTTCCATGCTGCCAGCGTGGGATGGAACCTACACACTATCATCAATTAGTGGTAAAAAAAAATCATCTATGTGGATTCTACATTTTTAATTAGATTAGAAAAAAAAAAACAACACATGCTGAGTGAATGGAATCATCCATGATTCTTACTTATCATGAGAGAGCATGAGAAAGAATCTGCACAGAAACACACTTCAGATCTATTTCCCCTTATCTTAAAACTTGTTACTCTTATGGATAATAAGGTAAAATTTTATCTCTTCATTAATCAACAACCACAATAACTTGAGAGATATAAATTAGAAAAAAAAAAAGGCCAACCGTTCCATTAAAAATTCTTTCACATCACACCACTGAAGATATGAAAAATGGTATCATCTACATGGGTATGCATATTGGAGAGAGAGAGAGAGGGGTGATAACATGTAAAGGTGTAAGGTATATTGGTTATGTGGGGATTCCCTCCCACACCCCCCCCCCTCACCCTCTCCCCCTCTCCCCCACTTGTCTGCCTTAAATTAAATAACTCCAGTACCTCCAGAACGTAGAGGACAAGAACAGACACATTTATCAATGAATCATCACTCCAGCATTGGCCATTTGCTGTCTATTCCTATTTTCTAAGCCTTTGTTTTGCCACATGGTGGTTAACTCTGTTTTGTATTTTAAATTTACAATGGCTAGAGGATGGCAGAGCCAACTTCTGCACCGAATTAACCAGGATTAAGTCACCTACCATGTGATAATTATAAGTTATCATTGGATTAAGCCTATCATAATCCAATGCTGTTTGTCAGCAGTAGAGAATTGTATAGCTAAAAGGTTACCATCTAATCTCTATCGGTCTGTCACGTGAAGGACTAAAAGGTTAACAGTGGAGGATACATTGGCATCTTCTCTTTCTATCTGAGTCATCACATGAAATGACTTCTCCATTCTCATTTGCTAAATCATTTTGTTGCTTTTTTTTTATTCAGTTGTTTGGAGAACTAAAGCAATCATCGTTTTGAAATGAGAGATGGGTTACCCGTGCTACAAGCTTTGGGAGAATCCTTCACGACACACCCAGGATGATGTAAAGTATATTATCATTTATAAGGGTCTGAATGATTAAGAAAAGAAAAAAAAAATTATCGATCAAGTGTTGCCTACGCCTAGACATTAATGGGCACAACAAGATCCCCACCTACACCAAACTGATAGAATTCTTTCTTGTAAAAAACACGTGTCCATTTTATATAAACCATTTTTCTTATCGGTTCCTTAGGAGAAAGAGAAAACTGGTTATTTCAAATGTCCCAACTACAAGACGAACCTAACCACTAATCCCAAGTCAAGAACCGTGGAATAAATTGAAAGATTAGCACATGATTTTTTATGAGACAGCATCAGTAATGCAAGGAGCCTGTTTTATAGGGGTGGAAAAAAATTCCATTCCCCTGTCTGCGGGCTATAGTACCATTTAATCATAGAGGAGTGTATGGAGTGATATACATGAGAGGGTAGGGGTAAAATTTGGCCTGGTTGAGTGGAGTTTTTAAAATTTTAACCCTACGTCCCAAAACTCAATCCATGCCTAACCTAACTTTGGCGGGCCCATGTCAATCCAACCCGGTCCTAATTGATCCTGATTGGGCTGGGTTGGGTTTAATTGGCCCTCATTTTTTTGTTTTTGCCATTTGTGTTCTAACATTAAAAAAGAAAAATTGAAAGCACCAATAAATCAAATGATCAATATACAATTAAAATTATGAATCGTAATACAAAAATAAATGTTTAGGACACCTAACCATAAGAATGAACGACCTAGATTTTATTATTCTAAATATATGGATAGAATGATAACCCCTAATAAATTATATTATATTAATCAGAGGTAAAATCGATGTTGGATTGAGCTGGGCCTCGGCCTCAACCCAGGCCCAACCCAACCCTAATTCAGGGTTAAAATATTTCAACCCTAACCCGCCTTTAGGGTCAAAAATCTTAGCCCATGCTATGTTTGGGTTCAGGCCGGATTCATACCGTCAAGGTCAAACTTACACCCAATAAGAGGGTGTGCCACAACATGAAAAGTGAAATCTTTCACCTTAATTTTGACATATGATCAATCCATACCATTAATTAGATATGTAAGGGTCAAATTCGTCAGATTAATTTTTCTTGTTGTAACGTTCTCCCCACCCTCATTTTTTTTACTCAGGCATATAGACTAGCATATATGGCTATGGTTAGAAAATCTAATTTGTTTATCAAAAAAAAAAAAAAATCTAACTTGTATTTGTGTAATCGGATAATGATGTACTTGTATCTCTCTTTTAATTGATCTTGTTTCTCATTCCATTAAAAATAACAATAATAATAATAATAATAATAATAATAATAATAATAATAATACTTGATTGATACAATTATCAGATAGAAAGGTTAACGAGAAATTTTTTGTCTTCAGCTGTTCTAGGGGGCGAGAAATAGCAAGTCTGCTAACTTGTGCAATCATGGAATATTGAGTGTTTGAACTAATATTTGCCACTTGGTAGCATGATTTCAAAATTTGGATCGGTATTTGGATCTGTAAATCACCTTCATTAGATTAGTATTGATTAAGACTGATCCCAAGGCTTGTCCGATTAGGATACGATTCGATAAAAAAATGATGAAAATTCAGTTTTTTTTAAAAGAAAAAAAAAATTGAATAAATCTGAACAATCCAGCACGATCTAGCAGATCAGTATCAATTGAGATCAAAACTGATCCGACAACCAAGATTAGACACCTTGCTTGGCAGATTAGTTAGGGACCAAATCCTTTGTACAAATCGGTCCAATGTTCGAACTCGATAAATTTTCTATTTGAAATTGTAAAGCTTTGAAATTTCGTTACGTCTAAAAAAAATTAATTTGATTTGTTAAAAATATGACAAAAAAATGCTAATTCATGTGTTAATGATTAATAAACGTCTCTAGTTCAAGTCTCCTAGCGACTAATCTATTACACGGGTTACGTGTAGTTACGTGTAACCCCGAGATTTACCCTTAGGCTTGAACCGTAAAACTGAACAGGTTCAAGGGGTTCTTCATTAGCAAAAATAAAAAATGATTAGTCGCTGCTACTAAATTAGCCGTATGATCAATCTAGGTCATCTCCATCTTAAACAACGGTCAAATGTTCCAAAAACAAAATATACGGACAAGAAATAGATGCCTAATTAAATGGTGCATGCACTAAGGTGGGACAATGAGAGCGTACGCAAGGCTATCTCCATCCTAAACAATACGTAGAGAAAAGGACTGACTACATGGACTTTGAACATTTTTTTTCCCCTTTTACCAAATATTTTTAACAGAGTTATTATTGAGCAAAAGTACCCAACAAATATTTTACTGACCAAAAGTTTCCCGTGAATCGTGAGCATGATTTGAGGAATCGGATTTAATCCATCAACGATAGATTGAAATTGGCCTTGATCGAACTCGAATCTTGGTTGATGCCGTATTAGTGGATCAATATGGACAAAGACGAAGAGTAAGATAATCTAAAAATAATTTTAATTGAAAACAGAGTTATTTTTCTCCAATCTAGATTGATGTCAAATCTTATTTCTGATACCGAGTTCTCAACCCATGATCGTGAGTCATGAATAGAAAACAATATATTTGAGTGCTACCTGTTGCGGGCACTGGCCCCTGCGCCCAAGTAATCCTCATTTTCTTCCACCGAATAAATCCCTCTAATTAAACTCTCCCAACCGCATGCATTTACATTTTTGAGAAAAAGTAAGCTGCCTGGTGATGCAGCATTAGCCCCTGGGCCCAAATACATGGACAGACGAATTGACAGCCTCACCCCTGTGCAATAAAAATCCCCTTCATGTTGCTGCCCCTGCGGCTTGCGCACTCTCACTGTTCCCCTACACAGGGGCAGGCGCCACACAACCAATCAGCTATCTCTTAACTACACATTTTGTTTCTTTTACCAAGTGATTTGAATAGGATCACTGGAATAATGTTATAATCCCCTTTCTTTTATCTGTAACTGGAGAGGTCAAGTGAAAGTGAAAGGTACGAACATTAAAAACTGCCTTGGTAGCTTCAGTGAGATGACTGATCTCAATATCTCATACATAGTCTAATCTATTACTCAAAAGCCACCAAATTTATGCCATTCAAAAAATTCATGAAGGATGACAATACTGAAATTGCTACAGTTCACATGCATGAATTAAAACTGTCGGGACACAAATGATATTTCGAGGAGCACAGCGGGAAAAGAATCAAGGGGAAAGAATAATCAGCTTCCAGACAAAAATAAGAGAGAATTATGGGTAGGGAAGAGGAATATCTAACCCATCATACGACTAGCTTCCAATTTCAAGATAGTTGATGCCATCATCCCACTCAGCCTTCATAGTTATCTTCCACTCCCTCCTCATATTCACCATCCTCATCTTCCTCTACAGTGGCCTCCTGGTACTGCTGATACTCAGACACCAAATCATTCATGTTGCTCTCTGCCTCTGTGAACTCCATCTCATCCATTCCTTCCCCGGTGTACCAGTGCAAGAAGGCCTTGCGCCGGAACATAGCTGTGAATTGCTCACTCACCCTCCTAAACATCTCCTGAATTGAAGTCGAGTTACCAATAAAGGTCGATGCCATCTTTAACCCAGTTGGGGGGATGTCACACACACTCGACTTCACATTGTTGGGGATCCACTCCACGAAATATGATGAGTTTTTGTTCTGAACATTAATCATCTGCTCGTCAACTTCCTTGGTGCTCATCTTCCCCCTGAACATGGCTGAGGCAGTCAGGTAGCGTCCATGTCTCGGATCAGCTGCACACATCATGTTCTTTGCATCCCACATTTGTTGGGTTAGCTCTGGTACAGTGAGAGAAATGTAATGCTGCGATCCACGGGAGGTCAGTGGAGAAAATCCAACCATGAAGAAGTGGAGCCGCGGGAATGGGATAAGGTTCACTGCCAGTTTCCTCAAGTCTGAGTTCAACTGACCTGGGAACCTCAGACAGCATGTCACACCACTCATGGTCGCTGAAATCAAGTGGTTCAGGTCACCAACTGCCAACAAGGTAGTAAAATCAAGGCTGTTAAGTGTCAAAGTCCATATTTGTGTGGCAGTGTTTATGAAAGCAATTGATAACACAAAACTCACAGCTTGGAGTACTGAGCTTCAGGGTCCTAAAGCAAATGTCATAGAGGGCTTCATTATCTAGGACCATGCACTCATCTGCATTCTCAACCAATTGATGCACAGACAAGGTAGCATTGTAGGGCTCGACAACTGTATCAGAGACCTTTGGAGAGGGGAACACCGAGAATGTAAGCATCATCCTGTCCGGGTACTCTTCCCTCATCTTTGAAATCAGGAGGGTTCCCATGCCCGAGCCTGTGCCTCCTCCAAGAGAATGACATACCTGAAAACCTGGCAAAAACACGTCACATTTTGTTGATTATTGGTTGATTACACATAACAAAGCAAAAAAAAAGCAAAAACATGAAGAAGAACAAAACAGAGCAGACACGCCAAAACCCAAATAAGAAACCTGCATCAGGTTATCTCCACATAGTAAAACACTGGGAGTACATCGACTGAGTCAATTTTTTTTTTTTTTTGATGAATTACTCGGTCAATTTTAATTAAGTGCAGTAACTGATTTTCTATTTGACCAGTTTCCGATTGGTCCCAAAAGATTAGAGTATCATAAGAGCTGGACTGTGGGTCTGGTCTAGACACTAGTCAATCTGGTGCAATTATTTTGTGTCAAAGGATTATGGTATCAATAGATTAATGGTCTTCATACCTTGTAAGTTTTTTTTTTTTTTTTTTTTAATCATTCACTAGCCAGACCAACTTGCTGCGTACAATGGATTCCTTACCCTAACTTCCCTTCTAAGTTACATTGCAGAAATAAAAAGTGAAGTCGATGCTGTGAGATATTAAGCTTTCTGACTCACCAGCAATGAGAAATTTATCTATTTCTCAAGCCCGTCATTATCTGAAAAAAAAAGAAGATAGTTGGGATAACTTTTGTTCAGGATCTCATAACAGAGTGGGAATACCTTTTGTTACGGATCTCTTTAACAGATAGGAGGTTGGAGGGGAGTGCTGCTTAGTGGTGGTCTTAATGCCCAATAGATAATGATCTCAAAACTTGAAATTTTCAGGTGGTTAAAACAGTGATTAGCCAGCACAATTTTATAAACATGGATTTCTTAGACAACAGAATAAGTAAAACAACAAAATCATGGGATCTCTAATCGAAGGATGATCCAATGGGCAATCACCATCTTAAATGGCCAAAGATCAATGCAAGAGAAGAAGAAACTACTTTTGAGAAGTTGATATTCAGCACTTCTAACATGACTGCATGGGTATCATTGTACCATTCCTTCATGATTCACAAATTAAAAATAGATTTCAAGGAAAAGGAACAAATAGAATTCTAAGAGAAGCACTGACATTCATGAGGAAAACGAGGAAAAGAATGAGATCAAAATCAAAATCACAGAAGTCTCTGTCTTCGATCAAAGCATCACATATCATCAATAAAATATGAAGAGGAAAGATTTCATCCTCTGAAACAAAACAACATATCCTGTCATTGTGAAATAACAAAACTTGAATATCGAAAAAGAAACAAGCAACTGCATAAACTTTTCTTGATAACAGAGAGGAGGTTCATGATACCCTATTGACAAGGATATCATAACAATATCTCAAATATTTCAGGTAGTTACAACTGAGTGATTATCCAGCACAAATTGTTTAACATGGATTTCTTAGAAACCAATAGGTAAACCAACAAATCATAGGATCTCTAATTTGAAGGATGATCCAATGGGCAATCACCATCTTAAATGGCCAAAGATTAATGCAAGAGAAGAAGAAACTACTTTTGGGAAGTTGATATACAGCGTTTTTACCATGACTCACATGAGCATCATTGTAGCATTCATTCATAATTCACAGATTAAAAATAATAATATGAATCATGATAATATGAACAACAACAGACAGATCACCAACATTCAAAACAGGGGAGGAGAAAGACCGGATGGATTGACACTTAAATTTCAGAGATTTCAAGGACAAGGAACAAATGGAATTCTAAGAGAAGTACCAACATTCATGAGGAAAACAAGGAAAAGAATGAGATCAAAATCAAAATCACAGACATCTAAGCCTTCAACCAAAGCATCATTTATCATCAACAAAATATGAAGAAGAACAATCTCATCCTTCAAAACAAAACAACATATCCTGTCATTGCGAAATAACAAAACTTCATTATCGAAAGAAACAAGCAAATGGAATAAACTTTTCGAAATTCAGCTGATCCCATGCAAGTAGTGCTCTCCTACCCGATCTAAACGTCTCAACTAAGCAAACATCAGCAAGAGAGCGTAATGCAAACGGATAATCCTCTCATACTGCTCAAAGTTGGTTAAGGCTTAAGAGAAAGAATGAATCCTATGAAAATTTGTAGACAATTCTAAATATAATCATCGCAACAGAGGTTGATTGTCTAAATTTTCAACATTTCTATGGAAATGATCAAAACGTACACCAGCTACAACCAGCAGATCTCATATGCCACTCCAAATTTCAAATAAATCATAATCCTGACCAGAAACTCTGTTTGATGAAAGAATGCAAAATTGAAATTCAAACTTGTCTAAATCATGTTCCATTATTTTAAAATAATAAGAATTCAACCAATATCAAAATGCAACGTAATCGGAATAAAGAAAAAAGGCGATACCTTGCAAACAATCACAATTTTCAGCCTCTTTACGAACAACATCAAGAACAGAATCGATCAACTCGGCTCCTTCAGTGTAGTGACCCTTGGCCCAATTATTTCCGGCACCAGATTGTCCGAAAACGAAATTATCGGGGCGGAAGATCTGACCAATTGGTCCAGATCTGATGCTATCCATCGTCCCAGGTTCCAGATCCATAAGAACAGCCCTAGGCACGTACCGTCCACCGGAAGCCTCATTGTAGTAGACATTGATCCTCTCGAGTTGCAGATCGGACAATCCACCATTGAATCTCCCCGTAGCATCGACGCCATGTTCATCGCAGATCACTTCCCAAAACTTGGCTCCGATCTGGTTCCCACATTGTCCACCTTGAACGTGAAGGATTTCTCTCATGGTTTCTTTTCAGGAAACAAGGCTACGCTATGGGTTGGGTTTGGAGGTGGTTCCGACCTTTCTGTCTGTCTGGGTAAAATCTGAGAAGAACTGTTGGGGACGAAGTTATAAATAGGCGGAGCGGAGAGACCTAGACAAAAGATTCGACAATTAGCCAATAATAGACCAGCGGGATATTTTGGTTTCGAAAAGGCCATCCCGAAAGCGGGAATTCCGAATGCCTACAGCAACGTTTCGGTGTCCATTTTCAGTTTCCGTTTCGACGCAGGCCGCAAGACCGCATTTGGCACCCTTGGCAAGTCATAAATTTAAATTTTCTAGGGTGTCAAAAGTTGGTCCGCACTGGTAAATCCAGATGTGAATCAATCGGTTGAAACCTGAGATTGAACCGATCAATTATAAAATGTATCGAATTCAAACATCAATTGATTAATAATTTAACTTGATTGCAACCCATTTAAGAATCATTTACGAAACCTTTTAAATCCAAATTGTAATATGTTTATCTCAATTATCTTTATTACCATAATGGATCCATAATCAACTGACTGAATTAAAATACGTATATGCCTTAGTCTATAAGGCCCAATTACTTAAACGGTTGAAAAAGGTGTGAGGTCAAAAAAGCCTGACTGAAACTAAACAGATCAGACCGGTTGACACTTGACACAATAAAAGATGCAAAAGTTGTGGTTTTAGATCCGGGTCCATAGACTTCACTGTAGACTCTCGGTCTATTGTATGACCCTCCAAACGTAACTGTAGTAATTAAAACCTAGACCACCGATTTAACTGAGTTGGCGGCAGTACGGTTAGGTCGAGGTAGATCCGGCATCCTAAGATGCGGGGAATCGGTGGTTATTTTATGTTCTCTGCGGTTGTTAAATTGGTTGCCTCACGGGCATCCAACGTAAAACCTCCGCAGGGGATCTGCTCGTCCACCGTTTGGCAGATCCAACACATCACATGGCAATTGGCATGTCCATTTGCTGATGCCAGACTGCGGCCTGCGGCCTGCGGCTAGCAGGCGGGGACCATCAGCATTGAATCTGGATTCTGGATGATGGGCCAACCCGCAAACACGTGTTAGAATAGGGCGAAAGCTGACAAAGACATAATAAATTTAAGGTCGATAGACTGATAGAGTAGGGTTAACTTGGAGCATTCAACTTAAAAAAAAAAAAGGGATCAACCGAAATAGAGATGTGGATTCCCAACAAACGAAAGATTGGTTAGATTAAACTAATCCCATTTTATATTATTTTACATTAAAATATGAGCAAGAGTCTGTTACGACTTCTCACATGATCTTATTGCCCTCTCTCTAATGTATGATACGGCTTAATCACACCTTATTGTTGAGGAGAAATAAAAAAATTTACATTCTATGGTTATTGTAGAAAAACATAGGAATGAGGGTGAGAGAGAAGATGTTATATTAAAAGCTACGACCAAGAGAAACATTGGTATTTGAATGGTAATAGAGGTTGGACATTTATTTGAAGTGGGAATTTATAGGAAAATCTAGATTAGAATGAAAATATAAATATGGTAAAACAATTTGGATTAAAGTTTATCTACATGAGGCAAAAGTAGGGAATAATCTACTTTGTACACCTAATTGAGCCACTTGACTGATGTGTCAATCCCGACTATTAGATTTTTAAGAATCATCTTGGATTGGCCATGTGTTAAATTTTAAATTACAATTCAATCATGTATTATCATCCCATGTGTATCGATGCACCCTTGTAAATGACTACACCACACCTATAAAAAAATGAATATCCTCCACTATTAATGCTTCCGTGTATGCTCCTATTGGTCCTTGTGCTGAAGCAGGAGTTACACTACCTTTTAGGGAACCCTTTTCCAATTTTAAGTTCTTTTTTGCCAATTGGTTAAATCCATTTGAGTTGATACCTGGACACCTGATTACGATAACTTTTCTCAGACCATGTCCCTTGTAACAAGTTTGGGATGAGCTCATCCCTTCTTTCTACCCATCTGTGGGTTGCCTAAATGGTTAAGATGAATTAGGGATTGTGTAGATACACGCATGGACTCAGGTGTAATTCTCCATCTGTGCATTTGCCATTTAAGCAGAATCCATGACAGTGAATTACTACACTAGTCTCCCCGAGGATTAATCATGGTGCCCATAAGCTGGGCCAGACACCTTGATTAAAAAAATCAATAAACAAATAAATAATCATCCCTTCTTTCAACCTCTCGTCCAGTCAAGGATCCCCGGTGACTTGGTCAGATCTTCCAACTTTCAATAGACAATTAATATAGAAAGAAGTCTTGTTGAGTCAGATAGTGGTCTACCTCAGAATACTCGAGGAGAAGAAGATAGGCTGCAAAGTCTTTCAGTCAATTTAATATATTTATGCCGTATTATTGAGACCAATTCGGGAAAAAAACGAAAAAACGATCTAGTTTTCTCACTCCAAAATGTAGGGCGTCAACCAAATAGAAAGCAAGGACTCCAGAAGATTGCTCACAGATATCACTAAAGTCACTGGGCTTCACACTCGACAGCTTCCATCACCGAAGAAGCAGGATTGGATTTGCCTAGCAAAGGAGCTCCATGAGGTAGGAGCTGGTCACCTTTTATGGAATTGGAGAGGAACTCAAGAATAAGGAACCAGTGAAGAAGTTAAAGAGGACCACCCCCTCCATCCTAGCTAGTGTGACATCTGCTCTTCAAAACAGTAATAGCCCAGGCCTTTCGATTCCACAGGTTAGCTTATTTTTGTTAGTAGCTTCAACATTTTTTATGACTGGAACTATAATTCCAGTATCCCATCCTTGATGAAAATCATGGGAAAAAACACTATTATGTTCCCTCTACCGGTGAACCTGTTTGCTTCGGTATCATATCATTTGACACAATTTTTTTTTTTCAGTGCTCATGGAGCTTTACAAGTAGAGTACACAATACCGATACTAGTATCTTAAAATTGGTGGGGTGGGGTCGGGTGGGGTGGCGTCGGGTGGGGAAGGATAGGACACATTTAAAACCAAACCCAATAAAAGCAAATTAACATATACATCATTGAATTACATTAGGGTGGTGTTACCTTTAAAAACCACAACATTAGTGCTGCTGAAGTAGGGTCTCATTGCAGTACTTCTTGAAACTTAGACACTCCTCCACCAAGAACTCACTACAGAAAAAAGTTTCACTTATACATGAGTATACAGGAGTATCAGATGGAATGAATATCAGAAAATAGAAAGCAAGATTTACAGACTCATCAGATGGAATGAATATTAGAAAATAGAAAGCAAGATTTACAGACTAGGGGACTTACAAGATGCGTTCAGCCATCAATGAGGCTTCCCATCTTGGACTCCAACGAAAATCAATCAGAGGAGGTGACATGACTGGTGTGAGTTGAGAGTTGAAATGCTACAATAAAAAGGTATTTGTGTTAGTAAGATTGATTTGAAAGGATTCACCCAAAAAAAAAAAAACAGATTGATTTGAAAAGGGAAAACAATTGGTAACCAAGTTCTGTAATATGCAGGCAGTCTAAAATTTTGACAGACACAAAGCCAACATATCTAATGGTTTCAATAGAACTAAAGGTACAGGAAAGGTTCTAGAATGCTTTCTTAATAGCTTCCGGGCTACATCACAATCATGGAAAAAGCCATCATAATCTGAGCTAAAATATGAAACCTTATGAAAAAGCGACTTGGCTGAGTCTTAAATCCATGTAAAAGCCACATTATGAACCAGGATATCAGGTTTTCAGGCAGATTCAGTCACTAAAAAAATAAAATAAAAAGAAATAAGAAGGATAATTAAACAAAAGGCAAAAATAAAAAAGACAAGAAGCGGGAAAAAGAAAAACGGTACAGTACTAAAAGAGACTTAAAATGCTAACCTCCTATATTCTAATCTTCAAGTCAAGTGTACTTGTGCAGATTTGTCTCCTTTACTCCCTGATACGCTCAAATTAGTCACCCAGTGAAGGAAGGACACGTGGCGCCCAACCGAGGGATACTCAATATGACCATGACTCCGGAGATCAGAAGGTGGGGGAGACTGGAGTCCCCCTCAACTGATAGAAGCCGAGAGGACTCTAACGACGCGAGGAGGAGACACCTGGATAGGGAATATTCCCCACGAAGGTAGGAAGACGTATCCCAGTAGGACTCGGAAAAGGGATAATCCTATAAGAAGGAATCCTAAAAGACAGAACAGGTAAGTCAATACATTCACACCATTACTATTGGGAAAAACACTGTTCTGCGGGTCTCTAACTTGGGAGTCGGACTAATCCCGAAGCCAACTCCGGGCCTCTGCCTTCTGTGCTTGTGCAGGATCGGCTATAGATTCTCGGCAGTAACACTTCCGTTATACATTTACCCCCAAAGAACTTTTCGTATGGAAGAAGTAATAGAGGTTAAGCTAAGAGAAAGTCAAAAGAAGAGACTTGCTAGCTGTTGCGATTAAAAGCAGTCAGTACACAATAGACAGAAGGTGCAATTATCCTTGGATATATGGAAGGGTGAGGAAGTGAGATGTAAATCTTCTTCAACAATTAGCGAGGTTATGAGTGCATAAAATAGTGAGAATAGAATGTACTTGTTGACAAGTAGACCAGAAGGTGATTAGGATTCCAAATGCCAATCGATTGCAAGTAGAATCTCCTTCAAGCAGAACGCAGTTGAGACAGAACCGCCCAGCAACATCTAAGCCTAGTTGGAATTTCCATTCAATTGCCTTTGTTGGATAATACTGAGGCTTATATAAATAAAAAGATCAGAATTTCAGAACAAGAGCCATATTTGTGTGGAGAACAGAAACACCAAGAGGATAAAAGAATTGGGTGACACCTAGAGAGGAGATGTTTCTACTTTGCTTTCTGACCATTGGGGTCCTTGCTTTTCTAGGATCTGAGCCTCTGAGGGACATTATTTCCTGGATTATGACAGGCCGGTAGCAGAGGAGCACTTGTCCTTGTGAATGCTTGGTTGGGCTCTCCCTAGCTCTTGCCAGTGAGACCATTCTTGTCTTCTAAGTGAGGCAAGTTTATAGCTTCGGAGCTTCCTACCAGAGTTTCATGTTCAGTTGGTTCTTAGGACAACTAATCAGATAGCAACCAACCTGCCAAGTGTGTGACAAGAGCACAACTGTATGGGAGTAGGGGTTGCAACTCAGGCAGGCTTGGCTTGGGAAATTGATGAATTTTTAACCCAATCCAAAGCTTGTCCATCCAATTTCCAATTTGATTTAAAGTTGAGGTGGTGATCCAAATTTAGGCCAAGTTGCACCCCCTAGAGACAAGCATGGTCTACAGAAATATATCATTGTATTTTTCCCTTCTGTTCATCCTCCTCAGTATTAGGACTCAGATGTGCCACTTTTCTACATTACGAAGTCTGTTGTTCACCAAATATCCTTGTATCTACTTTTCACTTTCCATAAACTTTTCTTTTAATAGTTCAGTTCTTAAAAGGCAAGAAGAAGAATAAGGCTGAAATTTTTAAGCCTAACATACTTGTTGTAGACCAGATTTGGGTTTTAGTGCCTGTGGGGCCCACCAACAGTAATTTTGGAGTTGGTGTCTATGTCATTAAGTAGGGTTTATTACTTTATTAAGTATATGTGTGCTTAAAAGGATTTCATTATACTTCGAGTTGTTTAGGAAGTATAAAGGGTGTACCCAATGCACGAGGCTCCTGCCACTGCGGCGTCTAGGGAGCGTCATAATGTATGCAGCCTTACCCCGCTTCACAGAGACACTGTTTCCTGATGTGAGTTCAAATTGTTTTCCTGTAACAGTGGCATTTGGAAATTTCTTGTCGGTTGGATTATGGGCTTTGTGGCTTTATTGATTTTGGGATTTATGGGTTTATTACTCTTTGGGATTTTTAGGGGATTAATGAAGCAATTTTTCAGCTCCAAGAGATTTTAGAAGTGCTATAGATATCGAGCATGTGGTGGAGTTATTATTTTAAGGGAGAGGGTTCTCTAAGCAAGCAGCATAGCAGTGTGCACCTGCCGCACCAATGAGAGGCGACGAGATGGTTTCGTAAGTAGGGGGTAAGAGGTCATTTGGTGTGTGTGTGTGTGTGAGAGAGAGAAAATGCTAGTGTACCCTCCACCACTTGCTCAGAGAAACTTTCCCTTATTTTAAATACTTGTGCATTTAGCAAGTAATCAAATACATATATAAGCATCTACCCTTACAAGAATTCATCAATAACAGAAGATTTTTCCTCTCAACGCTTTGTGCTATTGCTATGTGGATTTTGAAAGTCCTACAACCAGTTGAGAATCAGAGATTAGAGAATGATTCAACTTGTCAGTAATGACAGAGGTCCTTATTTATAAAGAGATTACAATAAACTGAATAAGGAAAGTAGGGTAACGCTGACTAAGCGTCCCTATCTACAAGACTTGCTATGGTAAATAAGACTTAACCAAGGTAAAAAAAAAAAAATAACTAATGCAGATGTGGCTGGTCTTACCTGGTTAGACCAGCATGACCGGCTTTGGAAGCCAAGGGCCAAGAAGAACCGGTCCAGGCTGGGTTTTTGGTCCAACAAGGGCTGGTAGTAGTTAGTTTTATATTGTCTTTTATTTGTCATTGAGTAGGATACAAAGGAGGTAGAGAAGTAGGAATCTGTTTAGAGTCTAAGTAGGAGTCAATTTCAGTTTTGGAGTCTGAGTAAGAGTCTTTTATTTTCCCCTTATATACTTGCATTTACTCAATGTTTGATTTCAGAGTGAATTTAATTTTAGAATTAGTGAATTTGTGCGTAGTGTGTGATCTCCTTCCCCCTCTTGTGCGATTTTCCCTCTTCTCCCTAAGGCTACCCCATCACTAACTACGGTCATCTCAGCACAACCTTACGCCAATTCCTAGGTGGATTATCTTTTCTTCTTCTTCCCCTCTAGTTTCTATTTTCTGTCACAGGTTACAGCAGCTTCTTCAGCGTTTGACACAGCGTCTCGGCTTTTTTTTTTTTTTTTTGGGGGGGGGGCCATGGGGGTGGGTTGGTTTCATCACCTCTTTTACACCATAAATATCCAAGAAACCACTGCCACATCAAACTTGCTTCCATCATCCATCAAAACCCACCCATTGAGTTGTTTTCCCATAATTTATGTTTGCAATTCACCCACAACAAAATCTATTCCAGCCCATAAACCTCACATCCAACTTCAATCTAACTCTAGCCTATTCCAACCTTTCAACCTTTCAACCTTTCAACCTTTCCTATTTTCTCCATTACTCTTTTACTTTCTATTCCAACAACAGTAAGCTTTCTCTCTGTGAATTAATCTAGTGATACTTTAGGTCCATTCAGACTGTGGGTTCGCTCGTAAAAGTGGAACCCCGGTTCCACATCAACAGTTTTTTTGCAAATAACAATAATATGGAACTAATTTTTAATGATTTGCTTTTCCGAAACATTAAAGTTCTCCTAGTTTCCAAACAAGCTTACATCATCTTGTATTAAAACTAAAAAATTCCCTCGAGTATTGCATCCTGGTATGCAACCACCATCATGAACAAAGGCATACGCGCATGCAAGAACCTATATATTAAATGAGGTATCTATGTTCACAACATTTTTCAGATGAGTATAAATAAAGGACTGTACACATGGAAACTACATTTATAAATGAACATCTCTATTATTGTGATTTTTCAGATGAATAAAATATAGAAAATTAGTAGAATATCAAAAAACTTAAAGCATTTTCATTACCTGAGAACTTTGAAGCATCAACACAGGTTGTTGCTTAGGGAACAGAGTTGGAATGGAAACGTGCACCTAGACACAAATAAAAAACAATAAAACCAACAGAACTAACCAGAAAAAGGACAGAAGGTAGAAAAAAGGATTTCAGGCAAAAAAAAACCCAGCAAAACATAAATGCCAAAATTGACCCAAAAAAGAGCCATTGAAAGAGAGAGGGGAAGGGGCAGAGGAAACGCAATTAAGTGATCATGTTATTGTGAAGGCATGTGCCTTAAAAGAGAAAAGGAACATTCAAAAGTGATTATCACATGAAGTTTAAAAGAATAAGTAGTATAGGGCAACAGGTCAACCAAGTGGATTGGTTAGAAAGAGATGTTACAGATGGCTGGTAGTGGCAGGGAAATGGGGAAAGCAACCGACTTGAAAATTATAAAGCAGAAAGCTATAATTAGATTAGCTACAACTTATGTAGCAAGCAAAGGAAAAAAAACTAGAAGTCAAGGAAAACAACCATTGACTTCTAGTTTAGGTTTCTCGGGTGGTTTCTTATGGAGTTCAGATTTCATTGTTGAGATTCACCAAGAATATGATCAAGTTTCACCACTCATGCAACTCCAGCATTTCTCACTACTCCGGCAAACTCCTCTCTTTCTCCAATGACTTCACAGTGGTATTCACTGTTTAGTGGTTTGATAGGGTTCATCCTCCATAAATTTGACATAGAGTTTAGGTTTCATTAGTTTCATATTTCACAGAGATTAAGCTTAGGGTTTCATTATTCATGGCAAGCATAATGTTTTCCCAGATATCCGGCAATGGTTTCCATCAACGGGGGCGGAGATGAGTCAGATGACAGAGAAGAGAGAAAAAGATGGAAGAAGATAAAGAGAGAGGGGAGTCAAAGAAGAAAAGGAAGTTAAGAGGGTTAAGGAAGATGAATAGGAACCGTTGAATTTAAACCGTTTAGATCTAAATATTTAAGATACATCAGCTTGATGCAAGAATAGGAGTCATTTTTACCTAATCTAGTGATGCATACCAAAAGAAAACTAAAAAGAGAGATATGCAACTTTACCACTTTTTTGCCCAAAAATGTTTCGATCCGTGATTTGAACATTGTAAGTCCCCAAATCTTGTTGAAATGGTGAAGATTAGAAGTTTTTTTTTATGTGAGATTATTTCCTCATATCAAAGATAAACAAGCTTCCAAAGCCTTCAGTTGCTTGCAATTTCGTATCTCACTCACAGTTTCTGTTTTGCAGGATTAAAGGAGACGTAGCTTAACTGTATCGAATGGTCCCGTATCAGACTGCATCAGTCCCGTATCGGCCCTTTGTCGGAACATATTGGTCAACACAAACTTCTTTTTTCTTTTTTTCTTTTTTTCTTTTCTTTTTTTTTTCTTTTTTTTTTTTCTTTTTTTTTAAATTGTATTTATACCTATCAATACCAATACGTATTGGCCAATGAAATAAAGTACCTAACAATACTTGACACCCTAGTTTTTTTTACCAAGACTTGGAGTAGATCAGGTCTGCTGGAAATATTTAATATCTCCCAATTCTGCTCTTTGATTCCAGATTTGAATCCTTCAAGTCTAATTCTGAGAATCGACTCATTAATTCTATTGGGTTAATATCGTTGAGATTTATATCACAATATCAGTTTTAATTGGATATTATAACTCTGTTATCTAATTAATATTCCAATTTGTGCTTTGACTTGACACATGCTTCTCCTGGGGTTACTAGGTTTAGTACATAATTCAGATCCACCCATGGGATTGATCTGAAAACTTGCAGCAAGGGTTTCCTACATTAAGGCTAGAACTCGACCTGATTTCTAATCTAAACCGACCATCTGATTTGAATCTATTGGTTTCTCCCTAATCTGGATTTTCATTCCTCTGTTAACAATTCTGTTTAAGTACTGTTTTAGTTTCTTAAATCGGTATTACATTAGGATAATCGTCTCATTCCTTAGGCCTTTTGCTGTACACTTTTGAGAGTCAAATGGCTGCTAGCATCATTCTTTCATGCTTCAAGTGAGCTTTTCTATTATGAAGGCAATATCCAGTGCCCCCATTACACATTCAGGGCTGTGAATGGGAACAGCTAGAGCCTCTGAGAGTCTGAAACTAGTGCAAAAAAGTTTCCATTTGACTTCAAGCAGGAGAAAGTTTGCCACTAAAAAAGTTCCTTTACTCTAGTGTAGAAACCCATTGATGGGGAACAGTTCAGCAGTTTCCTAGAAATAATTCATCTAAGTTAACATCCAAATCCCCCCCCCCCCAAAAAAAAAAAAAAGAAGAGGATATGCAATACACAGCAACATAAGCAGTAAAAGAAGTATGCAAGGATATTTATTCCTAGAAAAATAAAAGAAGTATATTATCCTATTCACAATAGCCATGTATGAGTATCTAATAGACACAATTTGCAAGTTCTAATGTAGGGTAAAAAAAATTAGGAATCTGAAGATTTCTTGTTACAAAAATAATACTGAAGGAAGTATATTACCAGAAACGTAAAAACCCCGGAAGCAGCAAGAACTGTAGCCTTCCTGCAAAAGACCTACGAAAAAACACATGAAAACAGACCAGTTAATCTTACAACTTCTGATAATTATCAAATTACAAAATTCTCATGCAAGCATACAGGATCTGCTTCCACAGGCCTCCCAAACAGAGGAGCTAAAGCCTCAATAAAGCGCCTTCTGACTCCTATTGATGCCACAGCCTCCAAGACCTTCAAAATACATAATCCTAAAAAGTCACTGCTGAATGCAGAAATTGTTCAAAGGAAGCACAAATAGCCAGCAACTTGAAAGTAAAGATGATTTACGATAAAAAAAAAATGAAGCAAAAGCAGCATTTTACTCATAATCAGGCAACAGACCTGTGCCTTCAGAGTTTCTTCCAGAGTAGGAAGATATTCAGCCATGCACCTTTGCAATATCATAAATCAAGGGGGAGGGGGGGGGAAAGAAGACGTGTTATTCAAAGTGATGTGTTTCCTAGAATCAAAAAAGATAAATACTTTACCCCATGAGGCCGACTTACATTCCATCTAACCATGGAGGAAGCTTGACATCCTCAACAGAGAATAACATTTTTAGCTCAGAAGATGAGACCAGTTTTAAACGTGGAGCAGAAGGAGCCGCAGAATATTTTCTACTCACTGGAAATATAACCTGCACCAATTAGAAAAATGTAAAAGTAAGATTCAACACTGCTATCATTTCGGCAACAATTCTGAGAAAGGGTTAGTAACCGTCAAAACTATTCAGTAGCAAGATTTGTACAACAGCTTCTGACAACATTTAAGATGATAGTGAAAGGAATTTCAGAAACTTCAGCAAAAGTCCTTGATCAAGGGTTATTTCATCGTCTAAATGACTGATTTTGGAGTTAACGGCTATTTCATCTTCCAGAAAAATTGAACATGGGATAAGGACGCTGCCAATTTCCCTTTTCTGTTCTTTTTTTTTTTTTTTGGTATACATGTTTTGAACAGATTTGAGTCTAGTACACATTTTGAAATGGACAAAAAAA
>NC_056559.1:19997256-20066115 GCF_013358625.1 Macadamia integrifolia
GTGGTGGGTGGTGGGGAGGGTGAGTGGAATAATCATCAAGCAATAGAAACTGAATTTTCTATTTACTCCAGTACTTCAGCTATTGGTACAACGATAACAGACAAGAAGCACTGATCCCCTGCACAGCAGATGTCCTTTCCAGGTTCAAATCTTGATAGCAGATAAGATATATTCCATACTTCCTGATCTCAGATACTGCGGATTACAATGGCATACAACTAAACATCAGCTTTCTCGCTAGTGAAGAACAAAAGAGAGAAAGAAGGGGTGTCAGAATGACTAAACAATGAGCAAGGTTCAAAAACTCGGACTTCATCTTGTTTCAGACGGACCAAAATGGGCGAAATTTCGCTGAAACAGTGCATTTTTGCCAGTATGTTTTGATTGACCATTTCGGGGGGCAAGCGGCCATATAAGCTCTGATACCTCAGGGAAACCTTATTTTACCCTATATAAACCTATGTTAACCTTCATATTGCAAGAAAGTAGTGGTTTGGATTTGCACCCTTGGTTGGCAATATAAGCCAAACCCTATTGTATAACTTGTGTAATATTGTCTATTTTACACATTATTTGAATACTAAAAGACAGAAAAGGCAAATAAAACAAGTATATCATGCACCCAAGATTTAAAGTATCGTTCCGTATCGTATCGGTAATACGTATCCGTATCGGCCCTTACCAATACAATACGGACCGATACGATTCATGGAATTTTTAGAACCTTTTTGTATCGATACGTAACTTACGATACATACCGATACGATACGATACACACCGATACGATACGATACGCACCGATACGTACCGATACTCTATGGAAAATTCAAAATCAAAGTGATATGTACGCTTCATTATGTATCGGTATGTATCGACCGATACACACCGATACGTACCGATAAGGTCATAAAATGCCAAGATGGGTAATTTTTCAGAAAAACACAATTGTTTGAGGTGTTTTTGTTCCAAAGTTGCTGCCAACTATTTTTTTCTCTAACTAAAGTGGAAATCAAGGTTGGGAACAAGGATTTTACATTTATGAGACAGCTACAAACCTTGGATTCTTAATGCGATACTCTCAATTTACTGTTTATGCATAATACATGTTATATATAACTTTTTTTAACTATTTTCTTATGCAAAAGTGTATAAAAAAGTGTTTCATATCCATTTATGTGCGTATCTTTAGCGTATCTCCGATACGATACGATACCCTCAGATACGTTCTTAATTTTCGCCAACCAATACGACAACCGATACCAATACTTTAATCCTTACGTGCACCATGAATGAAAAACATAATATTGATTAATCATGAAATAGAACAAAGTACAGATCATAGTGTGCCAACTCCCAAGTCCCAACAATACAATATTGTGGACCCCCTTAGGCCATTCTAATGGCTAATACCAAAGAGTTACAGGGAGCATCGATATGCAGCAAATGATGCCATTGGAGTGACGTGGCAAAAATAGTAAAAATATGGATTTCTTCTTCTTGCAGTCGAAACAGACGAACTCACGATACAGGGTATATATTAACTCCCAAAATTATATAGCCGAAACGATACGACATGAGGTCGCTACTTCAGCGAAACACCGAACTTTTTACCGAAATTATGTTGATCTCTTAATTTTCCAGTCATTTCGTCTCTGCTTTGTCAAAATCACCAAGTTTTCCGAAATTTCAGCGAGCTTTTTAACCATGGCAATGAGGAAGAGGAACCAACAAAAAAGTGGGACCACAATGGTTAATAAGACTAAGGCAAAGGGTCTATACACCCCAACATTAAACCAGAGTACTATAATAATGGATTATTTTGTTAACGGGTTTTAGGGGTTTTATCCAAACAGACCCTTAAGCCCTTTAGGTTTTATTTTCATTATAAATAGAGAAGATTGCGTGAAGTTTAGACACAAGTCACATTCTCCCTAATTCTTCACGGAGCTAATGCTGCTAGGATAAAGAAGATGAAATAGGGGCAAACAAAACATCCACATCCTCTCAACAACAACAATCTGCAACTCAGTTACTCAGGTGCCTCTAAATCAATTATTTGCCACTATTAGTTACTACCAGCTGGCTAACAATTACTTCTACAAATTATACCGAACAACCACACTAAATAGCTGGTATCAATAGTTACTTAAAATAACACAAGTAAAAGGGGGCTGGGGAGAAGGGCGGTGAACCTGTAAATAGATCTTTTGCTGATGTCTCCAGGGACAACCCTGCACCAGTTTATTTAAGTCCATGTCCAGCAAAGGCACAGAAAACTTCACCTCCTCAAGCTACACTAAGATTCAAAGGAATAGAAACCAAGAACTCAACCTTAAGGCAATTAAAAAAAAAAAAAAAAAAGAGCAATCAAGAATCAAGTTCTCAGAATTGACTACAAAATAGAAAAATGAAATCAATTACCTTATCAGCCCCCGAGATCACACACATTTCAATTCCCTGTCACAACATGACAGAATTTGGGTTAAAATAAATACTTGCAGAATTCAATAAAAGAATACATATTTAAGCAACAAGGTAAGAAAAATCATCGACCATGTCAAGTTACTTTTCATAAACACAGTACTTGATTAAGTACATAGAAACTTCCTGTATTTCTTAATAATTATCAGTGGGTTGTCTTCACTACCTCTCTACTTTTAGCAAAAGGTTTCCCAAACGGGTGCCAATTGGAACGGTATCAGTCAACAGACAGCTAATGAAGGTTATTACTGTCCTGTGAATGGCTGTATTAGGGTACCTTTTGGATTTCCTTCATATCAAACTTTAAGACCATCTCGACTGTAATGACAGTATGCCCACCATGCTGTGAATACTTTACCCTCGTAACTTTAGTCATCAAACCAGTGGGAGCTGATGAAGGCCATAAGGCTAATTCCAGCTATTGTAGCATTGTACAGAAAGAGGACAATGTGAATTGGCCATGTGAGTGTGCCAAATTTCAGTCAAACTAAATCATATGGCCCACCGCACAATGAACCTATTCTCCTAGTCTCATGAGCCATCCAAAGCTTGCTAAAACAACTAGCCTAACACTCTTGTTTAATATCCAAGATCATTTTAGAAGCTAAAAAGACTGCAACAACACTATTTCAGCCCACAATAATAATTAGAACAATAAACCGACAAAACCGAAAAGCCAACCAAGACCAAGGCCCATAAGCCCAAAAAGGGCATACCCAGTGCACAAGGCTCCAGCCACTGTGGGGTCTGGGGAGGGTCATAATGTTCCCAGCCTTACCCCACTTCGCAGTAAGGCTGTTTCCAGACTCGAACTCGCGACCACTAGATCACAATGGAGCAGCGTTACCGAGGTCCACCCTCCAAGGCCCATAAGCCCACTTCATTTTAAATTATGATATAGCCACTATACCCAAACAAGTAAACTTAACTAATCCCCCTCAAGAGAGAGAGAGAGAGAGAGAGAGCGCTTTAAACATATATGAAATTTATATAACTCTTAGTGACACCACAATCAACCCCAAAAGACTCCACCTGTAGGTTCTATGACCCAAATCTTCAAAATATGCTACAACTTGTACGAAAGCATGCATTAGAGTTTTCCCATGCACTGGTTAGGAACCTTTAAAAGGATTTTCTGAATGACCTCAATTTCAGGGGATCGTTAGTGGATTTGTCATGCTCCATCACTGTAGATTTTCATAATGTCAGAAACAAGAAGTTGATTTTCTTGAGTTCCTAATTTATCTCACTTTGATGCTTTAATGTTCCATAAGTGTCTGATTAGATGGCATAATCGGAGCCATTAGATTAATCTAATTCCAGTATTCTTGTATCAATTTGTTTGTAATTAAGGCTTATTAATTCTGTAAAATTTAAATACAACTGAAACTCAGCTGGCTCATTCATCTTGCAATCCTTTTGATGACAGTCTGTTGAGACTTCAGGGATTTTGGTACAATTATTTGTCGGAGGACGATATTGTTATTTTTCTAAGAAACAATGCCTATCTCATAAAACTGTATCCAATTTGGATCATTACTTGCAGGACTTGAACCTCCTGCATCGATTAAAGAATAACCCTTTTGTCATTGTACCAAGGAACTTAACCCAGATGATTCGTTATCAGATTCATCTAATTAAAAACCTCATGTTCTGCTTCACAACAAACACCACCCCGATCCCATCCCTGTGATTTAGATTTCAACCCTCACCACGGGGATGAAGGATCCCATGGTCAAATCCATACATTATGCAAAGAGGAACCGGTTTAGAGTTGAACCCACACCTAGATGAAAAAGATAAGAGGGAGAGGTAATTAAATAGTAATTCATTTCCCAATTGATCAAGATAAATCTTGGCAAGCATCTTTAATTTCCTTTACAAAAAATGGTATCAATGGTGCACAAAATTAAAAAGAATAGTTGCCTAGTTGAGTGTGTTTATCTTACACCCACGCTCTCCATTTCAATGCACAAATGAATCTATTATGTATCTGTAGATGGAAATGTTCATGATTATGTTAAAACTTCATCTAAAATAAGCTTCAACAGGCTGTTGTGTCGTCTTTTTCACTTCTCTTTCACTGCTTCTATTTGCTTGACCAAAAAAATGCCAACATTTCAGTCCAAAATACCGAATGCTGAAAAAGTTGAGTTTCTGAGTAAACTAAAATGACCGATACAACACATTTTGAAACAAATAGATAAATTTTTTAACTGTTAAAAAGAATCTACAACCATTACATACGTAATTTTAATGAACAAGCAAAGAAGGAATTGCCAAAGCATGACCTCACATGATCCATTCCTAAACCCCCCCCCCACCAAAAAAAAAAAACTCACATCTACATCAGTGTTTTACCGGTAAGGACCCAAAAAATTGAAAACATGTTCACAAACAAATAAAACATAATCAATAAATATAGTTCTTTTACATTTGTAAAAACTTTGAAGCCTGGTTATAAAATCCAAGATTGGAGTAACAAAAGAAACGTCTAGAGAAAATCTATAGCAATCCCCCGTTATGTCCATTCCTTACGGTACTTTAGCAACACTGAGCCCAATTCTCTGCTTGCAATAACTGTCTTCAATAGAGGTAGCAACAATGCGCCATATTATCTGCTCTTGTTAGAACTGTTTTTAACCTACACCTTCCCCGTATTAACCAGAACATCCAGAATGCAGTATTAAATTTCAAGTGTTCCTTTTGGTTCCCATTTCTATAGCACAAATACGAACTTTTTAACTATGAAGATTACCTCCCTGAAGATAATGGTGCTAATTTCAAACTTCAATCTCTCATCCTCGAGTTCTCCAACACGCTTCCTCTGGTATGATATGTAAAGGTCCCTACAAAATAAAACCTCAAACTTAATTTAGAACCACTTACATCAGTATAGCTCGCTAATTAGACGTTAATTCAATAATCCAATATCGGACCTCAACTCATGAATAAGAGAGAGCAACCGAGACGGGTCTTTGCTATTCCAATCACATAGACTGCTCTTGGGTTTGTGAACACCCCCTTCCTCTTCACCAACAATGGCTAGCGGGTGGAAGGTTTCGTCTTCCGCTGCAAATATAATATCCGGTGCTGCCAACGGGAACTGTGCGTTGTATATCACATCCCCTGCAACAAAATCCAGTTTCCTTTCAAACCAACGTCCATAAGAATTGTGGGAATGGTGATAAAGATTACCCACATTTTAGATAGTCTAGGCAGAATGGTATAAGTAGAGTGAAGCGATCGGACAAGTATTGATTCTTGCAACCAGACCATATCTGATCAACCTGCAATTTCAGAAACAAATTTACATGATTATACAAGCATTTCTACCTTGGACCTAAATTTTAGTTCGCGATCTAGGGTTTTCAGTTTGTTAAATGAGATTCTATATCGAGATCCTTCTTCTTTTCTGAAAAATATTTCAAGCTTTACCATCTAGAAATGGGTATGACAGACGGCAGTGACTTACCTTTACGGATAGCGGAGAGTGACTGAGAAGATAATTGAGCTGCGCCGCGATTAGAGGGGGCAAGGTATCAGCAGCCATGGATGTAACAGAGTTAACCCCCTTCTAGTTTACAAGCTTGCTTGGCTATGATGCTTATGCAAGCCAATCAATGTTCAAATCCTGGGTCGGCCGTCAGTCCAAGCGTCCAACCAAGCAGACTTCTAAATGGGCTCTGCTCCAGTTGGTTTGGCACTTACAGTTCGCCCGAATCGAACTGATGCTTTGGTTAACACCTCTCGCACATTTCCCCGGCACGGAACCCCGAACGAGAAGGGTCAATAAAGGAGAGGGAGAGAATGGCAGCCTTGGCGATTCTAACCGGTTATTCTGCGGTTATATTATCGTCTTAGAGAAAGTTTACCGCCACTCACCCCGGGTGAAAAGAGAATCTCTTCGTTTGATTTTTTTTTTTTTTTGGTATACATGTTTTGAACAGATTTGAGTCTAGTACACATTTTGAAATGGACAAAAAAATTAATATGGGATCATAATGTGTTTTGGACCCATAATCTATTTTGATAATGCATATGAAATATAACCTTAGATTCTAATTGTTCATTTCATATAAGGGTATTAATCGGTTTGGTTTCAGTTTAAACGGTGCAGATCGGTTCGGTTTACATTTATTTGACTAAAACCATAATCGCACCATTTATTAAACGGTTCCACTTTCTGAACCGTGACCATTTAGTAAACGGTTTCGGTTTCTACAGTTTCTAAACGATCTCTATTTCACGGTTTTAAACGGTTTCGATTTTGGTTTATTCTATACGGTTTGTAAAACGGTTCACAATCGGTTTGTTATAACTTGCAACCATCTCTAAACTGAATATCATACGCTTATCAAAAAATAATTGGCAACCACAAATAAGAGTCTTATATTAACAATGGTATGTCCTAATTTGATAATCTAGTATTATTTCTTTGCATGGTCATTCTTAAACATTTATAACTAATATCATACAACATCCAAATCCAGCCTTCTACAACATAAAATATTAAAATGATAGGTGGTTCAGCCAAAACACCCCATCTATGATAACATACTGAGATAATAACATATATGGATTACCAGTTCATGATCTAAAGCCTAAACTTGAACTGAATTGTAATAAATCATACCAAAGCAGGATGGGCACTTAATTTAATTGTTAATTGTTATACGGATTACATCCCCTTCTTTATTTAATTGTTATACGGATTAATCGGATAGGTTTAAATGGTTTTAAACGGTTTCAATTCGGTTTGAAACCAACGGGTTCCGCGGTTAAACCGACCCGACCCATTTAACTAATCAGCTTGAAACTTGAAACCATAACCACACCATTTACTAAACGGTTTTGCGATTTCGATGTAAATGAATCGGTTCGATTTCGGTTACAAATTCACATCATTAATTTCATGTGTCTTGTCATGGATCAATTTGCATGGATCATGCATGTGACAGTAATTCTGTCAAATATGGCAAATGATGTGAAAATCAAATGTTACTATGATTGGGATCGTATCGATTCGCACATTTGATGGGGTTGTGCAAACTTTGATTATGACGAGACATGTGTCAAACCTAATGAATATTATGATTTCCACAGGAGCATTTTATTTGAGAAGTTTCATATGTTCATTTGAATGTGGATTTCTTAGAATTTCAAGGGGGTCATGGTTGTGATGGAGGGATGGATGTTCGAAAATTTGCAAAAACTAGCATGGAATGTTGAATCAAATGTATCTACTATTGAAACTTATGTAAAATGTATAGGTGAACGACTAAGGTTGCAGGTGGTTCAGGTGACGAATAAGTAGAAGTCTAAAAAATATTTGGGCGCCTTCCACTTCGGATGTGATGAATGGCATTGATCTTGGACCTAGTTGCAGTAATAGGAAAGTACAACCACGTCACACCCTGGGGCATCAATGAGATGTACATGACACGTCAAGTAGGGGTGTGGGCCGTATCATTTTGGGTATTGTAGACAGGCAACGACACTCCGAGCGGATGTTTGGGTCATGCTAGTTGATATAAATTTTATAAAAGGGCATCAACACCGATCTTCTACAATGTAGCTCGCAAAATCTAAATTCTAAGCCAATGTGGAGGAATGCGCTCGTAATGCTTTCCTCCTGAACCACACATCGCCATCACCTTTGGAAGTGATTCAACTGGCTACCGAGGCCTTTGAGGAATTTTGGGTTGTTAATAATGTCGAAAGGGAGATGCATCTTCATTTACTGCTCGTCCTTAGATTTTGTGGTCGCTCCCTCCTCCAAGTTGCTTCATAGTCAATTGTGATGCATCATTTCGTCAAGGTGGAAGCTTTGCTAGTATAGGTGGTGTTATCAGGAACTATCAAGGCTCTGCAATGCTGCCATATCTGATGTCATCAATGTTTCCAAAATTCTTCAAGGGGAGGCAGCTGTTGATGGTCTTCTTCATGCGCTAGCAGAATGTTGTGACCACATCTTCATTGAGTCAGATTACAAAGACCTTAGTTCTTATCTTACGAAGACAACATAATGTTGTGATCACATCTTCATTGAGTCAGATTACAAAGACCTTAGTTCTTATCTTACGAAGACAACATCTAACTCTCCATTGGATGTTTTACCCATAGTTAGAGATAGTCAACATCTCTCCACCTACTTTAGAAGTTGTTCCTCCTCTTTTCTTCCAAGGTCCCTCAATGTTGTTGTTGATACCTTGGCCATAAAAGCCGTGTCATCTGTGTATATTACAAGTTAGCAATTATTCACTCCATGGCTAGTCCAAATTTGTAATTGTGACTCCATGTGTTTTTTCACGCAATAATCAATACTCTCTTTTACCCCCCCCCCAAATATATATATATATATATATATATGGAGACTATTGGGTTGTGTTTGTTGTATTATGCAGGCTTGTATTTGTAATTGGGTCGGATTTTTGGATTCATTACTTATATGGGGGTATAATTGTAATTGTGCGTAGGGTTTTATGGATTCTGTATATATCATTTCTATGGGAAATACATAATGACAAGTAACAAGGAGGTCCATTTGTGAGGTGGAAACTGGTGTATATAGTTTTAAATGTTTAGTGAAAAATCTTTGATTCCCTCAAGTGAATAAACGCATTTGTGCCAAGTCATATTAAATTCCTTATGTGATTGTTTGCTTAGTTTATTCATCAAGACGTTATGGTTTCGTTCTCTCCCATCACTCCAACTCTTCTTTTTTCGATAACTCCCCATTCAAACTCTTCATGTGTATTTGTACTGAAATAATAAAAAAACTCTTCATGCGTGTCTTTACTGGTCTATTCAGCTATTCATACATTATTTATTTATAAGGATAAGGAACAAAATGTACATAGGTCCTTTTTTTTGGGTACGCACGTACATGGGTCATGTCAAAGAAGAAGATAATGTATTTGAAGTTTTTGAACTTCTTCAAGGGTATTGAAAATATTATATAGTATTTATAATGAAAAAGTAGATATGTTTTGATTCGTATGTATATATATTTTTGTTCAAATTAATAATAAACACGATTTGCCCTGGTCACCAAGGTTTGAGCAAGATGAGTCAAGCCAAAAAACTAGGTTTTCCAACTGTGATGCCAATAGTTGATAATAGAGAGTTACCTCAATGTGACGTCTATAGGGATGTGTTTGGTAGATAAGAGAAGAAAATGATGAAAAAAAAAAAACAAATAATCTAGAAAATAAAATAATAGTGAATAAATGAAATGGTAAGAACAAAAAATTGTTTGTCTGGCTACCAATAGATGAAAAGAAAAGGATTTTTTTTTCTTTTCTTATGTTTTAGGCAAGAACTTTTTCCACATAAGATAAGTCTACCATTCACAAAGTGAATTTTGTAATTTGAAAAAAAAAAAAAAATCTTCTCTTGGTTCATGGCATATCAAACATAGTGAGAATTTCATAAACCAAAAAAATAGTATAATTTTTATACTATTTTAATTTTATTCTCTTGGCCACCAAACACAACCTAGATACTCAGGTCTTTACATGAATAAGGAAGGATAAATTGATGATGATATTATACAAAAAAGAGTAAACATCACTCCCCTCCCCTGAACTATGGCAAAATATCAACTTGCCCACCCCACCATTTAAAAAATATCACTCACCTTCCCTACAAGAAAAAGGTTCTATCTAACGACCCCAACCATTAGAAATCATTGTTAAGTCGTGTTATATTTTTTCGTGATCCCCATAATACCCCCTAATTGTGTAATGTCAAGTTTACCCTTAAGTGAAAGAACTCAAATCCATCCCTATTCTCCTCTATCTCTGTCGTTGAGAGATCCCCACCATTGTCGTTGAACCGAAGGAGAAGAAGGAGTGATCATCTTCACCGAAGCTTCCACGTGTGAGATGGCATCCTCTTCTTCACTTGAGCTTCATCTTGGCAGGTTCACAATCTTGCTTGGGATTTGGAACCCTAAATTTCAAATATAGGAATTGAAGGTTGCGAGCGGCAAGTGCCGACCCAAAGTTGAGCGCCACGACTGGGTTGCAAGACTTCGGCCACCCAGTTGCCCCCCCTCCCAAGTCATTTACCTACCGACTCTGTAAGTCCTTTGAAACTTCAGTGTATTGGATGGATTTTCTTCTGGGGCAACTCGAACCATGTGGACATGATACGAAACCTGCTAAATTTTGCTTTGGACTTGCCCGAAATCAAATTGGTGCCAAGAAAAACTTCAGCAATCCAAGGAATAATACCTTGGATTAAGACAAAGAATTACCAAGGATTGGATTCCCTATATGCATACGAAATGCAACTACTTCCAATTTCAGTTTTAGGGGATGGGTTGCAGATCTTCCTTCGAAATCTTTGAATTTTGCTCTCTCAAGTGCTCTAGCTCTCGGATTATTGCTCACAAGTAAACGTTGAGGAGGCGTACTATACTTATACTACCAAAACCTTAAAATTCATCTTTTTAAAAGAAATTTATGCACAAAATGGAAAGGAAAATGACTTTAGTCCATTCAATTGGCCAATTGGTCTAACCATTACTAATTTTTATGAGGTATGGGTTGAGAACCTGTAGCTCATTGCTTCTAACCTACTCTCGAGCATCTTCAACGAGCACTAGATTGAGACAAAGAATTACCAAGGACTGGATTCCCTACAGAACGAATGGTTTCGAGATGCACTGAAGAACTTCTTCTCCACTGAAGAAACCGTACCGGACATGGTGATCTGAACTCAGGACTACACGACGGCGTCCACTTCAAGAACATAAGACAGTTCGCAGAGGCAGCAGAGCATGCAGCTACTTTATGGAAAGGAGTGTTGGAATTGGTGAGTAAGAGGGGGAAGCACGTGTCGGAGTTGCTTTTCCAGTCAAAATTTACCACCGATGGGTATGCGAGGAGGTGTGTACGATCCCACCTAGGGGTGTCAAAAAAGCTCGATCAACTTGAACCAACCCTAACCCGCCCTGAGCCCGAACAGGGCTTGGGTTGAGATTTCAGCCCATAGGGTGAGTTAGGATTGAGATTTTCAGGCCTGATGTAGGGTTGGGTTGGGCCTGGGTTGAGGTCTCAATCCAACCCAACTCGACCCAACCCAACCATGTTTATTAAGTATATAATCATATAAATATGCTAATAATTATTAATGGGTACTTATTGAAAAAGGTCTTTCATTTTCCATAATCTACACAAATATGAAAACTTTGGTCTTTGACCTTTGGAATGCATCAAGATCAAGCAACCAAGTAATCGATAGTATTAGGTTGGACTGGATTGGGTTAAACTGTTACATTTGTGCCTAACTTGATCTAATTTGAACTGTTATGATAGGTCTCGAACCGAATATCGAAAGCACGGTCGGGTTTTGGCTTGTGGTTGCCCATTGCCGAAGGGGGAGAAATGACCCCAAGTGTTTGTGCATCGCGTGTCAATATAACTGGAGGGGATTTGTACCTTCCGATCCCATACGGTAAGTGACCCGACCCCTCAAATACAAATCCTATCACGTATCGGCGTTGCCGAAAGGCCTTGAGCATGGCCGAGGGCAACCACCAATGCAAGACCAGCTATGAGACAGCAAGCTGCTGACCACTGAAAATATGCCACCGGATCCATTAGGCCTGAATCCGGTGGGCTACTTTCGGTGAGCATAACGGGCTATTGTCATAGTGTCGATGCTCATGGGTCCTGCCACTCACGTCGTAAACAATTGCAGATGATCCCAAATCATCTCCCATATTTTTCTCGTGACGTGAACAAGTTTCGGACCTAAGTGGTCAAGTTCTCAGGCCCCGAAAGTCTTTTTAACCCAATCAGTCCAAATAGGGTCCAACCAAATTGACCCTAAGGTTCACTTTAAATCATGAGTTATAAATGAGGAATTCATTTCCTCATTTCTTCTTTGCCCAAACGTAAGAGAGGAGAGGAAGGAAGAAGAAGAAGAAGAAGAAGAAGAAGAAGAAGAAGAAGAAGGGGGAAGGGGTTTTACCTTGGTGCCGATTGTCGCCTAGTCACCGAAATTGTTTCCGGAGGTAAGTGCAACCTCCCATACCACTCTCTCTCTTCATTTTGACATAGAAAAAGCTAGTATGGATGGAGTCTTAGTGTACAAACCATGTTGAGGTCATAGAATGCGTGTTCTACCCTCCTGGTGTTGTTGCCGAGCTCGGACCAAGACAAATGACCAACTAAGGTTTTGATCGTTCGATCGACGTATCTCCCAGATGGCTCGGTGGAATCGATATTTTATTGGCTTAGAATGATGCTAAGAACATCCCCTACAAACTCCGTGGAACAAATCCCGACAATCGGGCTCGAGTAGAAAAGTGCCAAAATGGGTGGACTGTTCTGAACCACCATCGAAAACAGCCCACCGGATCCACTAGATCTGCTTTTGGTGGCATATTTCTGGTGGATCACAGAGGCTTGTGAGCTCTCTGTCACCACCACCAAAAACAACACTGATATTTTTTGTGGAAATATCTTGTTTTTGGTGGGTGTTTTTGGTGACATTATTGTCACTAGGAAACCCTGACTATACCTTTTTGGGGTGACCCAAGTGGGTCCCTCCCGATGTTCCCGACACGTATTAATGTTTGATTTCCTTTGTGTCTAGAACAGTGACGCACAAGAACCCGGAAGTTAAAATTAAGTTGGTCGACCAACACTCGAACATAAACCAAGTGAGAGATGGATTGTGTGTTTATTTTTTTAATGTTTATCATTATTAAATTACTCACATGATTAGAATTATATGTTTAATTGTAATTGATCAAATACGATGATGATATGTTACATTTGTCATCTTACGATTATGATATGAATTGATGGAGATGTATGATGGGATCCGATGTGGTCGAGGTGGTACCGGTACCGTGATCATCGTGTGTTTAGTTGTGTGTGTGAGACAGAATTCGACGTAGTCGAGGTGGTACTGGTGCCGTGATTGCGATGTGTATGTTGCATTGATGCATTGATTATGTATATCAGAGTTAGTTGTAGTCGCAGGTTACACTTTGTGGCCAAGGTCTCACTGGTATCGTGTACTTTGGGACTGCATTTGAAAAGTGATGCGTTTCGTGGTCGATGATTGGTACTGCTGTCGTGTAGTCCATACTCAACTCTGATATGTATGCTAGATTAGGTAAACGGTCTCGGGTTTCGCTTTGTGGCCAAGGTCTCACTGGTATCGTGTACCCCAGGATTGTATTTGGAGATGGATTACACTTTGTGACCAAGGTCTCCCTGGTATCGTGTACCTCGGGACTGCATTTGAAAAATGGATGCATTTCGTGGTATCGTGTACCTCGAGACTGCATTTGAAAATGGATGCATTTCGTGGTCGATGATTGGTACCACTGTCGCATAGTCCATACTCAACTATGATATGTATGCTAGATTAGGTAAACGGTCTCGGGTTTCACTTTGTGGCCAAGGTCCCACTGGTATCATGTACCTCGGGATTGTATTTGGAGATGGATCATATTTTGTGGCCAAGGTTTTGCCAATATCATATAATTCATACTAACTGTATCACTATGAAGGCATATAGTATATATATGGTTAGGTATCACTCCCTATGCTACGAACCCTTACCAACAGGGGTTGAGATGTTGGATAACCCATTATGGTATGTTCGATATGCCTTTTTGGAATGCCACACCCTCTGTATGATGAGATTGTTGTCAGAGGCGGGAACCTATTTGGTATAGCCGATGATGTACCGGTGCCGTGACTACCAGGAGGGGGTTATCAGGGGTTTGCTGGGTGACCCATGGACGCATATTGTGATCGACATACTTCTATTCATGGCTAGGGTTTGTATCTTTGCGTAGTCGGTGGCAGTTCCGAGACGAAGGATACAACCTAATGCGTTGTAGTAGCATTTACCATACTTAGTTTATATTGTTAAGTGGATAATAAATAAATGAACTGCATCACGAGCATCATGGACTATGTGTTTAATTTTTGCAATCATACAATGTAAATTATTACTGCTATTATCTTGCTTGGATATACTTGACCCCACCTTTCACTGAGCGAGTAGGAAAGCTCACCCCATGTATACACCCCTTTTTAGATGATGATGCAAGTACTGTAGTGCCGATGGCGGGTGACCTAGTATCTTCTGGGTCAGAGTATGGTGTGAGCGACTGGTGGATGCCAGAAACGGGAGAGTACAATCAGGACTGTGCTTGCGACCACTGTGCTTATGTCATACTGTGAGGTTGTACATCATACTTTGATACTTTTAGGTATAACTGTTGATTTCATATTTTTTATATTATATTATATGTCATGGATGAATGTAACAGAATAACTTGATTATTGCTATTATATTATTATTATTATTATTATTATTATTATTATTATTATTATTATTATTATTATTATTATTAGATGTTTCTCCATTTTATTTATGATTCCGCTACTATACTCTGATTCTGCTGCTTATGTTGGTTTGTGAAAATGTTAAGGTACTGCTATTAGAGATTCTGATAAGTTTGTAAGATGGGTACGTGTCTTATACCGTCGGTATTCCTAATGGTAAGTTGGGTCTACTGGAATTGGGGTGTGACATAAACCCAAGCCAATTAGGGTTCACCAGGGCTGGGTTGGGTTGGGCTAAACTCGATAGGGTTGGGCCTGGCCTGAGATATCCCAGCTCGACCTAGGGCTGGGCTGGGCTTGGGTTGAGTTAAGAGACCTTAGAGTTGGACTGGGTTTTTTAAAACCCAACCAACCCCGCCCATTGACACCCCTAATCCCACTGATTGCTCCACTTCTCTTTCTCCTTCGGTTCAATGACAAAGGGGAGCCAATTAGGTGTGTAGGAAGAGGGTTGAATTGTTGAGGATGATAGTGGGGTTTTCATTAAGGGTATATTGGGCATTTCACAATTAGGGGTATTTTGGGTATTACAACAAAAATATCATCTGACTTAACAGTGATTTCTAACGGTTGGGGTCGTTAGATATAATTTTTTTCTTGTATGAGAGGTGAGTGATATTTTCGAAAAGGTAGGGGTCAAGTTGATATTTCACCATAGTTTAGAGGAGGGGAGTGATGTTTACTCTACAAAAAATTAAAGTAGGGTAAATGAAATGAAAGGGTGCATAGAGTTTGTTTGGTGATTAACGTATCCCTTCAAAACTTAAAGGAAAATTTGATAGAACGATTATATATATGACTACCAATGAGTATGTGGCTGAATAATAAACAGTAAATAGCAGACATTTAAACAAATCTACTGTGACAAAAATGAAGATGTTGTCATAGATTAGTGGTAAAATTAAATAGAGTATAAAATAAATAATGAACAAATCATAGCAAACTAAGACATTACCCTCATTCATGATAAGTGGTGAGAAACTCGTATGAGGTGGCATGGACATGTGCAACAGAGGCATTTGATTGCTCTAGTACGAATAAGTGATTTGTTGCAAATTGATCGAGCTAAAAAAGACAAGGGTATACCTAAATAACTATGGAAAAGTAGTGAGTAAGGACATGTATAACTTATGATTGGAATATGCATGTTGAATATAGTTGATCAGAAGATCAGATAAGATTCATGTAGCCGATCTCAAGGACACGTATAACCTATGATTGGAATCAGCATGTTGAATATAATCGATCAGAATATTGTAGCCGATCTGGTTTAGTTGGGATGATGGAGTTGCCATTGATGTTGCTATCACAATAGATTTGACACATGTAACATAGGAAGGTATATGTACGGATTAAAAAACTTGTACACCACATAAGGACCCCAATTATTAACCAATTTTTTTGTTGGAGGGGGCCGTGTGAATTCGTTGTGCAAAATTTTCACATCTTTGAAAGCTAAATTCCTGTTTCTGGTAACGAAAGTTAAATTCTTTATTGAAGGTGAATCACTTGATTGTCATAGTTTTTTGTCAGCATGAATCCTTTAAAATATGTTATTGTCGTAAGAAAACAATCGATTGTTATCAAAACGGTCATTGAAAATTCGGTAAAGGATTCAATCAGGTCAAGTTTTGCTTCACCTATGGTAACAATAGGATCGCTTCATCTATAAAATCTAACGTTCTAATTCGATCAATAAATGTATTTCATACCTCTTACAATAAGGATTTTTTTTTTTTTTTGGTAAGACCCACAACAAAGAGTTAATGATATATTCATGGTCATGGGCATAGTTAGTAAATTTGGATTCGGGAATTATTTTGGTGGAGAATTATTTGAAATAATTCGATTGGTTAATTTAAGGATTCGATCAAAAAAGCGGACAAAATAAAAATTAGAGTTCGATTCGGATTCGAGAATTATTTGATTAAAAAAATAAAAGTCGGGCAAAAAATTCGGATATTATTTTTATAGTTTATTGTATATTTTTTATTATCAAGTTATTAACTTGATTTGTATACTTATAAAGAGTAAATTACTTTATACAATAAAGTAAAAAAATTATTAAAAAATTGTCATTGAGCGATGGAGGCAATGGTTATTGTAATCCAATTTATACTCATAAAATAGATTAGGCCCCAAAACAGTGAAAGCAAGATTTCAACTACAACAAAACAAATAAAAAAATTGATCACAAAAAAATTTCACTATCCTTTTGCTTGGGTTTTCAAGACCCATATTGCACTAAGACGCACTAATTTTTCACAATTAAAGCAACAATATAAAAGAAGATTGATCGATACGGCGATATGAATCTATCATGATCCCTCGGAACCTCAAATTATCCATCAATGCTTGATATATTCCCTATCTTAGGATGAACTGATGAAGTTATGAGAAAGAAACGAAACAAATGGTAGATTCGTATAATTGTTATAGAAGAATTAGGTGGAGAAAAAAGATGGGAAGAAAGAGGCAAAAATTTGAGGGAGAAGAATATGAAAAAAAATAAAAATATTTCGGTCTTGGGTACCGTGGGTTTTATATAAGACGCTTTGTTTTGTTTTTTTTTGTTTTTGTTAAATATTGTTTAAGTGGACCAAATAATTCAGTTTAATTCGATTCGGCCCTGATGATTCCCGTTTTAAAATCAAATTAGTAAAAATAATTCGTGAATTTTTTTTTACCGAATATTATTTTTAATTCGGATTGGTCAGAATTTTGTATTTAATTCGAAAAATTTCTGTTTGGCCGAATAATTTGCGAATTATTCGGACGAATTATTAACTAGGGTCATGGGTACGCCACAAGTGATGTTGCCGTGGACGAAGCGATTTTTCAAAAAATCATTTTTCTTGTGGAGAAAGTTTTCGTCCACCCATGGAATAGGGTTCGGCCACTTATCTACCGTAAATATCACCCTGTCCCTTATAATATGAAATTGATTGTCCTCCCCATAGTCTTGATCAATATCACCTTGTCCCTTATAATATGAAATTGATTATGTCCTCCCCATATTCTCGATACCCACCATCCCAAAACAGAGAAACAAAAGGATAAGGAATTTCCCATTCACCATGGGGATTAAAGAACACAACCTCATAGTGTTCCAAAGGCCCACGCAAATGGAGAAATCGAGTCCGGGCATAGATATCTTTTCATAGTATGATTCCACTTCCTTTATTCCCATGTGGGCGTAGAGTAAAGTAGTAAACTATGAAGTAGCGTTCCTTTCCCCTTATTTCACGAAGTCTGCACTCTTTTTTTTTGTTCCTGAATCATTTTCATGTGTTTGGTCGTATGGAAAAGTCCATGCTTCGATTCTCATACAAGAAAACTAAGGGTGTCAAAATATAACTAAAACTATATATCGGAATCGAAACCAATCGGTTATAATCGAATTGAATCGCATCGTAGTAAATTTATCCGACTTTCATTTTATAGGCCTTAATTTCGGTTCGGTTTAGTTCAAAATCGAAAAATCGAGGGTTAATCGGCACCTAATATTAGAGACTTAAAAATGTTTGAATTTCGATGGGTCTCTACGAAAAAATGGGGAAAAAAATAAAATACTAACCGAAAAGGGAGCTTCACTTTTACACAATCACACTTATTGATTTTCTAATTATTAGAATCATAGTTAATTAGTTATCATATGTATAGTATTTTACATAGAAAGTATATTGTCCTTAGTAAAATAAAAGTATATCACATTAACTCTTTAAAAAATTAATTATATACAGAATTAACACTAGATGTAGGATGCAAACAATTTTTTAAAATGACATTATTAATTATATGTAAATTGATTGTAAACATAATAATAAAAATCGATTAGAAATCCCTATAATTGAAAGGATGAAAAAGATTTTGATTTCACCTTATTTCTATTATGTGCGATTTTAATTTCACATTATCAAAATGCAAACCGAGAAGCGAACAGAATAACCAAAACCGACCGTTTGACACGCTAGAGAAAACCTTTTGCCAAAATTATTTTCTTTCACTTTCCTTCCATCTTTTTTATTTTCCGTCGTTTCCAAATCAACCAGACCAAAACAAGCACAAAAGCGCGGGATCGACATTTTCACAGTTCACTCCCATTCAGCAGCTGCGAGGGTTCCGACTTCTGTGTTCCAAGCCGTGTATCGTTCCCACTGGAGATCGTTAGAGTCGGTGAAGCTCCTCAATGGCGAGCACTGCAGCCGCCATCGACCAGGCGGCCAACCCTAAGTCTGTCGACGAGTGTCTCTGGTGGGACTCCTTTTCGCTTCTACTGACTGACCTCGAAAATATCCCTCTATCCGCAGAGGTTCCAGCCTCTCTGGTAAAACCGCTTATATGCCGCTGATCATATTCTCTCTCCCTCATCCTCCTCCCTGCACATCCATCGTTTTTTGCTTCTTTTGTGTTATCATTGAATATCCGGCTTTATAACTCTCTCTCTCTCTCTCTCTCCGCTTAGGTAAAGAAGTTAAAGAACAACCACGCTTGGTTTCTGGGTTCAGTTTCCCTCTTTAAGCCCCCAAACCAGACGTCAAGAACTGCTCTTGATTCTGCTCAAATCAATGTTGGTTCACATCGACTTATCGTGCAACCTGAATTGAAAGATGTAGCATTACAGGCCAGTTCTTGTTTGGTAAGTTCGTCAATTGGCTTCTCCATATCTTGGTTAGACCGCTACCTGGCATTGTTTTTCCTTCCCTTCCGTCTGTAGGTCTTCAAGATGGTGGAGAGAAAGAATCACCCGTTATCGTTTAACTTGTTGCCTGCTTGCGGCTCCAGTGTGAACTGGCTTAATTTGTTGATGCCGATGGAGTCCTTGTTTAGTAGTTATTTTTGGATCCTTCGTTGTATTCGTGTTTAGTGGTAGTAAATTGAATAAATCAAGGCTAAATGCTAAAGCCGGTAACTAGGTTCATGGCAAACTCTTGGTCTCACCATTTTAGTATTTAATCTGGGAAAGTTGGAGCATTCAGGATTCAGGGGTCATGCATGTTTGGACTGACCGGGGCAATTACTTGAACTATAAGACTGCCTTTTTCACGTGGTGCATTATTTGAATAGGAAAATGAAGTATAACCATGATATCATTTTATTTTTATCCAATTGATGGAAGTTGGGTGTACAAAATTTGAACATCATGCATGCTTAATGAGTACAAAATACATTCACGTGCTTTTGTTCATATAATTTACAATTATTTTTTGGTTGGTGGAAGAAACTTTAAGATTTAGGTGCACTGAGTAGTAGTCTTCCGATTGAAATCTGTGATGTCCTATGTGTATATTTCTGAATTCAAGGAAAAGCTTTGTTGATGGGCGGTTTAAATAGCATTTCCCCATGTGAATGGAAATGTATATTTCTGAATTCAAGTATGCGATATTCCTGCTAAGATATATTATTTTGAGAAACTAATACAACAATAGTTTATCGATTATAGCTCTAGTCCTCTTTATGTATTTCCAGGGCTTAGATGAAGTGCAGTCATAGTTTTATGGGTCATAGTTCTAATCATCTTTATGTATTTCCAGGGCTTAGATGAAGTGCAGTCATACATTCTTGTCAAGAGGGTTGTCCATCGTGATAGCATAGCTGCAGATTTTAAAACACCGGAATTTCTATATTTGGTTGGTAACTTCATCCCTTTCCTTTTATGATGAAGAGTGTTTCTGCTAATTATTTTGTACTAAATCATCCCTATGTGATGCATGTAATATTTGATAGATTGAAGTTTCAGTTAGATCAGATGGCATTTGTTTGATATCCCCATCATGTATCCATTTAAATAAGGACAGTGTTTGGATGTGCTTCTAAATAGAAACATATACATAAACCTGGAATGTTTCTAGGAAATGTTTTTAACTGAATCATTTTTAGACGAGATGATCTTCTTTGCCAATCTGTTATTTCATTCTCCTTGTCACATTGTACCTTCCATTTTGAAGAAGATTTTGACTGTCCATAGAAATCAATGAACTTTTTAAGCCGTCTCCTAGACATTAGGGGTGGCAATTTCTGGAATGACTTACCAAAATGACATGAGCATGACCCATCAAATCTGTCTTCTGGTTGGTTCTCTGGGTTTCGGCCAGTTATGGGTCAACATAAATGAATACTAAGCAAGCAGGTTGTTTTATATGCCATGCTGACCTGAACATGGCCCATATGTTAAATATGTTTGCATTCATTTAGGTTGTGAGTTCCCCTTTTGCGTTGTGTTCATGTCAAGATTCTGCTTATTTACAAAAGTCACACCCTTATGTTAGCATGCAAATAATTACAGATTTGCTACTGAACATTTGATTTGAATCGTTTAACAATTGTGTGGGCCCATACTGACCCAATTTATAGGTTTTGGAACTTGGGTCAGCATCACCCCTTTGAACCAGGTCCAGAACCAGAACCGTGGGAAGTGTTTGGACCCAGGTTCTGGCCTAGAACCTGAGCTTGGGATGCTACTCTGTTGTCTTCTTTTCCTTTGTGAATACAGCTCAGGCTCTGCATCGTGGACAATTTCTTTTGGGTCTGTAATTATTTATTTACTTTTGTTATATTTGCTTTGGGATGCTACTCCACTGTCTTCTTTTCCTGCATGAATAGAGCTTAGGCTCTGCATCAGTTTGATTTGTGGACCATTTCTTTTGGGTCTGTGATTATTTATTTACTTTTGTTATATTTGCTTTGATAGATACTAGAAGCATTGGATTGAGCTTTTTGTTTAGTGGTCTGCTGTTTCAATTGTGGAAGAAAAATAGGCCCCTGATATTTTTTCTTTTCTTCATGGTCTCCATTCTTAGATGCTCGATATGCATATTTAGATGGTTTACTTTTTTTTTTGGTTACTCTTCTTTTTTTCTAAATCTTGGCTCTTCTACTGAATGTCCCATGAACTTAATTTTTTTAAGGCTGTGTCTGTATACAGAGTTTTGTATGATTGAAGCTTTTTTAATGCTTTTCTTTACCTGACCTGCTTTTTTCTGATCTTGCGAAGATATTACTACAGTACTACATTGAGAGACAGTGCTTGCTCAAGTGTATTAGGCAGATTCTTGTGCATGCTTGTAAGTTATCCTAATTCAGGAATATTCATTTGATGTGCCTCTTTTTATTCTATTGATAATATTAGTTCCTTTCTCTTTCATTAGATTTTCACAAATTCAATTACTTCCCAAGTTTAGATTTCTGCGCTCTTTTTTTATGCTTGATGGTCGAAAACACTGTATTTATCTTCTGATACTGAGAAAATATGGACCCTTGTGTGAGCTTTATCTTTTGATTTGATCACTAAAGGGTATGCTCTGTAGTAAGATCAATGTTGTCATTCAAAATTTGGGATTTGTATCTGTTGATGTCTAGTTGTATATATTGATGCTGCTCTTCCCCAACAGTTCGAGCTTTTAGGTGAAACGGTAGCGAATGTAGTATTGGAGCAGGGAGGTTGAGTGTTTTGACTCTTGGGAAGTGCACTGGAAGAGTTTTCTCAACATTTCTTCTCCCTCGTTGCTGCACGATGTAAACTTTGCACGAGCTCTACATGCAAAGATCATGGGATCTTGGCATGCATGTGTAGGGAATGTTGATTTATACGTTGATACTTCCCTAACAGTTTGAACTTTTAGGTGAAACAATAGTGAACATGGAATCCGAGCAGGGCTTTGAGTGTGGGAAGTACAAAAATTGGGCAAGGGGCAACACTTCTCCCTCTGTGCCGCGCGGTAAAAATACCGCGTTAGCTCCACATGTTAGGATCATTGGATCTTGGTCTGCACATGCGGGGAAGAATTGATGTATACATTGATGTTGTCTTGCCTTAACCATAGTTTTTAAGGTGGTAAGGCGACGGAGGCGTTTGAGGGTCTTTCGGAGCGCTTTAGCGATGAAGTGGGCATAAAGCGTCGCCTTAATGACTAAAGCGTACCTGTGTAATTTTTTTATAAAACCAATCTATTTGGCTCAAATCTTAGTTGAATCCTATTAATCATATGCTAAATCAATATTATAGGTTCATATTCATACCAATGTAAGATAAACTAAGTTCATCTTCATCAATCATCAATATTCAATCATCAATCATCAATCATCATAACATATTAACATATAACATAAATACATAATTATGAAACAGATACAATTATACACATTTACACATTAGACAAAAGAAAGAAGATGATTGTACAGTTCTAAGCTAGAGTTGAGAACTAGCAAACGAATTAAAGAAAGACAATAGATGATTTACAGTTGTCAACAACCCTGCGGCAGCCATTGAAGACCTTAGTTTGGACAGCAGTTTGAGTACCACAAGTAGCAGAACAGAAAAAGAAGGAAAAAAAAAAAAAAACTAACAGTAGTTGCAGAACAGCAGAACAGAAGAAGAAGAAGAGAAAAACGAGAAGAAAAAAATAAGAAAACACTCACCGACTCACCGTATTTGTAGAACAAAAGAAGAAGAAGGGGAAACAAAAAACTCATTGAGTCACCATAGTTGCAAAACAAAAGAAAAAGAAAGAAGAAGGAAGAAGAAGAAGGCAGAAGCGAGAAAAAAAAACCCACTGTAGACGGTAGCTCTGGAATAGAAGGAAAAGAAAAAAAGCAAGAAGAAGAAGGAAGAAGAGGAAAGAAGCCAGAAGCCAGAAGCAAGAAGTAGAGGAAAAAAAATACCATAGCCGGTAGCTTTGGAATAGAAGAAGAAGAAAGAAGCGAGAACCGAGAAGAGAAAAAAAGAAAAACTTACTGTAGCTTTAGAACAGAAGAAGAAGAAAAAATATGAGAAGAAGAACAAAGAAGCGAGAAAAAAAAAACCACTCACCGTAGCTCTGCTGCCTCTGCATGAACAAGAAATAGTATTGAAAAAAAAAAAAAACAAAAACATACCTGTAGCTCCGAAGTAAGCTCGCCGCTGCCAGAACAAAATGGTTGCCTGGGGCCCTGGATCAGTGGTTCACGGGTTCTTCCTTGTTCCTCGATTCTTCTCAAAGCCCTTTCTCAAAAGTTCAAGACCCTTGACAAAATCCAAATTCCAAACCCTTTGTTGTGAATCGGGTTTTTGTTTTGGTTATTTTTGATGGAGTAAAGTTGATCCTATACATCTCAAGTGTTAACAAAACCATACACCTACCAATAAAAACTCAAGATTTGGAATCTGAAAACAAGAAATTTTAAAATGTGTTTAGAGAGAAAAAAAAGGGCCATAAGGCGACCGCATTTACCATAAGTAGTCCTAAGGCGTCTTGAGGCGACGCTTTATGCTATAAGGCGACCGCCATACCCACTTCACATAAGGCAGTGCACTGCCTTACCAACCCTATACAGCATTAGCACCAAGGCGCCTTATCAGCCCCTTAAAAACTATGGCCCTAATAGTTCGAGCTTTTAAGTGAAATGGTAGCAAACTTGTTATCGAAGTAGGAAGGTAAAGTTTTTAACTCCTGGGAAGTGTATTGAAAAAATTTTCCCTGACATTTCTTCCCCATTGGTGTTGCGTGAAGGAAATGCCATGTGAGTTCCACGTGCATCCACTATGGAAGGCAATTGATTGGATGCTAATGCAACACTAATATGCTGATTTGCCTTTGCGAAATTGGGCCACCAATACCTCTTTGTCCTACTCAAAGTCGGATCGAGTAGCTAAGTAATGAAATCTGACGACGTACTTCTCAACTGTTTGTTTTGTTTCACCTGTGCAAACTTGAGGTGCATTCACTGCTTGTAGTTGGCCGGGAGGAACCTTCGGTTCATAGCTTCACTCATATTAGACCAAGTAGTCATTGCCTTGATGCTTCGGATCTAGATATGCTGCTGGTATTTGACCCACCACTGTCGAGCCGTGCCCTTCAATTTGGGCTCCATAAAAAGTATCATCTTGGCCTCAGTCAAACCGTACCATCTAAAAAATATGTACCTAGTCAAGGAACTACTCTAGGTTATTGCCCCTGTAAAAATCGAGGATGTCCAACCTTGCTCCTTTGTCATTTGTATAAGGATCATTATGCTGTCCGGTTCCATATGGTGGTGGCTTGTCGGAAAATGATGGGGGATGGTGGTGTATACTATGGTGACGATGGTGGTGTATGATGTGGTGGCAGTGGTGGGGGCCTTAAATGGACCCTGTGGTACATATTTGGAAGAATCCCTATAGTGGATGGGCCCTTTCCCTTACCTAAAGTTGTCAACTTGTCAATAGAAGCCTGGAGTGATGCCATCATGGTCTGAAGAGATGTGGAGTTGAGACTATAGTTGTCACGGCGAGCCAAGGCGGTGGAGGGTTGTCTAAGCGCTTAGGCGAGAAGGCGCACGGCTTGAGGCGAACAAGGCGACCAATTGTTATATTTTATTTTTCCCATTTTTTAACATTATTTAATAAGCTATATATACCTTGTATCATAAAAAATCAAGATTAAGCAACATCAAGTCATTAAAAATCAACATTTAGCCATATTAAATCATAAAAAATTAACATTAAGTCATATTAAGTTATAAAAAAATCAAAATTTAGAGAAATGCTCTGGTTCTATAATAAGTTTGACTGGTCAAATGATATTATTTTTACATGAGACTTTTTGTATCAGTTATAATATAAAATCAGCTTTCCAACAAGTCTAAGATTACTTAAATCTGAGTTGTAATGACAAAGTTATGCTATGGTCAAACTTATTTTTAAGTGTGCGAATGCTGTTAAAATCGCCTGAATGAAAATAATTTTATGGATATCAAAACAAAAAATTATTTTACCGGACTTTTGGTTTTTAACAATGTTTTAATATGATAGAATTTATAAAATTTTCATAATTGAGAAAAACTCCAGCATTTAAAAGTTGAAAATCGCCCCTATAACCAAAATCCATTTTTTCTTCTTGGACTGGGTGGTTGACTTTTTATCATTTTATCATTTGATTTTTAAACTATTTTTATTAGATTCAAATAGGGGGTATTTGCTTATTTATGAATAATATCTTAAGTAAATGAAATAACAAATATAAAAAGCATTTACTTAAATGATTTTTGGCATAAATAAGTGTCAAAACACAAGGCGGCATGCAGTGCAATAAGGCGACTGTCGCCTAGGCCCTAAGCAAATCGGCTGGACGCCTTGACAACTATGGTTGAGACCTTCCACTCTTGTGGCGAGTTCGTTAACCCAATCTATAAGACGAGTGATGTCGGCTTGGGTTTTCTCCTTGTGGGAGTTGAGCTGTTAAATAACTTCAATGTTGGCCGCCATAATGTAGGCTAGGGAGGAGGAAATTTAGCTTTGATACTAAATTGATGCAACCTAGGGTTCATTCATCACTACCCAAAAAAAAGATAGAGGAATAACTTTTCTTCGTCCAGGCAATGATTTTGCCTTTTTTGCATATTATTAATGCTGGGTTCATGAGTTGGAGAGGGGCTTTTGGACTTGTTGTGTGATTGGTGGTTACCCTGAAAGTTAAACTAAAGGGTGAATTTGATAAGATGTACATAAAACTGACAATACATTCTGGAACAAATTGTTGAGTAATGAGGAACAACATGTAACTAGACTGAGGCAGTTGAGATGAATTAGTGGCTAAACTCATAAGGATTAGAATAAAAATGAATGCAACTAGGCTTACCTGATGCAGATAAGTCACTTAATGGGCTTATTTTATTGGAAATAAGCTTTGGGTTGGGTTATGTATGTGTTAGGCCTTTGATCCCATAAGTTTTCTTTGTAATGGGCTTCTTTAATGGGCTTAAAATATGGCTAGAAAGTAGGAAAACGAGATTTAATTCATTAGTTTAGTTAGTCATGTTTTGAGTTTATTTTCTTTGTTATTTCAGTTTTCTAGTCAGTTTAGGTTTCTCAGTTAGTTAAGGATTGGGTTAGGCCTTTCATTTTTAGTGTTTGAGTCAGTTTTGAGTCTTCTATGTATGTTTGTAAGGGGTTACAATATTGGACACGAATTTATGAATGAAATTGCAGCTTTGTGCTCCCAAAGTTCTGAGAAAGAATTTCTTCAACAACTGAGATAACTGTGGCGAGAGACCCATGCTGAGATAGCCATTCCCCTACTACCCCTATTCTTCCCTTCATTCTCTATTTTCAGTTTTGTTCATCCTAATTGTCCCTAAATTTGATTTTTATTGAATTTACTAAAGATCCTACCTAGTATCGGATCACTTGTGATTTAGTCTTACATAAAATGGTATCAGAGCCTAACTAAATATGGAGCCCAAAGTTCATTACTTTGCTGGACAGAGGGATCCGTGCAAAGTCCTTAATTGGCTAGATTCTCTGGAGGAATATTTGACTATTACAACTTGATAGAGGCGCCAAAGCTTTGATTTGCTTGCTCCCGAATGAATAGTTATGTTAGAGAATCATGGAATGTCCATGAAAAGCAACTCCGAGTTTGAAGACATGAGCCTAGGACTTGGGAAGAGATGAAGTATGAGTTAGTGAGCCAATACCTCCCTGTATATATCCAAAGAAGGCTCTTTCCTCTGTAAGATTGGCACCAGAAGACATTGCTAGGTCTCTAAAAAAACACCAATAGGTGACGAGTCTAAAACAATTGGTAGACCACTTGGCCACTCCTGAGCAAAAATACGCAAAGGAGCAACAAGAGAAGACACCTCCAACCATAGCACTAGAACCTGAAGTTGAGGTTAGTGTGGAAGAAATTCCAGCCATTCCTAATGTTAAGGAAGAGTTAGTCTTTGATGTTCCAATTAGTGAAATTCATGAGGAAGAAGCGAAAGGGACATGGTATAATGGTGGACAATGAGGTCGAGCCCGAGGAGATTGGTGCTACAACAATTGTGACGAGTGTGAACAACCAAGATGAAGATCCTAAAGGGTTTGAGATTGATGTAGTGGTTGAAGAAACCATTGAGGAGACTGTAAGCAACAAGGACGAAGAACTTAAGGAGCTTGAGTTTAAGTTTGAGAAGGTAGAAGATGTACTAAAAGACGACCTTATGGATATATCCGACGATGTTGAGGTTGTTCATGAGGAGTTCTTCATCCCATTGAAGTATCTTGAAGATTATGCTCCTCACATTCAAGCCTACATTCATGTCTTTAAAGACTTGCTTGAATTTTATTATGGATTGCTGCTTAACCTTCATCACACCTAGGCGGTCATTCTCATGTTCAAAACTGGAGGCCGAGTTTTTTTAAGTGGTGGAGAATTGATGCAGATAAGTCACTTAATGGGCTTAGTTTATTGGAAATAAGCCTTGAGTTGTGTTATATATTTGTTGGGCCTTTGATCCCATGTGTTTTCTTTGTAATGGGCCTAAAATATGAGTAGAAAGTAGAAAAGCGAGATTTAATTCATTAGTTTAATTAGAGTCCTGTTTTGAGTCTATTTTCTTTGTTATTTCAGTTTTCTAGTCAGTTTAGATTTCTCAGTTAGTTAGGGATTGGGTTAGGCCTTCATTTTTAGTGTTTGAGTAAGTTTTGAGTATTCTATAGAAGTTTGTAAGGGACTACAACATTGGACACAAATTTATGAATGAATTGCAACTTTGTGCTTCCAAAATTCTGAGAAAGAATTTCTTTAACAACTAAGATAGCTATGGGTGATGGACCCAGGCTGAGGTAGCCATTCCCCTACTCCCATTCTTCCCTTCATTATCTATTTTCTGTTTTGTTCATCCTGATTGTCCCTGAATCTGATTTTTATTGAATTTACAAAAGATCCTACTTGGAGTTGGATCACTTGTGATTCAATTTTACATTATGACCCCTCGCCAGAGCCTATGGAATTTGGACTTGCATTGGGTTATGGCTCTTTCGCATCTAGCTGAGCCAACACCCCCCCCCCAAAAAAAAAAAAGGAAAAAAAGAAAAAGAAAAAAGAAAAATGGATGCATTCTAGGAACTTAATAGTTGCACCAATAGGTGATCGAATGAGAAAGTGGTCAAGTGAATGATGTCTGGTCATGTACAATCTACACAACGGAATACAGTGACAAGGCATGATGTGATACTAATTGGATGCGGTTAACCGGAGAAGGTGATGGTTGAATCTGACAAGGTTTGAAGTTGTCAGAGAGAATATGAATCCTTCTGATTAGCAGCAAATGTGATTCTCAATAAGTGGAACAGCAGAATATTATTTTTGTAGCTGACTCCACATAGTTCAGGTAAGGCGTAGTGAGTTCACTTCTCCTTTTTTTCCCTTCGATTGTGAATCTGAAATCTTATTGGAGTTTCCCATTAGAACAAGAATGAAATCCTCACAGGTCTTCTGCTTTCTCCTTCTCAGATAATAAAGCATCCCAATGTTCCTTCCTGGTTAGTGATATGTCCAATCACTTTGTCAAGAAACCTGTCCTTAGAATACTTCTTGATAGCTTCCCTAAAATTGACCTGATTAAACTCCCAAAGAGAATTATAAAAGAAATATACTCTCCATTCTTATCTAACATCTTCAGATGGGAAATATCATGGTAAAATGAAATATTGTCCACATTTTTTACACCTCTCTATTGCTTGTAACTGGCTTGATTCAGTACAGTTATGAGAAAATGGCAATAGAGACATGGAGAAGAACAAGATCACTTGCAATTCAAGGAAAATATGGATAAATTTCTTGGTTGATATAGTTTGTAACATTCTCCAGCAATGGGTCACCTGTATGAAGGTTGTACTTGAAATCTTTAAAACTCCTAATTGGCATTTAAAGCTGAAGGTGTTAATGGGGGATTAGTGTGAAATTGGCAAATGATAAAAGGGGTTGCAATCTGATACCCCTTTAGTATAGCTTTCCAAACTTAATATCCTATTACTCCTAAGCGGACAGAGGAGTTGAGCAGATTCTATAAGATGATGATCAATCCTATTGTGCGAAATCCAAGGCTTTGTGATGAAATGGTACCTAAGGTAAATTCTTCCCTGATCTTCATGTACTAAAGTGCCATTGAAGTATATCTCATTGTAGAGAAAATCCTCAATATAGGGTTGTCAAGAAGCAAAATGAATCCTGTATATTACACTTTGGAAGTGGATATTATCATACTTGTCCTTGGGAGCTGGGAGTCTATCCAATGGAGACGGTTAATTACAAGGAATCTTATGCTGGAATCCAAAAAATGCAGTGTTGGAGTTTTTGTACAAACTATTTACGATACATTGAGTTGATTGGGAGGATAATTTTAGTTATCTAACATTGTATAGTCGTTGCTTAGAATATATTTTTTTAGTTGGGGTTATTTTTGTCAACTAGGATAATAAGGAAGGGCAAGTTGATTTTTTTTTTAACTTTCTTAGTCCTTTTAGTGGTGGATTGGAGATGATTATAGTTTGGTAGTTTTGTTCTCAGAAGAGATTACACATTGTTCCAGTCTGCATTTGTTCGGTTGAAGCCTCTAGATTATTATGATACTCAGACTAAGTGGACTTCGTCAGCTGGGTGTTACTTGCAGTTCCCTGATGTGATTCTGAAGGGCAATTTACTATGAAATTGGGATGGTCAAAGCTCTTTGCCAATGTGTATTCTTGTTGGTTTTGTTGATCCACCACAGGTTTACTTTTGCAAGACTAATGCAATTCCATAATGTATTGAAGCCTCCATATCAGTTTGGATGAAACCCACCCTGGTATGGATTTTCTGAGTTTGCTAAATATTGGGTAAGTTTGCACTGGAAACTTTTTTTAAGGGCTTGAAGAATGGCATAATATTCACAACTTGTATAATTCAGAATTGTTTCGTCATAAACTCGATGATTGATTACTAAATTTGATGATTGATTACTAAGTTTGAGTCTGGGAGCAGTGCGGCCAAGAAGGTTGTTGCAGTGACGACTCTCTATGGGCCTCTTCAAGCTGTGGTGATATAAGTAGTGTAGCCTTACTTGTTAATACTGGACACTTGTCAATTTAATTTTATGAGATATGATGATGTTAAGCTTTCTTTGGCTTTGTGCTTGGTTGGGCTTCTAGTTTCACCGTTCTGTTTTTGTTGATGTTCTTTGTTTTGGTAGGTCCCACTTTTCTCACTTTCATTCCTTGAGGTTTTTGTTTTTTGTGTGTAGTCGTCCCTACTTTTATGCTTTTTAACTTTTCGTATCCATTACCTTATTAATGCACACAGTGAATTTCATTTTATCTTTTCATCAATTTCATTTTATATTTTCACGTAATTTCTGTTGTGGAACCATACTCTCTGTTGATTAAAGGTGTTTATGATCTCTTGATGTTATGTTCTCAATGCTCATAATATTCTGATGGAGATACTTTAGGGCTTTGTATGATTCTGGTGTTATTCATCTAGGCTAAGTAAGAATTGTCATATGTCTTTTAAATAGTATATGTTGGAAGTGGATCCAAGGAAGGTGATGCTGTACGGGAGGAGGCATTGAAGCTGTTTTCTGATGGTCTGGAAAGAAAATTATTATCTGTTCTTCAGGACCTTCTATCGTCCAAGTATCCGGAACATATGGTATGTCTGTTTGGTTTTGTATGTTTCATATGTGCCTAATATGTGTCTTTGTTGCTCTTGTTCTATTATTTATTTTTGTTGTTGTTCTTGTCATTATTAGTGTTGTTTCCTCATCATGTTGTTTTGGTTGATGAGACTAGAAAATGTAAAACATGCCTAGTTTCAAATGTTAGGCTTTAGAATTAAAATTCTTTTCAAATAAGCTAGACAGCAGAAGAATATATGGTGTGTCCGTTGGCCCTACAACCTTCTGAATCAGTAGTGCATTTGTTAGTGTAGTTGTCAAGGCGTTGCCTTGGTCACCTTGCATCCAAGCCCCCTCCAATGCCTTGGGTCACCTGGATGCCGTGGCAACTATGCTTGTTAGGTAAGTGCCTTTTACCTTTGAAGACTGGGAAGTTATTATGCTGATGGGAATAACTGGGTGAAGCATAACTTTTCTGTTTATCGGTTCCGGGATCAGAATAGGCAGTATATTAGTTGGTCTCTGAATTTGTGGTGTATTTTATGCTGGCAGCTGTTTTTGGTCTTGTTGATTCCTAAGAAACAATGGGATACTCCCTCTGCTCCCAAAAAAAAAAAATAAAAAATGACACTCCTAAAAAAAGTGATGGGGACATCAAGGTATACAATCGAAAGAAGAAGAAGATTCAACCAGATCCATCTTTGTGGTTAGAGGATTAAACAAGAAAGAAGAAGGAAAGAGAAGAAACAAGAAAGAAGAAGGAAAGAGAGGAGTCGAACCAGCCTTCCAGCGCTGGGTTCGACCCCCCCTTTTTCCTCCCAATCAGTAGATCTTGTGGATCCCACCAAATCTTATTTGATTATAGTACTTTGCTTTAAATCTAGTGATATTTGATTGTCTTACATAATTAGGAAACTAGGACTTCTTTATATTGGTCTATTAGGTAGTCTTTTATTTCAAGTAATTGAGTTTCTAAATATATTTTTTATTTTTGGAAGTTTATTCTATTTAAGTGTAAGGCCATTGGCCATTATGGAATACAATGAATGTTCATTTAAAAAAAAAAGCCAAGAGCAAACCCCCACCCCTCTCACGGTTCTCTCTCTCTCTTTCAATCTCGTCTTTCTCACTTTTCTCTCTCGCCTCTTTCTTCTCTTTAGTCTCTCGGCTCTCTCTTCTCTCTTCTCTCTTGTCTCGCCTCCCTCTCTTTTTTTCATTCTTTTTTCTGCTGCTGTTTTTGTTGCTGCTGATCTCCCCTTTCGATGCTCACTGTTGCTGCTACACACTGCTGCCATTACCTCACTGCTGCTGCTACACACTGTTGCCATTACATCACTGCTGTTGCTATACGCTGCTGCTATACATTGCTGCCATTACATCACTGCTGCTGCTATACACTGCTGCCATTACATCACTGCTGCTGCTACACACTGCTGTCATTACATCACTGCTGTTGCTACACACTGCTGCCATTACATCACTGTTGCCGCTACACACTGCTGCCATTACATCACTGCTGCTGCTACCCTCGGCTGCTGCTACTCTCGGTTGTTGTTTACTCTCCGCTGGTGTTGATCTCTCTACAATCGGCTAGACTTGTCTTCATCAACTAAAGGTGGACTGCATCTCTTTATTTTGGAGGACCTTGATCTCTTCTTTTCTCCTCAGATCTGGACAGCAGTACAGTAAATCATTAAACTAAACCCTCCCCACCTCCATTAATCCCTATTATATATTGCAGCCCATTGACATTGAAGCTAGCCTTTGCCCTTTGATTATGCCTATTTTTACCCGTTGTTTTAAGTTGTTTCGTCACTGTTATATCTCCAAAAAAAACCCTGCTGATTTTCTATTTTAGTTGGTTGCTAGAGGACATTGATTGTTTGAATATCTAATTTGGGTGTCTAGATTGATTTGTGCTGAACCTAACATTCGAATGTCGTTTGTTCCCTTCTCCATGTCCCGACTTGAAACTTAAGTAAGAATTTATGTGTTTTTCCGTCTAGATTATTATTGCTTTTGGCTACTTTGTTTGTTAGTCTCACTTTATCGTGCATGCTTAATCTTGTTTGCTAAGTTTCTTTTTGTCCTATCTACCTAAGCCCCTTGAGTTGACCCTACTTAGTTAGTTAATCTTGTAGGAGACCTAGTAATGTAGGGCCGGTGGGCCCAGAAGACCCAAACTAGGATGGCTGTGGGACCACTTAACAACTTAATCAATTTAGGTCTAACATCAAGTGGCACTATTGTAATTACCCAGAATTCTTTAATGTTGGAATGGGTCAATCAAGGAGAGAGGACACAAATGGGGTTTAAATTATTGTTCAAGGCTAGATTTGGAACTAAATGGAATTAAAGGACAAAGTGGCATAAAGGGGCTTTATAGGGGTATAATGGGAAAACCAAAATAAAGAACTTGAGATAAACCCCACCATTTAGGTTGTCTTCAACCTCCAGGCAAGAAGAGGGAGGTGGAGGACCAGAAGGGGCTTCGAGTGGGAGAACTCTCTCTTATGGCCATAGAGCGACTCGAGGTTTTCGGTTCAGGTAGCTAATCCATCGTATTCTGAAACCCAAGTAAGAAACACGCTCTAATGGGTCCAATATTCAGCATCAAGGGAGAATAATCATCATAAACCAGATCTGGGTGGTAGTTTCAGGTACAAATCTGAAACTGTGCTTTAATCTCAGGGTGTGGAAGGAATAACAGACCAAAGCTTGTGGGATTTGAGTCGCCCAGGTAAGGATCTCTTTTGCCCAAGGTTTCAGGCTGGACAGATTAAAGATGAGGCTCTCGAGAGCTTCTTCTTAGATGAACAATACCGTTAGCAGAGAGTCGTAATTGTAGCAGGGATATAAAGCCAGAGAAGAAAGAGGAGAAGGGGGGGGGCAGGGTGAGTTCCAGAGAAGAAGAACAAGAAGAAATAAAGAGGGAAAGAAGAAAGACAACAGAGGAGGGGAGATAGAGGGAGACTGTAGGGAAGAGGAAGAAGAAGGGGGGTTGGGGGGAAGAGAAGCAGGCATGCAGGCAGTAATCTTAATTTTTCTTCAATAATCTACTGTTCTTCCCATGAATTACATGTCCAATATATAATAAAATAAAATTAAAAACCTTCTAATTAGATAGAAATAAAATCTCCTACACCTAAGCTAACAAAATAAAGAAACAACTAAGGACTCAAATGGGGAACAAATATTCTCAAATAAAAATAAAATCCTAAGTATTCTATTAAACTTAGAATCCAAATTAGTAACTTGGAACCCAAATTGGATCTGAGTCTTGATCCGGGTTCTGGAGCAGGCTTGGGTCGATCCATCGGAGTGCTGCTGCATCACCTAGTCACCTAGGAACCCCCTTACATCATCTTGGTATCAGAGCCGGGGAGAGTTGATGGGGACATCAAGGTGTACAGTTGAAAGAAGAAGAAGATTCAACCAGGTCCATCTTTGTGGTTAGAGGATTAAACAAGAAAGAAGAAGGAAAGAGAGGAGTCGAACCAGCCTTCCAGCACTGGGTTCGACCCCCCCTTGTTCTCCCAATCAGTAGATCTTGTGGACCCTACCAAATCTTATTTGATTCTAGTACTTTGCAAATCTTGTGGACCCCACCAAATCTTATTTGATTCTAGTACTTTGCTTTAAATCTAGTGATATTTGATTGTCTTACATAATTAGGAAACTAGGACTTCTTTATATTGGTCTATTAGGTAGTCTTTTATTTCAAGTAATTGAGTTTCTAAATATCTTTTTTATTTTTGGAAGTTTATTCTATTTAAGTGTAAGGCCATTGGCCATTATGGAATACAATGAATGTTCATTTAAAAAAAAAAGCCAAGAGCAAACCCCCACCCCTCTCACGGTTCTCTCTCTCTCTTTCAATCTCGTCTTTCTCACTTTTCTCTCTCGCCTCTTTCTTCTCTTTAGTCTCTCGGCTCTCTCTTCTCTCTTGTCTCGCCTCCCTCTCTTTTTTTCATTCTTTTTTTCTGCTACTGTTTTTGTTGCTGCTGATCTCCCCTTTCGATGCTCACTGCTGCTGCTACACACTGCTGCCATTACCTCACTGCTGTTGCTACACACTGCTGCCATTACATCACTGCTGCTGCTATACACTGCTGCCATTACATCACTGCTGCCGCTACACACTATTGCCATTACATCACTGCTGCTGCTACCCTCGGCTGCTGCTACTCTCGGTTGTTGTTTACTCTCTGCTGGTGCTGATCTCTCTACAATCGGCTAGACTTGTCTTCATCAACTAAAGGTGGACTGCATCTCTTTATTTTGGAGGACCTTGATCTCTTCTTTTCTCCTCAGATCTGGACAGCAGTACGGTAAATCATTAAACTAAACCCTCCCCACCTCCATTAATCGCTATTATATATTGCAGCCCATTGACATCGAAGCCAGCCTTTGCCCTTTGATTATGCCTATTTTTACCCGTTGTTTTAAGTTGTTTCGTCACTGTTATATCTCCAAAAAAAACCCTGCTGATTTTCTATTTTAGTTGGTTGCTAGAGGACATTGATTGTTTGAATATCTAATTTGGGTGTCTAGATTGATTTGTGCTGAACCTAACATTCGAATGTCGTTTGTTCCCTTCTCCATGTCCCGACTTGAAACTTAAGTAAGAATTTATGTGTTTTTCCGTCTAGATTATTATTGCTTTTGGCTACTTTGTTTGTTAGTCTCATTTTATCTTGCATGCTTAATCTTGTTTGTTGAGTTTCTTTTTGTCCTATCTACCTAAGCCCCTTGAGTTGACCCTACTTAGTTAGTTAATCTTGTAGGCGACCTAGTCACCTAGGAACCCTCCTACATCAAAAAGTCTTTTGAAAATCATGCAGAACCTGTGTAGGACAGTAGGAGTGGCTCATAAGGTCTAAGAGAAAATGATCTTGTGGGGTTCTCTTTGTAAATTGTTTCATGGGACTAATGTATATTTTTTTTAACTTCTGTTTTGCTTCTAGTTTATTCTGTTATTTAGGTTTGTGCAATTACTACCTTTAGCAACTGTTCTGATTCTTTTTTTTTTGAAAGCCTGGTTTCTAGTCTGAATTCAGAACCCAAGTTTCTATCAGTTTTCTAGTTTCCTACCTGAAGTGTACTTCTTCAATTCTTAATTTTCTGGTTCTGTTTTCTTATTGTTTAGGACATCAGTTTATTGCTTGGTCGTTAAGACTGCTATTTGATACTATCTGAGTTCCCTAATCTTACTTGTTAGTTCTGTTTTTTTTTTTTGAATTTCCAGTTTCTTAATCTAAGTAGGATCATAGTTGGCAAGGTGACAAGGTGACCCAAGGCGGTGGAGGGGGTGCCTAAGCGCTTAGCCGACAATGCGCCCAAGTGTTATTGTTTCCCTATTTTCTAAAATTATTTAGTATGTTTCATATATCTTATGCCATAAAAAATTAACATTAAGCCACATCAAGTCATAAAAAATCAACATTTAGAGGAATCTTCTTGTTCTCTAATAAGTTTGGCTGGTTAAATGATTTCTACTTTTACATGAGACATTTTGTATTAGGTAGAGCACAAAACCCGCTTTCCAACAAATCCAAGATTGTTAAAAGCTGAGTTGTATTGACAAAGTTATGTTTTGATAAATCTTCTTTAAAAGTGCGAATGCTGTTAATATCGTCTGAATGAAAATAAAGTTGTGGACATCAAAACAAAAGATTATTTTATTGCTCTTTTGGTTTTTATCAATGTTTTACCATGATAAGATTTATGGAATTTTCAGATTTGGGAAAAACCCCAACTTTTGAAAGTCGAAAATTGCCCATATAATAAAAAATCAAGTTTTTGTCCTTGAACTGGGGGGTTGGATTTTTTATCCTTTTGGAATTTGATTTTAAACTATTTTTATTCGATTCAATATGGGGTCTTTTCTTATTTATGAATAATATTTCAAGTTTATTTAATCTTTGATCCTCCCTCCCTCCCTCCCTCTTGGCCATAGGGGTAGGCCAGACAAGATCATCTGGACCCCATCTTCCTCGGGTCTCTTCAGCTCTGCCAATGCTTGGGACCATATTTGTATTAAGAGTCCGCTCTCCCTCTGGCGCAACATCATTTGGTTCAAAGGCCATATTCCTCATCACAGCTTTACTGCCTGGTGAGCTCTTTCCAACTGCCTCCCCACGCATGCCTTCCTTATCTTCAGACATATTCAAGTGCCTTATTCTTGTTGCCTCTGCTGGAATGGCACTGAAGATGTTGACCACCTTTTTTTCTCCTGCCCCTTCTCCTCCATTGTATGGAAGAGAGTCCTTAGCTCTTGTTGGCCATCATGTAGAAGAATTCTCCCTCTAAGCAGAGAATGGGCCTGGGTTGACATGACTTTTCGGGGACCTCCCATTTTTGATACTGCTAGCAAGCTCGCCTTTTGTGCTACTTTAAACCATATCTGGAGCAAAATCTTCGTAGATGGATTTCCAACTCTCGCTCCTTTGAGAAGATTTGGAAAGTCATCTAGTTCGATGTTAGCTTCAAGTTAGGCTTCCTTCGCCATCACATGGTGCCTGATACCCCAAGGTACAGGCTCACTTTTGTCTCCTGATGTCTCCCCACCTCTATCATCTCCCCCTCGTGTGATGTAACATTTTTGGCTTGGGTCTGTTCTTTGCCCTAGTTGTTAGTCTGGGTCTGGTCTAGTTGGGTTTCTCTTAGCCGTTGTTCTCCCCCCCTTTTCCCTTTTATATTCCTTTTCTCCTTGGTTATGAATTTATTTACTCATCCTCTTTTTCTGGAAGTTTAAATGAAATTTGGCAAAAAGTGCTAGACTAGCCAGACCAAGTGCCAGACTAGCCAGACCAGCGCCTTGCACTAAGGCAACGGTCACTTTGATGCAACAAAACTGCCTAGATGCCTTGGCAATTATGAGTAGGATACTTGCATATCTCTGAATCTGTCCGTCAGATTTAGATCATTATTTGCAGACCTGCTATATGGACTGAATAGAGCAATCGACCAGAATTTCATGCACATCAGATTTATGCTGATCAGTTATTCAAAATTTTCCCAATCTGGTTTTATTCCTTATCTGCGATCCTGTCGCAAGCTGATCTTCCACTGTTTGGGATTAGCATTGCATTCTTTAACTAATGAGCAATTTTCTCATTATGTGGATGTATTTCCCCTCTCTCTCTCTCTCTCTCTCTCTCTCTCTCTGTTTTGGGATTTGGGATGCTTTTTCTTTATCATTATGTGTACTGTGACTGCTTGAGCAAAAATGGCTATGGTTATTGTTGAGGAGGTTTTTTCCATCTCCATAGTGTTCTCATCACTTATGTTTCTTGGTCTTAGCATAATAATTTTGCTTTGACATTTATCTTGACCTTTGATGTGCATCATGAGAAATTCTTATCACTTATTTTTCTTGGTCTTAGCATAATAATTTTGCTCCGACATTTATCTTGACCTTTGATGTGTATGATGAGAAATTCTTTGTAGGAAGTTGACCTTGCCACTTTGTGGGCAGAGGAGACTCTAATTGAAGATAATTTGGTCTTGGACATTCTTTTCCTGGCATATTATGAGTCCTTTTGCACTTGTAATGGTGAACAGTGGAGAAGCTTGTGCTCGCTGTACAAGGTAATGTTGGTCCTTTTTGCTTGATGCAATATCTGATGCAAAATTTTCATTTCAATCCTTCCTAACGGAATCTGATTTCAGGGTATCTTATCTGGTTCTTTTAACTTTGGAAAGTTGGCAATATCAGTTCAAGCAAGAAATTCTTTATATCATGCCAAAGTTCAGCTGCTGCTTATTCTTATCGAGACTCTAGACCTGGAAAATCTTCTTCAAATGGTTCATGATGAAGTGCCTTTCAGGTGTTCAGCCGTTGAGTTTTACTTTTCAAATATAAGCCCTTCTTTTTTGTCTTTTATGTGCTTATTACCTTTGCTAGATTACCTGTTACATTTGTGTTCAGGCAGGGCTGCCCCTTATTTTCGATGGTGGATGTCCAAGAGATGGATGCGTTGGTTTCGAGTTTTAATTGTTTTGAGACAGTAGAAGCAGGCCCCCTGATTCTTGCATGGGCGGTATTCCTATGTTTAATATTGTCTCTTCCAGATAAACAAGATGGTAACATGCTCACGGTATATGAGTTACTTGACATGTTATCTATTTTATCATCTTAGACTGCATCTTTTAAGCTTGGTGTTGACTATTCATTGTTTCAGGATATTGACCATGTTGGTTATGTTCGCCAAGCATTCGAGGCTGCACCATTGAATTATTTTCTCGAGATTCTTCAAAGCGACAATTTAATGGATTCAGATGTAAGTTGTACTCCCTGACAAATTAGAATCAAGGTTCACAACTCATATTTTGTGTGAAATTTGTCATTGGGAATAGGAATCAGTCTGACATTTTGGAGTTGGGTAAATTCTTCCAGTTTGCAAGGACCTTCAGGAAAAAACGTGAACTTGTAGGCAGAACACTGAAAATCGTGAGGGGTGGACTTCTATGGCCTACTTATTTTGGTCTTCTTTTGTACGACCCAAATATTTGCCACATGTGCTGGATTGGATGTGGCCAATTTTTCTCTTTCAGATAGACCCCCCCCCCAATTTCTGCTGCTCACATGTCAAAGTATAGGTTTGAAAATCCAGCGGCAAAAGAAAAATGTTTTAGAAAATGATTGAAAAGAAATTGACATTGGAAAATACGAGGGAAAATGCCAACACATGGGAGGCTATATGATTGAACTTGAGTTTGAAATTTAAAGTGGCAAATCCAACCATTCCCTAGATGTCCAACTGTTGGTTTTGCCAAATCACCCTCCATGTGACACAAATGGGTGGACCATGAAGTGGATTTATTCCTTGACAGCCATCCATGTAACTTTTTCCTAAATTGACTTGATTTCACACTAATGCACAAAAGAACCATATTTTCCCCCTTCTTTTGGTAAGAAAAAAAGAAAAAAGAAAAAAGAAAAAAGAAAAAAGAAAAAAGAAAAAAGAAAAAAAAAAAAAAAAAAAAAAAAAAAAAAAAAAAAAAAAAAAAAAAAAAAAAAAAAAAAAAAAAAAAAAAAAGAAAAAAAAAGAAAAGAAAAGAAAAAAAAAACGAACCATGTTATCAAGTATGAAAACTGTAGGCAGCAATAGTTCTCGTCCTTGGTCATACAAGGACTAATCAGCGTCATAAAAAAGATTCCTACAGTCTTAACAATTAAAACTTATAGAACACTCAGGCATAGCTTCTAACAACTAATGATTATGATATACTAATACCCAAATGAGTGACTAGCTGATTCAATGTTCTTGATCCTATCTTGAGCAACTCTCCAAAAGAACTTTGATCTACATTTTTGACTCTATAGTTGGGGAAGGTATTAGTGGACTAATCATTGTGTCCCAGCATGACACCATTACTGTCACTATTGAATGACTAAATCCTTCTAGTTAGACCACATGTGCTTCAGCCCATGGTTCGAAAACTCGCCAAAATTTCACTAATTTCGACATGTCCAAGACGAAACAGAAGGTGGAACCTAGAATCAGCATTGTTTCGCTGAAATTTTGCTTTTTCGGTCGAAAAAATGCACTATTTTGTTGAAAATTTGATCATTTTGGTCATTTCATTTCGCTCATGTTGGCCATTAGTCCCCCCCCCCCTAAAAAAATGGCCAAGCAAAAATAAGAAGGAAAATACACTTTCAGTGAAAATTCGTTGAAATTTCGGTAGCTCGGATTGCTAAAAACAGCAAAATGAAATGAGTTTTTGAACCCTGCTTCAGCCTCCTCTAACTACCTATGTATGAGCAAGATTTGTGCAAGATTCAAACTCTGATGTATCCTACTCAAGGATGTTAATGACATCCTCGTCTACTGCAGGTCCCTATGCAGAACAACTAACACCAGCCTTTGGTGCAACTGGTCTAGAGGAACCAGCTCCTCCTCCAAACTCTTTGCCTCTATCTTGCTCTTGCAAATTTGTAACTCGGCGCACTACCCTAGCAAGCCATATTTGTCTTGCCTTTGCTTCATTGTCCTCATCAGTACTATCATATACATCCACAGGTGCTAGGTGTCTCTCAGGCACTGCCTCCTCAAAACTCCTCCCAAACCTTTTGTTAGTCTAACTTCCTTTGGATTCCTCTCTTCATGAGGGCCGTGGCCTTTTGCACCTCACCAGGGACCTTGGGACATACTGTCATCCTTGTAACCATCAGCCAAATGACACTTCAGTCTTCTAGCCCCAGCTACTATGATCTTTCTCCCACAATAATTGCATTGTGACTTTGCTATGTCGTTACCAATGGGCATACCGTGCCTCCTTGCAATATCTCCCGTTTGATCAGCCGTTGTGCAACCTTCTTAGACTGTTGCCACAAGAATCACACATTATTAACTTTTCTACAACAACTAAGAACTCTAATCAATGGTGGGGTAGTATGTTGAGAGATTGACTATTGGAAGGATGAGAGAGAGTGGTGTAGTTGAAGCTGTTGGAAGCAGCTAAGACTGAGGGGATTTGATGGTGTGAGTTGGGACTTGGGGGGGTGTTCAAATTGGAAGGTTCTCTGCTAAGTCTTTCTTTAGGATGTTGCATGGTGGAGGTACTGCTTTTCCTCACTGGATTATTTATAATCGCCAACTTCCTTCTTGTAGTGCCCCCTTCCTATGGCGTGCATCATTGGAGAAGATCTTGATGATTGCAGGGGGGGGGGGAGAGAGTGGTGAAGAATGTGAATATGAGAAATACTTGGGGTGTAAGATTGCATCAAAGGAATAGGAGAAATTTCTTTCTATGGTAGGGTTCAATGAACTTTTGCCAATGATTTGTTGTTGCTGCTGGTTCATAGGGAAACGGGGGGGGGGGGTCCTATGCAAGGGAAGACGGCTATTTTTTTGGAAAGTAATTCCTTTTGCAGTATGTTGGTGCTTATGTTGGGAAAGAATTGCCTGCATTCTTGAATACATGGAGGAGGAGCTGGCCAAGATGGCCGCAAAGGCCATGAGGATGACTTCTGGATGGATTTCACTCGGGGGATTTCAGGATGATAAACACTATTAGCATATGGGGTTTTGGAATTTTGCTGTAAATAGGAGTGGGGCCTGGTTTTTTGTGCTAGTTTAGAAACAGGGGGGTTGGGTTGATATAGATCAAGCCTGCAGAAGAAGGGGACTGCCGGTTCCTTCAAAACCAGATGAGCCAGCCCCACCAAATCAGAAATTACTGTTCACGTGAACAGTACCCATGCACAGTAATTTGGTCTCTTTTTTGTTTCTCTTTTGTGTTAACAAGTAGCCAAAGTCAGATTTAGTCTTCTAGAATGTTTCCCTATTATGTTAGTTTCTTTGAGTACAAGTCAGTAGTTAGTTACTAAAAGTCATTTGTTTCTATTGTATGTTAGTTTTCTTTTTAGTTTGTTTCTAAATTGTAAGGCTGTGCCTAGCTTATTTAAAGAGACCTTTGTAATCAATTTGAGGAGATTGAATGAAGTTTATTTGAGATGGCTATGTGCTGTTTTGCTGTGGGATACAGTTGGGTGAGATGCCCAAAACCTAACCTTCTTCTTCCCCCTTTCAACCCCTCCATCGAGTTATCTGTTCTTCTTTCTTATTTTCTGTTTTAGCCTTTGTGAGAGAGTGTTTGAGAGTTATTTGAAGATGTGAAGTTCAGCCTACGAATCAGTTCAAGCACCACCAAGGAGATCATAATTGATTGCAGCCATTGTCAGGGTTTTGGAAACTTGGATTGAAGTCCAGATCTCCCAAACCAGCCAGTTAAGCTCATCTTTTGTAGGACACCGAGACTGGTTAGAAAGGATCTTCATTCCAATTTTGATGATCATCCGACGCCAGGAACCCTAGTTTTTGAAGAGTGGTCAAAAGTTTCATAATTCATATTGACAACATAACTCTTAATTTAATCATCGGATTTGTCTCATATTTTGAGGGTTTGTTGACCTATATAGGACCTTCATCTACTCCAAGTTTCAGCTTCATCTGAGCTATGGTTTGTGACTTCTCAATTTTATCCTATTTCAGCCCAGATTTTCAGATCCTGCCTGTGATTAGGTCCTATGTGATTGATCTAGTCTTACATCATGATTTTTGTGAGTGAGTGCTTCTTGTTGGGGGTTTTTTTTCCATTGTATAACATCTTGGGTGTACAGGTTGCTTTTTTGCTCTTGGTCATACAATTCTTAGTTTTTTCTCAAAAAAGTTGTATTCTTTCTTTTCAATTTTTAAGATTTGGGTTAGGTGATCTTGTAAGCTCTTTCTCCCTATTATGAGGCCATTTGGGGTGCCTTCTTCATCAAAGCTAATTTTGATGATACTTCTCTATGAAATTTGGGATAATATTGGCATAAAAATTGGCTTTTGGGGATCCTAGGATTGAGCTCCTTCCTCTCTTTTATTCTCCTTTCATTATTATTAAGAATAGTTTGTATCAAATTATAATGAAGAGAAGAAAAGCTTTTTTCACAACGAGCAAGTAGAAATTGGTTTATGTATTAGGCTTCTAAAAAAGAACCTATTATCAGGGTATAAAGTATCGCTATCAGGAGGTTGATTTTGTGAGATGGTTTGTATTGTACCGTATCGGAGAGATGCAAGATACGCCAAAGAAACACATGGAAATGCTTAGGATTCATGCAAAATACGGTTTTGATGCATCAAACATGTAATTGTGCAATATGTTATATATATATATATATATCATGTATAAAATGGAGAACAAAGTATTGCGAGTCAAGTGCATTCAATTGGTTATGTATAAAGTAGGAGGTTTCTTACATGTTCTAATAACATATAGAGTTGCGAGTTGGTTTAAACACAAAGTTGGAAGTGGTCTTAGAAAAACAGAAAAATCAGAAAAATAGTACCATCAGAGAAGATCATGTATTGACACCCATTTAGTACCATATTTTCCCAAATTTTCATTTATATATATTATATATATATTTTTTATCATCAACCTAAAAATAGGGAAAAAAAAAATGACTGCATTGACAGAGGATCATGAATTTCATCTCTATAGATAATTATCAACCAAATTAACACCCATTCGCATCATTTTATCCCCATATTTTTTCATTTTTTTAATCTACCCTAGGAAAGAAAAAATTAACCCAAAAAAAAAAAAAAATATTGCAATGAAAGAGAATCATGAATTTTATAGTTCACATGAAATTTTCAAACATAATTATATCCATTTGCATATGAATTTTCATACCTTTTCCCTTTTCCTTTTTAAAGTATCTTTCCCTAAAAATGGCATAAAAGAAATTGCAAAAAGCACTGAAAATCAAGGGGGATGATAGGTCTCATCCTTTTTAATCATATAAAATTCAATCACAGAGCATTATATTAGCATTTTACCCATAGATGCCGCAATGTCTAGGCAACCCTAGGCTAGGGCTGCAACAATGAGGGCTGGGTGGGGCTTCTTAAAACCCTAGCCCAAGCCCACCCTGAACCTTGACTCAAGGCATAAAAACTTCAACCTAGGCCCAACCTACAGGGCTCAGCCCAGCCCAGCCTAGCCCAGCCCAGCCCAACCCAAGCCTGTCTTGATTGGCCTTGACTCTGGTGGGCGGTGTATACCCTGACCCTGACCCACAAAATATGAAATAACTAAAAATTCATTTGACTTTGCATCTAAATCCCTTGGAATTGAAAAGTAAAATAAAAATTAAATCTAAAAAACATCATTAGATAAGAAATATAAGTAGTTTATACAACCATGATGGATAATGATTACCAAACTTAAAAAAATTGGCCATCAAACACTCAATAAATCAGGGTTTGGCAGGGCCAAATCAGGGTAAAAAACTAGGGTTGGGCTCAGGGGGGCCACAGACATAGACCCTTACCTGCCCTGACCCTGACTCAAAGCCAGGCCAGACCTCAAGGCTAGAGTTTACGGGCCTAGCCCTATATGGGCTCAAGGCAGGCCAAGGGTGGGTTCGGGCCGCTAGGGCCAAACTTGCACCCCTACCCAAGTCGTTAGAGGGTCCTTAGACGCAAGCCGACAGAAACTAGGCTACCAGGGTGTCCAAAAGCAACCAACAACTATGATTTTTCTTATGGAAATCAGAACTTCCATAGAGATTTTCTCATTCAGTTTTAGATAGAAGTCACAGATTACGTGTTCAGATCCTCGCAGTTAATCTAGTTTGATGCAATGATTTGATTAGTTATTAACCTAATCTAGTGATGCGTAACAAACAAAAAGAGAGAGATTTGTTTGATCTACAAAAACTGTTTTTTTTTTTGTTTTTGCCAAAATCAGGATCGATCTTTGATTTGATCACTGTAATTCCACAAAATTTGTTGGCATTCCTTGGACTAGTTTCATTTTTTTTGGTAGATGAGTTCCCCCAAACTCGGATCGAAGAGTAAACACGTTCCAAAGGTAGAGAGTTGCTCTCGATGTTATATCTCACTCACGTTATCTGTTTTGCATGTTTTAAGTAGTGTATCAAGGTCAATGGAGTCGATACAACTCGATATGGTTGATAAGGTTAAGATTCATTGTCCCCTTCTTTTTTTTTTTTTTTTTTTTTATTGGTCCCTCCCAGTGCCGATATGGACCAATATGATACTTGATTCCTTGCCTATCACAAGAGAACATGTAGTGCGTATATTGAAAAATCCACCCTAGATAACAGATACTTTTAACATCCTCCAAAATCCTGCTCTTAGATACAAGTTCTATGCATTCACTGGTGATCTTTTATGCTGGATCTTTCTTGGGTTCCAATTCTTGATGTGTAATTTTTGTATCTCTTTCTGCTTACAATATTTTGGGTTGATATCATTGCCATTTATGCATCTTTGATAGTTTTTGAACAGTTGATGTACAAGTTTATTTGTTTCCTTGATCTGCAACAATTTATTAGATCTTCCTCTGCAGACCATTCTTTTATTGTTAACCAATAGAGAATCCTCATCCATATAACGTTGACTGTGATATCAAGAACCATCTGTTTTATGGGTTTCAAGGCCATATCTCGTAGCCATCAAATGCTCACATAAGGCATAAATCATTTTCTGTTTAACACACCTTTTGTGTTACCCTCCTGATCTATTGTTTCAAATTTAGTTGAAGTTTGAGACACTTAAGGCTTCTTGTTGCATTCATTGGTTAAAATCCTATTTAGTTTTTGACCATTTCTATTAAGATTCCTTTCCAATGAGATCAACCTTAATCACTGAAGGGTGGGCTGTATGCCTAGTTAGCAAACCATTCTTCATTTGATAAGCTGGGGGTCATTTTCTTTGGGCCCTTTATGTGCAAAAATTGCATTCTTGTATGAATCCTATGCAACTCCCAAGACCAGATTTTCTGAAGCTATTTTTCGTGTGGCATTGAAAACAGTAGCAGATGCTATCCACATGAATCGATGGGGAAATACTTGCATGCACCTTCCCTTGAACCATACAGAATTTTCTTCAAATAAGAACCCCCAAACTGTTGACATAAAATACTAGTAGATGGAGATATGCATGTCCTGCCAAAGCAGCTTCATTATTGGACAATTAGTTTGACAAATGTGTATATTTGGTTTTTTTCTTATGCCAATTTTCAAGGTTTTGCCTAACATATTGTGTAGAGTTTGAATGCCCACATATTGCACAGTTCATTGGAATGACTTATTTTATAGAATTCTTAAAATAACTTTCTTTGAATAAATGATCTCACAGGGTCCTGTTACTGGTTATCGTAGTGTCCTGAGGACATTCATTTCTGCATTTGTTGCATCTTATGAGATTGCCTTACAGGTAAATTTATTTTCTTTTAATCTAGATTTAGCTTATACAGAGTTTAGTGAATGCCTTACTTATCATGCTTTCTATATGGTGCAGCTGGAGGATGATACCCTCAAATTGCTATTGGATATCCTATGCAAAATTTATTGCGGAGAGGTTTGACTGTACAAGAATCATTCTGATAATATTCCGTGTGCAGTCGTCTTTTATAGTCATTGTTTGTGCTACACAAAATTTCTTCATTAGTGGTTACTGTCTGTTCCTTGGACAGGAGTCACTTTGTGTTCAATTCTGGGATAGAGACAGCTTTGTTGATGGTCCCATTCGGTGCCTTCTTTGCACCTTGGAGGGTGAATTTCCATACCGAACTGTGGAACTCGTTCGCTTCTTGTCTGCTCTATGTGAAGGAAGTTGGCCTGCTGAATGTGTGTAAGTGGAATTTGTTTGATTATCTGTTTGATACTTTTGGTATTCATTTCAGTTGTCTTGGTGTGTGGATGTGTGCCCTTCTCTAAAAATTTTGATTTGGGGATAGAAAGTTGGAAACCTAGACTGACAGTTTTGGTGGGCATGCCCTCACATCAAGGTTATTTGGTTAATTTTATTCTTCTTGATTTTCTTTATTTGTTTCTACAGCTATAGTTTTCTTGCTAAGTCCATTGGGATATCATCCTTGTTTGAGATACCTGGTGATACATCGATTGAGAACTTATCTCAGATCATTGAGACAAACCAGCCGTTGCATGTTCCTGGGGTTGATGGCATACTCATTCCCAGCCATACCCATGGCCATGTCTTGAAAGTTATTGATGGAAGTACTGCTGTAGTTCGATGGGAGGTACGTAATAATGGTTTTCATTTTTTTTTATCCGATTTTAATTTTTTTTATTATTCTCACTTTAGTTTTCATATGCTTAAGGAAAGAAATAAAATTAAGGCTGACTCTATTATTTAGGACTTCCCATTTTGTCATTTCCTACATAGTTTTTAAGGCGGTAAGGCGACGGGGGCGTTTGAGGGTCTTTCAGAGCGCCTTAGCGATAAGGCGGTCATAAAGTGTCGCCTTATTGACTAAAGCGTTCATGTGTAATTTTTTTATAAAACCAATCTATTTGGCTCAAATCCTAGTTGAATTCTATTAATCATATGCTAAATAAATATTATAGGTTCATATTCGTACCAATGTAAGATATTCATCAAGAAAACAAATCAATAAAGTGAATAAACTAAGTTCATCTTCATCAATCATCAATCATCAATCAATCATCAATCATTATTCATCAATCGTCAATCATCATAACATATTAATATATGATATAAATACATAATTATGAAACAAATACAATTATACACATTTACACATTAGACAAAAGAAAGACAATAGATGATTGAACAGTTCTAAACTAGAGCTGAGAACTAGCAAACGGAATTAAAGAAAGACAATAGATGATTTACAGTTGTTAACAACCCTGCGGCAGCCATTGAAGACCTTAGTTTGGACAGCAGTTCGAGTACCACATGTAGCAGAACAGAGACAAAACACACACACACACACACACACACACACACACACACAAAAAAAAAAAAAAAAAAAAAAAAAAAAAACACTAACAGTAGTTGCAGAGCAGCAGAACAGAAGAAGAAGAAGAGAAAACGAGAAAGAAAAAAAATAGAAAACACTCACCTACTCACCGTATTTGCAGAACAGAAGAAGAAGGGGGAAAAAAAAAAACTCACCGAGTCACCATAGTTGCAGAACAAAAGAAGAAGAAGAAGAAAAAGAAAACACTTACCGTAGTTGCAGAGCAGAAGAAGAAAAAAAAACGAGGAGAAGAAGAAGAAGAAGAAGAAGAAGAAAAAACAGAAGCGAGAAAAAAAAAAAAAAATACCGCAGACGGTTATTGCAGGAGTAGATTACAAGTAACTAACTTCGTAATTTATAACCCTAAATAATACAAATAGGAGTAAGAATAGGGGTGTCAATTTGTGGCCCGAACCGGTTAAACCACCGGGACCGACCGTTTATAGACCGGCCCGGCCCGGACCGTTTATTAAACGTGTCGGGCTTGAGCCCGGCCCGTTTATAAACGGTCGGTCTTGGTTTTGCTACTTGGACCGTCGGGCGCCCGACCGAGACCGACCGTTTAACACCCGACCGAGACCGGCCTATTGTGCACCCGCCTAGCCCGACCCTTTAATGATTGTAGAATACCTATTTTACCCCCCAAATTAAAAAGTAAAAACATGTTCACATTTTAAATAATGGTTATATTTGGTATCATTTATTAATTAATTGTCATTTTTTTGGGCTTGCATGAGTGGGCCGGAATATAAGAGCACATTTTAAAGAGGGCCCGTTTAAAAACCGGTTGAAGCCCGTTTAACATTAAACATGTCCGTAGCCCGGTTAAGGCCCGACTAAAGCCCGATTAAGGTGGCCCGATTATAGCCCGAGGCCGACCGACCGAATATAAAGTGTACCATGCCCTCAATAACTAAGCCCGATTAGTTAAATGGGCGGACACGATGTAGCCTTTGAAAGTCTTCAAGCTCGATTAAGCCAACCGAACCGGCCCGACCGATTGACACCCCTAAGTAAGAAACAAAGAAATAATACCATCAAATAAATCCCCAAGGATACAATACCCATATAGGGGCAAAACCAGCCCAAAACTTAACCCGATAAGAGAGAGAAAGACCTGTTATCGAGCTGGAGAGAGAAAGGTGCGGCCAGGTCTGTGGGAGTCCGATTGAGCTGTACTTTTGGGTGTAGATAGTCTCTAGAGAGGGCACAAAAACCCCCAAATATGAAGGGCTTCTGACGGCTGGTTATGGAGTTACGCACTTTCTTGATTTTCAGACCTAAGAGAGAGAATGTGAAGAATTCTGCAGGAACATCAACTTGTCTTCTTCAGATAACCTTCAAGAGAGGATCGATTGATCTTCTTAGAGTATAGAACTAGTCATCCAAAGGATCTGTAGATCAGATCTAAAACTTGGGTGGCAATGAGGGTCGATTGGCTTCAAGAACAAGAACTCTTTGGCTGACTGATTCTGATTTTGTATGCTTTAACAGGTTTGAACTTCTAATAACAATAAACAGAAAATAAAAATAGAAAAAGAAGAATCGATGGAGGGTTGAGAAGGGTGAAAGAGAATAAATGAATGGGTATCTCACCCCTCATGTTTTGGGTATCACACCCTTCAAAGGTTTAGGCATCTCACTTCTCAATAACAGTTTTTTTAGCTAAAGAGTAATCACTCAGTAATTCATTCATTCAAATCTCCCATTATGAGTACATAGGTTCCTCTATTTATAGAGGTCTGAATAGCAATCAAACTACTTAGGAGCTAGTTTCCTAATAGGATTAGACACTCCTACTACAACTAGGAGCTAGTTTCTCAATAGGACTAGGCACTCCTACTACAACTAGGAATTCAAAATAGGACTAGGACTTGGACTTGACTTTATGACTCCAACATGGAGTAGAACTATCTAACTAATAGTCCATATAGGACTTTACCACCGACCAATGGCCTAATGGGCCTTTATTGAATTAAATAGCAACTAACTAATTTGATGAATTAAATCCCTTTTTTCTACCTTCTACCAATATTTTAGGCCCATTAAAGTGGCCCATTTCAAAGAAAACCCATGGGATCAAAGGCCCAACACATATATAACACAACGCAAGGCTTATTTGCAATAAAATAAGCCCATGTGACTTATCTACATCAACTCGCCCTCTTTTAGAAAAAATTCGTCCTCGAATTTTGTAGTGTGAGGGTGATTGTATCATGGTGCACGTCACTCTTCAAGCCGTAAAAAAATTCAGGTAGCTCTTTGATAATAAAGATGTAGTCTAGAATGTGAGGAGCTCGATCTTCAAGATACTTTAATGGGATGACGAATTCCACATGCTCAACCTCAAGGTCCTCAGATGTATGCATGAGGTCGTCTTCTAGCACGTCCTCTACTTGCTCTTCTTCGATCATAGGCTCTTCAAGTCTCTTGTCAGTGTTCGTGTCCTCATTTGTGTATGTAATGAGGTTTAAAATATACATACCACGATCATCCATCTCACTTTCAACTTCATCACCTTCCTCCTTGTCTTCAGTGGTGGTATCGGCCATCCAATCATCAAGTTGTGGTTCACATACTAACATCTTTGGATTGGCTTCAAGTGCAGCAATGACGGAGTTGGTGTTCAGTCGGTAGGGGCAAAATTTGGCAACGTGACCAAAACCTCTACAATGGAAACACTTGATTTCGCCTTCTTTATAAGTCATAGGTGTTTTCCCCTTGTCTAACGTGGCTGGTGGGACATTGTTTGGAGCAATGGTTGCCTTTTCCCTAGCCATGTTTTACTCAGAATCATGAGTTGGTGGGTAAGAACGTCGAGGAGTTGACTTGAGCAAGTCCTCTGCCTCTAAGGATTTGTCAATACAAGTATTCATGGAGGGTATTTCGATCACACCAAGCTTCTCACGAATGTCATGCCTTAATCCCAATTTGAAACGGAATATGAGTAGTTCTTCATCTTCCTTATAGGCACCTGTTCGTGAAAGCAATTCATTGAATCGGTTACCATATTCTTCTACAGTCATAGTACCTTGCCTGATCGTATTTAGCATGTCGTAGAGCCGACGTCGGTAGGTTGGTGGTAAGAACCTTTCATTGAGGATGAACTTCAAGTCTTCCCAACTGCGGGGCATCTGGCGCCTACGCATGAGCTTGTCTTCTTCATTCTTCCACCAGTCCTTAGCTCCACCAGTTAGCTTGGTGATAACTAATTGGACTTTCCTTTCTTCAGGCATACGGTACCACCGGAGGTAGTCATTAAAAGAATTCACCCAATCTTGGTAATAGACAGGATCATGTCTTCCATTGTACTCTTTTAGTTCCAGTTTAACCTTGTATGTATCATCAGGCTGATAAAGCTGATTGTCATACTCATCATACTCTTCATTCCAAACTGGTACCCTTCGAGGTTGCATGGTGACTCTTCTGGGAACATTACTAGTGTAATTGACAGTAGGTTGAACATTAGTTTGGGCAACAGTTGGTTGGGTGTTAGAGTGGGCACCAATACTCACTTTTAGGTCAGCCAATTGTCGGTCATGTCCATCCAACCTCGTAGACAAGGCTTGGATTGCTTTCATCACATCTTGAAGGGAAGGGTGGGTTGGGGTTCTTCTGTCTGAGCCATAGCTCTGATACCACTTAATGCAGGAGTAGATTACAAGTAACTAACTTCGCAATTTATAACCCCAAACAATACAAATAGGAGTAAGAAACAAAGAAATAATATCATCAAATAAATCCCCAAGGATACAATACCCATATAGGAGCAAAATCAGCCCAAAACCTAACCCGATAAGAGAGAGAAAGACCTGTTATAGAGCTGGAGAGAGAAAGGTGCGGCCAGGTCTGTGGGAGTCCGATTGAGCTGTACTTTTGGGGTGTAGATAGTCCCTAGAGAGGGCACAAAAACCCCCAAATATGAAGGGCTTCTGACGGCTGGTTATGGAGTTACGCACTTTCTCGATTTTCAGACCTAAGAGAGAGAATGTGAAGAATTCTGCAGGAACATCAACTTGTCTTCTTCAGATAACCTTCAAGAGAGGATCGATTGATCTTCTTAGAGTATAGAACTAGTCCTCCAAAGGATCTGTAGATCAGATCTAAAACTTGGGTAGCAATGAGGGTCGATTGGCTTCAAGAACAAGAACTCTTTGGCTGGCTGATTCTGATTTTGTATGCTTTAACAGGTATGAACTTCTAATAACAATAAACAGAAAATAAAAATAGAAAAAGAAGAATCGATGGAGGGTTGAGAAGGGTGTAAGAGAATAAAGGAATGGGTATCTCACCCCTCAGGTTTTGGGTATCACACCCCTTAAAGGTTTTGGCATCTCACCTCTCAATAACAGTTTTTTTAACTAAAGAGTAATCACTCAATAATTCATTCATTCAAATCTCCCATTATGAGTACATATGCTCCTCTATTTATAGAGGGCAGAATAGCAATCAAACTACTTAGGAGCTAGTTTCCCAATAGGACTAGACACTCATACTACAACTAGGAGCTAGTTTTCCAATAGGATTAGACACTCCTACTACAACTAGGAATTCAAAATAGGACTAGGACTTGACTTTATTACTCCAATATGGAGTAGAACTAACTAACTAATAGTCCATATAGGACTTTACAACCGACCAATGACCTAATGGGCCTTTATTGAATTAAATAGCAACTAACTAAACTAATGAATTAAATCCCGTTTTTCTATCTTCTACCCATATTTTAGGCCCATTAAAGTGGCCCATTTCAAAGAAAACCCATGGGATCAAAGGCCCAACACATATATAACACAACCCAAGGCTTATTTGCAATAAAATAAGCCCAAGTGACTTATCTACATCAACGGTAGCTCTGGAACAGAAGGAGAAGGAAAAGAAAAAAGCGATAAGAAGAAGGAAGAAGAAGAAAGAAGCCAAAAGCGAGAAGAAGAGGAAAAAAAAAAAAATACCATAGACGGTAGCTCTGGAACAGAAGAAGAAGATAAACAAAGCGAGAAGAAGAAGAAAGAAGCGAGAACCGAGAAGAAGAAAAAAAAAAAGAAAAATTTATCGTAGCTTTGGAATAGAAGAAGAAGAAGAAAGAAGCGAGAAAAAAAACCAAAAAAACCACTCACCGTAGCTCTGCTGTCTCTGCATGAACAAGAAATAGTATTGAAAAGAAAAAAAAAACACACACAAAAACATACCTGTAGTGCCAGAGTAAGCTCACCGTTGCCGAAGCAAAATGGTCGCCTGGGGCCTTGGATCCGTGGTTCACTGGTTCTTCCTTGTTCCTCGATTCTTCTCAAAGCCCTTTCTCAAAAGTTCAAAACCCTTGACAAAATCCAAATTCCAAACCTTGTGTTGTGAATCGGGTTTTTGTTTTGGTTATTTTTGATGGAGTAAAGTTGATCCTATACATCACAAGTGTTAACAAAACCATACACCTACCAATAAAAACTCTAGATTTGGAATTTGAAAACAAGAAATTTTAAAATGTGTTTAAGATGAAAAAAAAAGCCATAAGGCGACTACCTTTACCATAAGTCGTCCTAAGGCGTCTTGAGGCGACGCGTTATAGCGCCTTATGCTATAAGGTGACCGCCATACCCACTTCACATAAGGCAGTGCACTGCCTTACCATCCCTATACCGCATCAGCACCAAGGCACTGGTAAGGTGATGTTGCCTTACCAGTGCCTTAAAAACTATGATTTCCTATGTTAACTGTTTGCCAAGCAACTAATGATGACCTTCTGAAACAAATTCAACTCCTAAAAACCATGTTGTATCTCCTCCCCAAGGAACAGTCATGTTGTCGTCTCCTGGGGCCTTCTTTCTTCTTTAATCTACCCCCTTAAGCTTAAGGATCTTTTTCCCTTTTTCTGATTCATTCTTTTTCCTGCCTTTTGGGGCCCTCTTTGTTCTTCTTCTTCTTTTGGTACTGAGTTTTTATTCACCTCATCGCCACCCCCCCACCAAAAAAAAAAAAACCTAAAACCCCCTAAATTTGTACACTCCATAAGGCCTGTCAATTGGACCTTAAAAGTATGCTTAAAAATCTTAACTGATACTTAAGGCCATACACACTTAAAATTAACTAACTAAAGCTCCTTTTGAACTATCCCTCTGGTAATAAAGCCCGAAGCTAAATGAAACTTCCGTATAACTTGATACACCTTATTACAATGCTCCCAATGGCCTACACACAATTGTGCTCTTTTGAGGGAGAAATTTCAGCTGCCTCAATAGGATGCTCCCTCATTGTGGTGATGGGACATGTTTGGTTTGATATATCTAAAGGCTCTTTATGGGTTATCATCCTTTATAAATGGTAGTTGATTGATCATGCATAGTTTTCAGAAGAAATATTTTTTCCTTCGTGGTTTGATACCTTGGTCATCTTTCTTGTTGAAATTGTATTTGAAAAGGGTTTTAGGAATTAGGAATATTCTCTTTTATACAATTTATGAGTATTGATTGTATTTATAACTGGTTCAATCCAGTAGACAAAGCTGTGTGCTCTTTGAATTCATTACACACAGAATCCCATAATTGTATCTTTTTCGAAGCCATCCTTGTCTTTATGACTGCTGGTTCTGAATAACCCTCGAAAACCTGATTACTTCTCTCCTAAATGTTGTCTTTGTTCATCTCTGATGTTACCGATTTATCTTCCACTCATTGCTTCCTTCCTCGAGTTTTATGCCACTTCTGTAGATTATTAACCCAAATTTTGTCCATGGGGCACCCTGCTTTCCCGTCACTGAAAAGTGTAGAATGGTTAATAAGCTGAGAAGCACTGAAGCAGGCTCCTGCATAGTTAGACTTAGATCACTCATCACTTTAATGATGTTTCATTATGCACCTCATCAATGGATCTGGTTTTAAGATTGGGGTATAGACTTGAATACTTTTGTTAAAATTAAAACATAAATATTATATGGCAGATAATATATAAATCATACTTTTTATTGTGGTTGTATTTATGATTTCTAAGGTTTTGTATTTCTTCAGTGATTTTGTGTATTTTCTAACTTTGACATCATTTGTGTAGTATACACAATCTGGAATGCTTGTACTGCTCCTCCGTTTGGGCCAGGCTTTCTTTTCTAATAGTTATGAGGAAGTGCTTGTTACTCTTGACCTTCTTCGTCGATTGGTATCATTTAACACGGTAATTCATTGTTATTATTTCTTGCTTTTCTATCCTGTGGTTGTCTCTCTCTTTGGCGAGTCTTATCATGCTTCTGAACTTTGACATTTGGTAATTTGCATTTTCAAGGTATGTGATATGAAATTACATTACCAAGTGCTGATCTATAAACTGTTATTTTCCTTGTACAAATGCTTCTAGCATGATTGTTGGTGTTATGTCGAATGTTATGACCACTTTGATAGGTATTGATTGCCATTTTTGGCTATAGTAATTTGCGTGAACACTTGCATTACGTTCTGTTAACTTATTAGGCCAAACTAGTTTCATGAATACCACCTATGTATGGTACTTTACTGTGTTTGATGTCTCATAACACATGGACGGCCTTTGATTTTTAATAAGTGAGGCGATCAAATTGGCTTTTCAAGGTAAAAGAACCTAAGGAAATGTGGCATTTGTGTTCACTATAGCTATGGCATGCATGTTGAGTTGTTGACATGTAATATGAGTAATCGAGCACACAAGGCCTACATTTGAAAAAGCATTGCCTTGAAGCAGCTTGATCAAATGGCCATAACCATTGAATTACTCTGACTCCTTTTTTTATTTATTTATTTATTTTATTTTATATTTGGAAACTCTATGACTCTTCGAGCCTCACATAATAGCAATTAGCAACCATAGTAGTGGCATAAACATCCCTGGCAAGGGCTTTTAATTTTAAGTTTTCAAAGAATTTTAAGCCTTGCAGAGTTGTTTACATCCTTGAATTCTTTTCACTGATTTTATATGATCTCTTTATTGAGGTGGTTGGCTTCAAAGATCTCTTGATTTTGGGGGCATATATAGATTCTTTTAGAAGATGACTATGCCTCAAAATTCTGTTATAGTTAACTTTGCTACTGGAACACATACCAAACAATGCTGTGAAAAGCGATTGAAATTAAAAAAGCAAATGCTGATCCAAATAATGCATTTGTTGTGTTTTGTAATCTTGATGTTCATAGATATAGTAATACATGGTTTCTTGAGAACATACAGGACTGTGGATTTGTGAAAAGAGCATGACATGCTTAAATTTACAAACAGAATAATGATTCATATGCATCAATGGGATGAGAGTTTTGTATAAACTGAGTGGGAGTGTAGGACTCATGGGACTAAGAAGCATACGTTCTTTAGCCAAAAGAGTTTGATGAAATCATTGTTAACATACAAGCTTGACTTACTCAACTTGCAATGGATATTAGTTGGATTTTCTTAACATATTTAAGTTTTTTTGGGCGAGTAAGATTAATATAATACGAAGAGGAAAGAATATACAAGCACCCCATAAGGAGGGACAGAAAAAAAAAGGGGGGGGGGATGCAGTCTTTAGTTAGGAGGTGGGTGCTTTAGACAAAGAAAGGGAAGACCCCAGGCAACAATAATCAGCCCATTCATTGGGGAATCAATGCATATATATATATAGAGAGAGAGAGCATCTTGGATCTAACATCAAAGCAGATCTTATCCCAAATTGGATGGATTGTCTTGGAGTTGGCTCTCCATCTTCTGAGGTTGCGCTCCAACCAGGTGTGATAGATGGTGGTGCTAAAAGCAAGCTTTCCGACAGTGTTGCAACTTGATTTTCCAGAAAAGGTCATGTCAACCCAATTCCATTCCTAGTAGAACGGGGGAATTCTTCTTCTTTGAAGCCAGCATTTAGCAAGCAGCCCTTTCCAGAGATAGGGAAAATGGGCAAGCAAAGAAGAGGTGATCCATGTCTTCTGCGGACTTCCAGAAGAGGCGGCAGAAGGGGGAAACCTTGAATGTGTCTCTAAATGAGGAAAGCCTGACTTGGAATGCACCGGGTCAAGTCTAGCTCGAGTGCCAGATTGAGAAGTTGTGGCGTGGGGATGTGCTTTTTGAACTAGACAATCTTGTATCAAGGAATCAAGGGGGCCCGAGCCAAATAAGGTTCCAAGCGGACTTGGAGCAGAACTGGCCTATGGAAGAGGTAGACCAAACTTCAAGATCAACAAGCCCTTAAGGCCTCCTGAGAAGGGTTGGTAGAGCACCCCAGATGGCGAGCAGGGGGCCCAACCATAGGGGAGATTCGGAGAAGAATATCTAAGACCATGGACCGCTTGTCGAAACTTGAGGAATCTATAGATCCGTCTCCAACAAAGTGGGTGACAACTGACAATCCCAAGTGGGTGCCAATGGTCCAATCATCAATTTGGGACTTCATGACCCTAGAGACCAGGAATCTGAGCTTCAAAATCTTTTTGCAGACCCGAGAAGCATATGAAGGAATAGGAGTGGTCAATATAAAATTGTTTCTGAGAGGTCTAAAATAAACCCAATCAACCCAAATGCTTTTCTTAGTAGCAAGTTTCCAGATAAGCTTATGGATCCCCAAAGAGCTGACATCCTTGATTCTTCTTAGGCCCAGTCCTTTCTCTTTGGGGAGGTAGACAAAAGACCAATTGATGGAGTGAAAAAAGCTGGAGCAGTCGGTATCTTTCCGGAGGTAAGTGCACATGAGAGACTCAAGCTTCTTGATGATGGATTTGGGGTGCCTTAAAGATGCCTGACTAGTAGGTGTAGGAGGACTAGAGCACACATTTGATTAACTCAAGGAAACTTGCATGAGAGAGGAGCTTGCCTTTTACAATTGCAGCTGCTTGTAAATAGGGTTCACAATAAGGGAGCAATGATGCGATGACAGCTTGGTAGGAATCAAGGGGAGCCCAAGATACTTAACAGGGAAGCTGCCCAAGAAGAACCTGTAAAGGGCTAACAAATTGTGCTTTTAGGCCTTGGAGACACTGGCAAAAAATAATAGGGGCTTTTGGAGGTTAATGCGGAGACTGGACATACTCTCAAAGTGGCAAAGACAAGACATGATTTTCTGCACCGAAGATGGGTAGGCTTTGGTGAAGATCGTCAGATTGCCTGCGAAAGGTGAGGCCGAGAGCCTTGCACATTGAAAGCAGGGAGATAAGAAGCCGGTCCGTCTTAGCCTGAATACTTCTGGAAAGGACCTAAAGAGCCGGAATACATATGAAAGGAGATAGTGGTTACCCCTGGTGAATGCTCACGGCAGAGCCGAAACACCTGCAAGACTCCCATTTATGAGCACAAAGAAGCGGGCTGAGGAGATAAAACCTAATCCAGTTTACGAAGGCCGCGTGAAGGACATCTTAAACAACAGCCTCACTGAAATCCCATCTCAGACAGTCAAAGGCTTTATGGATGTCAATCTTCATAAGCCCTGAAGGAGGGTGACTTTTTCTTTCGAAACCTCTGACACTCTCATTGCAAAGGAGGATCTTATCTGATATTCTTCTACTGGGGATAAAAGTAGATTTATTGCCACTAACAAGGGAGTCAACGACGAGCTTCAGCCTGTTAGCAAGGATTTGGCTATGAACTTATATAGTAGGTTACAAAGATAAATCGGCCTAAAGTGCACCTTGGAGGAAGCACCTTCTTTCTTGGGCTAAGGCAGAGAAAAGTGTGATTAACTTCTCTAGTCAGCTCAGGATTGTAGATAAAGCTAAACAGGGCCTTGATGAGGTTGTAACATATTTTACTTGGTACTTATTTTGAAGATGAACCCAATTTCATAGAAAATGCTAACATGTAATTCTGTAAATGGGTAGTGAAACCAACTCAAGAACTGATTTATAATCAAGTAATTGAAGAACTTGAATTTTGGTTTCCTCAGGGCTTAGGATGTTCCCCAAAATCTCAGAAATGACGCTATTTACATTTTACACTTCATTGGTTTTCATTTTTTTATTTTTTCCCTTGAAAGTATCAATTTCCGTGTTGGACAAAGCCATGCCCCTGCCATAGCTGGGAAGCAGAGCTAAATAGACTGTAACTGAAAACTCAAATTAGCAACTACTGAAACTCCTACAATGGGACAAGTGATGCTGAATTCTAAACCGAACAAACCTCCCCCTCCCCAAAAAAAAGGAAAAGAAAAGAAAAGAAAAGAAAAATGAAAAACATTACAGATGGCTATAGCCTCAAATTGAAGAGTTCTAGTCCAATGTTCCAATTAATTGTATCGGTTAGGCCTGGAATGGTAGAAACTTCCTCAAGTATTGTACCTACTTATGACTTACGAGATCTTTTGGGAGACACAGATTCACTACAGTAAACTTTAAATATTTCATGGCGTCGCTTTCTCAGGCTCTGCCAATACAGAATGCACATTTTGGTTATCATTTAAGTGACTACAGACTTAAAATCTCCTGAAAATTAATATATGCATATTCAGAAATCCTCTCTTTCTGTGATGTTGAGATTGACATCTAGATTTTTTTTTATTGGGTATAATTGTCTCATTGTTAAACTCCTGATATGTATTTTTTAATCTGTAGGCAGTGTGTTTTGATTTGATGGACTTGAAAACTTATCCCCAGTTCGAGCAGCTTGCATGGATGGGCACATGCAGGAAAGCATGCGGTATTGCAAAATTCACTTACTTTTTCTTTCTTCTTCTTCCTCCTTTATTTTATTTTATTTTAAATCTATGTACTTATTATTATGATAATCTTTCACCATTCCTCTTTATGCTTTTGTATGTGTCATCGTTGTAGGGTTGATGTGGTTGGGATCATTTGCACTTTGGTCAGAAATTTGTCTCCTAATGTTATCAGTGCTAGAGTGATGTCTATGAGCTTCAGTATCATGGCCAAAATGTTCAAGTGGTAAGTAATTTTTTTCTGTTTCATTGGTTCATATGCTTAGCTTAATTTGCATCTCCTATTATGCACTGTTTTTTTTTTTACATTAGTTATGTTTTGCTTTCGGTTAAGAAAACATTTTTAATAATTTCTTGAAGTGCCATTTTTCTATACAAATTTTAACTTTTGCACATGGAAATCTGTATCTTTGGCAGATGATAGTTTTGTTCTGGACCCCAGATTATTGTCGAAACTTCTTAGGAGTCATATTAGGGTTTAGAGGATGGTTTGACTGAATTTTAAATCTCAAATGCCTTTTTTTTTATTATTTTCCTCATATATTATTAAAATTATTATGATGGATCCTGTATGGGAATTTTTTTTTTTCATCATGGATATTGTGTTTATTTGGAGTGGTGAATGCCATGGTATTTGGTTCAGCTTGGGTATCTTTATTTGGGTTGGTAACTCATTTGTATATCGACCAAAAAAAAAAAAAAAACTCATTTGTATAGCTTTCTATATATTTTGTTACCCATTATCTGGAAGAACTCTTCCCTCTAATGTACAAGTTTTTGTTATGGTAGTGGTGGAAATTATTCTCTTTTATGATGCATAATTTTTTAATTAAAGATAGAAAAAGTCTAGGGAAGCCCTATTTATTTCATCCCTTTCTGTTGAGATTTTTTTTTCTCCTGTTTAAGCATCATTATTAACTTGTAGTATCCTAAAAGATGCATTGACCCTTGAATTGCCTGGGTTCTCGTGCATACACCATCCAAGTTCAACTTGATAGTGCTCGTAAGAGGGAACCGAAGACACAGCAATCTCATTTGGTCATTGTTGATGTTTTTCGTACTTTTTGTGTTCTGACTAATGTGTAAATGCACGTTTGTTTTGATTCTAATGTTAAATATTTTTTATTCAATTGATGCGTTGCGTTGGCAGTTACTTGTACTCTATTTTTTTTCTTTCTCTGGAATACATTTTACTTCGCCCAAATCTTGGTGGATAACTTGAGTTGGTGGTTGATTTTCCTTGGTTTTTCTGTTGCAGCTTACCATCTCGTGTTGGTGCAGTGGTTTTGAAGGCAAATATTTTTGATATGTCTGTAAAGGCAAATAACTTTGATGTGGATAGCTATCGGTCATCAAGGTGAATTGTTTTCCCCCCCCCCCCCCCTTTTTTTTTTTCAAAATTTTTGTGACTTAGTTCTCTGATAAAGAAAATTGGAGATTGAATGGGTCGAACCCTAAGCCTAATTGCATGCAAGGGGATAACAGTTACCATCAGTACTGAAAATTGTCGGACATAAATAAAAAATAGCTTGAAAAATCCAGAGAATGAATGGACTATTGGATTGCAGGTGATACCTTATAAGTTAGGGTACTGGTAGATTAATTTTTAGTATGTCTAATATCTCCCATTTTAAATATCAGAGCTACTAACATAGTTTTCAAGATGAATAGGTGATCCAAAGCGTTGGAGGGGCAACACAAGGCACCCTAAGCGTGCATTATATGTAGAAAGTAGAATGGCAATGGGGAAGTTCATAATAGTGTCTTACACCAATTACCCCATGGTTTAAGATCTTGGCAAGATCTCACTAATATCTCTATTTCTAGATTTTCCAAGACAAGATGACAAGCAATACACAAAATCGACCATATCTCGATCGAGATCTCGAGACCTCGGCGAGATCTTGCCAAATCTCGACCCCATTTTGTCGAGAAACAGCCCAGAGCTCACCTCTCTTGCTAAACTTTGAAGAAGAAAACATATTGTTTATGAGATTTTAAATGTAGACTAGGACAGAGAGTCTAACTAAGTCTCAACAGCAGGAACTTTTAATCAAAGAACGACCAGATAATCATCAGAACAACTCACAAAAGTCTAGTAGTCAAACTGAGATATTTAGACAAAGATCAGCCAATCGATTTCTACAAATCAGCAATTCTGTGACTGAATATTAATCAGTGAATTAAGGACAGAAATCACTCACTAATGATACTGAAACAATGAAGAATCAAATCAGCAGCCAAATCAACCTCGCCCAACAGAATTCGGCTCACAATTCTGGGCAGAGATTACAATCAGCCAGAATGGGAGAGAAAACTGGATTAACCAAACCAGTGGTCTGATCAGCCCCAAATTAGGACCGAGTCTCCCTGTCCACTGGCTCAACAATCGATCCAAAGATCAAGGCCATCAGATGGCTGGAGCTCCAAAACAGAATAGGGGCAGTAGGAACAGATCTGGTATTTCCAAAACCAGAATTCAATCACAGTTTAGACCTCTTGCCTTATTTGAGGAACCTTGTAGATAACCTTGAAAGGAAGAAAAGAAAGTTGAAGAGACTTCTTGGACTTCACACAGTAAAGAGCCACCGGATCAAACACCAGTCCATTGCTTTGATCATACACAAAGCACACTCAAAAGAGGAAAACACCGAAACATTGTCTTAATTCATAAATCGTGGGCATTGTGGGAGCCCTTCTCCTTTATTTATAATAATGATGGGGTGATTACAAGAATTAGAAACTACCTTTAGTTTCCAAAACTGAAATATGAAACTAAATAAACACAAAACCTCTAGTTACTAAAATTAAAAATAGAAACTAGGAAATAAGAAATTAGAAACTAACTAGGTACTGAAATTAGAAACTAATTAGGTATTGAAATTAGAAACTAAATAACCCCATCTGAAAAGGAAACTAACGAAAAATTCCTACTAAAACGAGTAATCCCGTATGCAACCTTAGAACCCTAGTTTAGGCCCATAAAAGTTGCCAATCACATAAGTTTCTAAAAACGGAAAATAGAAACAAACTAAAAAGGAAAACTAATGACTTGACTCAACTAATAACTTAACCCCTAAGAAATAACAAAGATTAACAACTAAAATTGAACCCAACTAAAATGGAAACTGTGAAAAAGGAAACAAACTAGTTAATCCCGTATGCAATCATAATACCCCTAGTTTAGTCCCATAAAAGTGGCCTATTACACTCAAATTACATGGGATCAAAGGCCCAAATATATGGAACCCAACCCTAGGCTTCTTATTCCTAATAAAACAAGCCTAGTTTGGTGAAGATACTGCATCATCGAGATCTTAAACCTTGAATTAACCAGAGCAGGTCAAGAGATGAGGAGTGCTCTCAAAGGTGAATTTTGGTCAAAATATTGCACATTTTGGCTATCCTTTCTGATATTCTCTAGGGTATATAAGATGAGGTTAATATAATACAATGTCCACATGACAGAAACCCAGCAATCCCAAAATAGCATACAATATGGCAGAATTAGAGAATTTAATAAACCAAGATCCAATGGTCGGATAGGGCTGATATTTGGATTGAGTAGCCCTCTTCACATGGTAGTAAGTCCCTCTGAAAATCAAACTGATCCAAGGGTTGGATCTCTTGTAATGAGGTGTAACAAATAGAAACTTGGCAAATAACAGAACTTATAACTAGAAAAAAACTGGCACAGCTTAAAAATCAACAGATTCAAGTTAAAGACACACAAAGTAGAAACGGGGAAGAACATCATGCTAAAACAAGGGATCAATCCAAGGGTTGGATTGTCCAGAATACCAATTAATCCCTGCAGCCAGAATTAGAAAGTAAACAGAAACTTTGCATCAGACCTGCAAAACAGTAGATATAACTAGGGGTGTCAATCGGACGGGCCGGGCCAGTCTCAGTTGGGCCTAACCGGGCCTGACGGTGTGAAATCCCTGTACCATGAATGCCCGTTTACTTAAATGGGCCTGGGTTTTGGGGGGCACAATACGGTTTGTAAACGGGCCGGTTGGTGTCGGGCTTTAATCGGGCTAGCTTAAACGGGCCTTATACAGGCTATGGACCTATTTAATTCTAAACGGGCTCTAAACGGGCCTACTCTAAAATCAGTTTTTAAGCGGATTAAATGGAGGATAACATTCACAATTGACAATTCCGGAACCATATCCTGCAGTTAACAAGGGGCTTCTAAGTTTTATCAGGTGATGAGCAGCTTCACAATCAATCTAACAATTTCAGTTGGAAGCACAAGTTTATGGTAATGACTAGACCTTCATTGATAACTTGAATTTACATGTTCACCATTATTCTGATCAACGAATTCATAACTGAATTTCTGATATAGACAAGAAAATATTAGGGACGGCTTTATACGCGGAATACTATAAATCAGTTTTTGCCAAATGCACATCTCTAGAGTTAGATTTTTGTTTTCCACAAATACAAATGTAGACAATAAAAACAATTTTATAGGGGGAAAAAAAGTGTTGTATCTCAACTTGGAGGCTCTTCAATTCTATCTTCATCAATCTGTTCATCATTTCCAAATTGGGTCTCCATAGCCAAAGTCACAACCCCCACAGCCAAGTGCCTATATAGGGTGGAAATTAATAGGCTTGAAAGGAATCTGATTAGAGAAATACTACACACACACAAACACATAGAAGACTATAAACAAAGGTCCTCATTGAACTCAAATTAGAATGTATTCGCATAACCCAATTGAAACTAAGTATAAACATACCTGAAACAAGAGAAACTAAATAGTTCAAAGTTTAATACTCAGCAACGAAATAGGTTCGAAGTTCTGAAGAAGGGATCCCAAGGAAAGCGGAAAAAATTAATGGGGGAAAATGGGAAGCTATTCCAAGTTCTTGAAGATGAAACAAAAACCATAGCAAAAAAAGAGGGAAAAAAAACTAAACATACCTGAAAACAAGCGGTGGAGGAAGAGGGTGGCGGCGCTTAGAAGGAAGAGGGTAGCGGCTAGCAACGGCTCGCAGGGTACCGGCTAGCAGCGGTAGCAAGGGTAGGTGAGGGAAGAGGGCACCGGCGCCCAGCGGCCACCAGCGGCATGCAACGACTAGATGGAAGAAGGCACTGGCGACCAACGGCTACCAGTGGCATGTGACGACTAGAGAAGATGGATGAGGGAAGAGGGAAGAGGGAAGAGGGAAGAGGGAAGAGGGAAGAGGGAAGCGGCTCTGGTGAGTGACTTCTAGGGTTCTTTGCTTCTCTGGGCGTTTAGGGTTTTTTCTCATATAAAATTACTATTTAGTCCTAGCTATTCTATATTCCATTTAAGCATTTCTAAAGGGGGTTGGGTTGGTCGGGCTAATTGAGTTGGTTCTACGGGGCTAGTTAAGTGAGTCGGGCTGGTCGGGCGCCTGACCGGCTACTACTCTGCACTGTGAATGCCTGTTTAATAAACGGGCCGGGCTTAAGCCTGACACTTTTATTAAATGGGCCAGTCTAGGTCAGGCCTTAAGCGGGTCGGGCTGGGTCGGGCCTACCGGTGCGTGCTCAGGATTGACACCCCTAGATATAACAGTAAGAGGAGATAGACATAATGTCAAATAACAATCTAAAAATCGTGGACTGATAAGTGGAAAGTCAAAACAGCCAAAAAAAGTGGACCAGCAGAAACCGTCGGTGACTGGGAATCGAGGAAACATGCAGAAACTGTTATTTCAATTTAGATGTGCACAGCTTTGGACACTGTAATTATAAGTAAGAAAACATCCTACACTTGCTGATACCCATTCTCGCCTTCTGCGTGTTGTTTCTCCTTTAAAATCTGATTCCTCCAGTAAGGACCGTTCTGCGTTTACTACTGGTCGAGGTTGTTGCCGAGGCAAAGGCCGTGGTTCAGGGGGAGGCCACATGTCTGGTGGCCATGGTTCTGGTGGATAGAAGACTGATCGGCAGTGTTCTTATTGTGGCAAGCCTTATCACACTTTTGAGACTTGTTGGGCCAAGCACGGCCAGCAGAATGTGCACACCAGTTAGCCAATCATGCAGTGTCTGACTATAGTATTGACTATTGATACAGTATCCTTTAGTGCTCCCACACCAGGAACTTCCTCAGGTGGTTCATCTACCACTCCTTCGTTATGTGATGACATCATTTTTGTTTTTTTCTTTTTATTTTTGAAACTACACGTTTAAAACCCGTACAGTCCATGTTTTGCCGTTTCCTTTTTTTTTACCGTACCGTTTGGAGTTTTTTACTTTTTAAAGCTTTTACCTTCCCTTTTTTTGCCATTCTCGTTTTTGCTAACTATGGTTGAGATACTTTTTTGGGGGCAGACTAATATAAAGATTGTAATGAAAGATGAACCAAGCACTCACCAGGGATCCAGACAAGAAGAACAGATAGATTGATAGACAATGGAATAAGGAGAGAATGTTGCTGAATAGTTCAGAATAGAATGACTATCGTGGGTTGCTTGTTACTTATAATATCAGTGCAGGACACCTACTCAAAATACAATTCTAAATCAGGAAACAAAAAATCCTAAATCATCTTAACTAGCTAAACAACTAAGACCCATCATGATAGGAATATCTCCTATTGTGATTACTTAACACAAGCAGACTGTCGCCAACCAATGGTTCCGCAGGGATTTGACACAAATACCCTTGTGGTATAGTACATTATTTGACAAAGATGAAACCAGAATCTAAAACAGAGCTTGGTCAAACTAACTTTATTTGTTGCTAGCCAATCTGTTAGTGCTTTGCAGACCTTGAAATTCACGACGAACATGATATTGGGTTGAGATTCCAAAATATGAAATCCTCAACTCAACTTAGTCTTTATCCCAACTAAATGGGGTCAGTTACTTGAATCCAATGCTAAGGTTTTGCCGAAATTTTATGAAAGCTTGAAATATTTCAGTTTTGCAAGATGTTGAAATGAAACTCCATGCAAAATGTGAGAAGTGCAAGGTTTTGGTTTGAAATTTTGATTTTTTTTTACCAAATTTCTATGATATGTGTGGTTTTGGTATCATTTTTGACCTTTAATATATAAAATCTATAGTCCATTTCATTGGTTTCTCTAGTTTCGACTTTAAGGTTTGTGGAAACTTGTTTATTTTGTGATTTTTTGCCAATTCACTCCCATACAAATGTGGAATAAGCATAGTTGTCACGGCGTCAAATCGATTCAAGGCGGTGGAGGGGTGGCTAATCGATTTGGCAATGAATCGCCCATTATGGCGTTGCCATGGCTGTCAAATTGCCTATGTGTCATTTTTTATTTTCCCTATTTTCTAAAGTTATTTAACATGCTACAAACCTACAATATATAGCCTATAACATATAAAACCAACATTAAGCAACATCAAATCATCAAAAATCAACATAGCCCTATCAAAATCACCCTGCATTTTACAAAAAATCAACCGCCTAGTGAATCAGGAGTGACCTGGCGTCCATGGTGGTGCCATGGCGATTCCTATCAGCCAATGGTGACCGCCATTTGTAAGTCACATAAATTGTAGCACTGCCATGAACTTCTTTTTCCGCCAGGACGCCAAATCGCCTCCTTGGCGACGCCTAGGCATTGCCATGATAACTATGGGAACAAGTAGTTGGACAATAGTGGAACACATGGGAAGTGATTGCTGCATTTGTAGAAGTTTTGTTAAGATTCGATGTTGTGTGGAATAGGCCATATTAAAGAATATATACAACAACGTAAAACGTATACTACCAAATTAGTTCTGAAGTCAAACTAACGGTTTTTGTGTGTTTTTTTCCCCTTTTACAATCTAAGCATTCCACTATGTTTAGAGGGCCTAAAATACAGTTTTGCGAAATATCTTGGTTTCGAGCCTTCTCCTTTCAAGTCTATTCAAAGCCATACTTGATTGTCAATCCTAATTTATGGATGTCTTTTTTCACCACTTCTCTCAATTTCATTTTTTATCTGCCTATTGTTTGTTTAGCTCTGTAATTCGAATCATATCACTCTTCCTTACCAGTGCATTTATAGTTTTTTGTTGCACATGACCATTCTACATCAAGCAACTTTTCTCAACTTATCATGTATCAACGCTAGTCCTTTATTGCTTCTAATATGCTCTTTATTTTATCTTTTTTTAGATGTACCACTCATCTATCTCAACATTCTTCTCAGTTAGAGTATTTATTATTATTATGATTATTATTATTATTATTATTATTATTATTATTATTATTATATTTATACATTGTGAAATCATCTTATGATGAAATGCGGAATGCATCGTGGAAGTTTGGAATGCGTCAAAGACATGGGAAACGGAAGGGGAGAATGGAGATCCTCCAAGTAGGTTCCGAAGCATTCGCTTTATTAGGTAGAGTGCTTTCTGCTGTGGGTTATCATTCTACTCTTAGAGTCTTAGTACAGAAACAGGCTCTTTCCAAGAAAGAATTACTTCTACCAAAGAAGGATCCATAACATTTATTCAAGCAGTTTATGTACCTGTGGACAATTTGATGAGTTTTAGCGAAATGTGTAGATCACACAACACTCTAGAAGCACCTCTCCACTTCAGCCACCTTGCTCTAATTCTACGTGCAATATCATCCTCTATTTCTCCTTTATTTATTATTAAAACTAGCTATTTTAAGTTAGTATTTGAGGTATCTCCCTATCATTAATTCCTCTCCTCT
>NC_056559.1:20066135-20096737 GCF_013358625.1 Macadamia integrifolia
AAAAAAAAAAAAAAGAAGAAGAAGAAGTGTGGGCCTACCTTCTTTATTCTTCGGATGATTGAAAGATTTGCTTCCTGCATATACGTATTTGTTAATGATATAAATTTCCTTAAGTCTTTTTGAGTAGTAAACAGGAATTTTATGAGAAAAAAGTGTAAATATTAGTCTCTTTCTAACAAATGAAGGACAAAAAAGGGGAAAGGAAAGACTCTCATCAAAAAGAGCATTATTATAGACATAGGCACCACATACATTGAATCCTTTTCCACCCCTCGCCTAGCTTGCTCTAAGGTTTGGCATTTTAATTGGATTTAATGCATTTTGTTGCACAATAGAAACCAGAAGAAACATATTTCTCTGGTAAGATGTGGAAACTGCGAAGGACTGCTTTTGGTAATCAAGGTTATATTCTAGTTAATTGATATATTCTTGTTTTTCATGAACTGCATATGTATGTCATTTTTTTGTGGGATTTGTTCTCCAATTGGCATGAGTTCCATTAGGACTCGATAGAACATTATGAAATTGATTTTTTTTTTTTTTTGGGGAATATTTTGAATTTTATTTTTTTATGATTGTTAAAGATAATTCATTCATTTTTTCAGTGGCATGTGGTTGCTCTCTGGAGGACTTGCAAGAATGCTTTTAATTGATTGTGAGCAGAATGAAGATTCCTGCCCATTGGCTATTTCAGGCATGTTCATTCTTGATTTCTCGCATTTCTAGAAGTGTTTTATAATGTTAATGCATGCCTAGATACTTATTTTGTTTTTGATTTGTACTTTTGTTAGTTGTGAAATTCATGGATGTCTGTTGATAAGATGCTTTTTTACCCCTCGCGCAAGGTTTAAAGTATCGGTATCGCATATCGTATTGATACCCATTGATACCGTTACGATATGGCGGATACGATACAATACGGACTGATAATTTAGACCTATCATCTAGTAACCCTTTTAAAGATACTTATATGATACACAATATGTACTGGGTACGCCCTTTTATAGAAACCACAATGGTGGGAACCTTGTGCATTGGGTACACCATTTTTTATAGTAAAAATTTCTATCCTATATGGCTTACTTACTTCCCTAGGCTGCGTCAGAGGTTGCCCCAAGCACATAGTCTATTATCTATTGTTTCCTTCCACTCCGGGTCTCCGGCACTTCCACTAACCAGCAGTTTTGGTATTATTGCAGTGCTTGACTTCACCATGCAGCTTGTGGAAACAGGAGCAGAGAGTGATATTGTATTGGGTCTAGTTGCTTTCTCACTTCAATATGTTTTGGTTAATCATGAGCATTGGAAATATAAGAAGAAGCATATCCGTTGGAAAGTGACACTGAAGGTGCAGTTTTGTGTTTTCTCCCTCTAGATATTCAATCCATTACTTATTTCTGTGTTGTTTTCGTTCTCTTTTGCACTGCATTTTGTTAAATTGAAAATATTTAACAGGGATGGAAGATGAAAATTATAATAAGGTACGTAATAACAATTAATAAGTTTTTAGCAATACAGGAGGATATTTCCTATATCTCTTTTTAATCATTAATTGGCCAAAATTTGCATGACTAAATATTATTGATTAGTTTGGAGGATGAGTGCTGAATTCTGGGAAACTTAGAAAACATCCTATAGATAAAAATGACTGGCGGAAATGAAGATTTTGACATGGCTGAGTGGCAAGACTAGGAGGGATAGAATTAGAAATAATCGAGGAATCTTGGGAGTTGCAGCAATAGCCAATAGGTGACAAGATTATGGAAGATTTATCGAGATTATTTTAGACATGTTAAATGAGGACCAGAAAATTCTCTAATGGATGGTGGTAAAGGGAAACGGAAGGGGAAGGCTAAAGGTTATCAAGGTTGAAGTGGTTAGGAAGGATATGGCTTTTGATAGAGTTGGATTTTCTTAGTGCTTAGCTAACATCTTTTTTGTCAGAATAAGGCTTTGTTGAATTCAATTAATTCGTAGTACAAGGTGTTATTTTTTGGACTTTGAGTTGACATGGAAAGTTTGGCATGGAGGCTCTGATGCAATCACGGGGTTCAAAAATCTTGTTTGGGTTTGCAAAGGGTCCATTTGGATAACAAATAGCTCAAATTTAAAAAATCAGTTCCAATCTCATAATTAGATGGGAATAAAACCCCCAACTCTTCCTCTATTTGAGAGAAAGTTCTTTCCTCCTGCTGGCCCTCCCGCAAAGAATTCTTCCTTTGTATAGAAAGTGGATTTGGATTGATATGACTTATGAAGGCCATATTATTTGTGACACTGTTCGGAAGCTTGCTTTTGGAGCCACGATCTCTTATATTTGGATGGAGCGTAACCTTCATGGACGGATTGCCAATTCTTGATCATACAAAAAGATTTGGAAGGCCATCTATTTTGATGTCACCTCCAAAATTGGTTGTCTTTGTCATAGGCATGTTCGTGATTCCCCTAGAAATAGGTTGATGATCTCTTCCTGGGGACTCTCCCCCTCCCCTGATGTATCCCCTCTCTTAGTTGGGGCTTTGGTGCCCCTTTTGTTTGCCTCCTTTGAGGTTTTGTTCCTTTTGCCCCCCTCTTTCCCCTTGTATATTCTTCTCCTCAGTAATAAAATTTTTAATCCACCGAAAGAAAAAAAAAACTCCTAACTCTACAAGAAGGGGAAACCAACGAGGAATAGATGGCTGGAGCTTTTTCCTCAGTGCACCAGCAGGGTTGAAACTACAATGGTAGATCGAAAATGAAGAGACATACTGATTGCACATCACCAATAACTTGGAGTGAGAAGGAAGAGATCAAATTGAGCCTTGCAATGACCAGACCTAGTTGCAGGTTTGGTGCTCAGAGAATAGGGAGTATTTGGCGGCTGGGAACCTAGGGTTCAGATCACCCTAGGTTGGGGATCTTATGCCCAGAATATGAGGAGGAAAGAAGAGGAGGTGAGAGAGAACAGTTCACAATCGTGAGGAACTGTTTGTGAGCCAGAACAGGAATTGGGGAAAGGAAAACAGAAAAGAAGAAGAAGAATAATGAAGGAAGAGAATAGTAAGTGGAGAGGGAATGGTACAATAGCCAGCAAGAGGCACTGCTGCATAGTGCAGAACAATAATGCGACAGAAGAAGAAGAAGCAATGGGGAGGAGAAGTTCAAATGGCCAGCACTCAAACAACTCAACACTCAACTCATTCATTCTCAATCTAGTTTATTATCAATAACGGGTTACATATATAGACCTACAAATAGAAATTGATTCCAACAAGGAAACTAAATCTCCTAATCAAAGGCAACTATTCTAGTAAATAAATTTTCAGTTACAAGATCTATGAAAGTAAAATACCCTAAATATCCTACTGAACCAAAACCTAAATTGGACCTGGTCCATCTCCGTCTGTATTCCCAGGCAGGTTTGGGCTGATCCATGGAGGTGTCACTATAGTAATTCCCTTGGTGTTGAGAAAATATCACCCCAAGTTTGTAGAAGGGCAGAAATAAAAGCAGTATAACGGGCTTGCTGCTCCTTGTCTTACCTGAACAGAATTCAAAGTATGAAGCTTTGATGTTGCATCCATGTCTTGAAATATGTGGGGAATAACAAACTCAATGTGCAAAACATCAATCATTGCAGTAGATTTTGTTGTTGCTTCCCCCATGATCATCTTGTCTCCCATTGCTCTGTCTTGTTGTTCCATATCAGAGTTGTTTTCCTCTTGTGCTGACCTTTTCGGATCTTTGGCCGACCGATACAGCGACCGATACTGATGCTTTAATCCTCCTTGTCTATGGTCTTTGATATCTTATCCACTGCAGGCCGTGTGATGAATTTTGTGGCTTTGCCATCAATGAACAAAATAGCAAGCGAACTGTAGGATTGAATACAAAGGAACCCATGGCCAAGTTAGCTCTGATACCAATTGATGTGATCTCAGAGTTTGAAAACGATGTTTGGGTTCGTTAATGGATCACCTGGGTAACAAATAACTCAAATTTAAAGAACCAATGGAAATCTCGTAATTAGGTGGGAGTTAAAACTCTAGGAAGTGGAAACTAACGAGGAATTTATGGCTGGAGCTCTCTCCTCAATGCACTGGCAGGGCTGAAACTAGAAGGGTAGATAAAGAATGAGGAGACCAACTGATTGCACATCATCGAAGACTTGGAGTGAGGAGGAAGAGATCAAATTGAGTGTTGCAATGGCTACCAAGTGGTTGTTGCAGGTTTGGTGCTCGCAGAATAGGGTGTGTTTGGCGAATAAAGCACAAAAAAAGGGTTTTCCAAGCTTCAATGTTGAAACCTATTGAAATCAGTCAAAATTTTGAACCATTTCGTTTGAAATTATGTATTTATACTATGGCCAAAGCAACATTTCTGCCGAAATATCGGCAAAATGAAACTTTGGACTGAAATATGATCGAGACCTCAAAATTTGGTGAAACTTGGAACCATGGTTCCAGCAACGAAAAAAGTATGCAGGTTATGCAGCCATAAATAGAAACCCAGGACCTGTAAGTTAATGAAGTTTGAAGATGAAGAAAATCCAATTGACCTGTAATTTCCTTCGTTACCATTTTGTTTCATGCTTCAACATGTTTTTTGTTGCTTTCGTTTTCCTGCTAATTTCTATTTCTTGATCAGTAGAGGGCGTATTTTTTCAAGGACTTGTGAAACATACATGTTTTTGCCTGGGTGCTAGTTTGATGCACTACATTTCATCATGTCTTTCATCATACCTGCATTTCTTGGTATGCCTTGGAATTGAACCATCTTATTGGTCTGTTCTGGTGTGGAAACTGCTAGTTTATATTTATCTAGAAAGTGCAAAGAATTCTTTTGGAGCCTCCAACTATCTGGAAAATGACATGCACGGATGCAGAAATAAATCATGGCAATTGTCATAAATCATAATCCTTGCAGTTGGTTCCTATTGTCTTAGGTGCTTGGAGTAATGAAGAAGTGCCTTGTAGCAATACCATGCTTAAAGAAACTTGGTACAGTAATCGGAGACATTCTGCTCTGTGATTCCTCCATTCACAGTGCACTTTGCCGGATTTTTTGTGTAACTGCCCAGACGTTAGAGGTGAGTCATGCTTCATTTAATGTCCTTTGCATTTCTTTTGATACTTTATTATATCATTTAATGGGTATCCAATCACCTAAGGATTTGGGATTAGAAACCAAGTGAGAATCTAGAACTTTAGATGAGGATTAATGGATCAAACTGTAGAGAATCAATAAGCAAATCTAAAATGATCAGATCTGGTTCAATCCTTGATTGAATGGTCTAGTATGGATGGTAGCTACCTTGTAAAATGTGATTCAAACCCAATGATCAGATCTTGAAATTTCAAGGAGTCAGCAAAATAGTAACCAGATTTAATCAGTAAAAGAAAATAACAACCAGTAGCCAAAATAACAAGGCTCAAAATGGAAACAAGGATTAGAATTGGAAACTAAAATGACTAGAAATAGCAAGTGAGTTCAATATTAGAAACTTGCTGAAATAGCCATAGGATGAGATACTGGTCTCAATGATTGACAGAAAACTGTTGGCAGAACTAGAGATCAATGGCCAGAAGCTGAACACTGTAACAGCGGTTAAATGTTAAATCAGATATGAAACTGAGAAGAAAGTGAACAGTATTTAGCTAGCAGATTAGCAAGTTAGAAGAGAAAAACAGAAACTGAGAACTGATATGTGCAGAAAAGGAGTAAACAGGGATCTAACCTTTATTGATTGGAGGAGGAGAAGATAGGAAGGTGAGGATATGAACTAGGCTTCTCACCTAGAACTTGACTGGCATCTTACCAGTCTAACATGGCACCCCACTAAGGTTGTAACTACATCTCACAGAAATAACAAAGCACATGGCTGAAGTAATATTAAAATTGTGGGTGTCTAGGCCCTTGCTCCTTTATTATAATTTTGAGGAAACTGACATAATAGGGATCTCCTATGCATGGGCTAAGGAATCCCTCACAACTGGTTTGAAACCTTTCAAAATAGAAAATCTTAAGGTAGAAGTCCTAAACTAAGAAAATAGAAATTACTACAGGTCTGGAATTTGTAGCAAGTATTCCATCCATCTAGAATCAATAGAATATAAGAAATACAACTTAAAAGGTGGACCCGCGATAGAACTAAAGGACTGAACCATGGGTTCAGTCTGGAACCAAAAACAAGTCGAAAACCTGGACCAAAGTTGGGCGGCACAGGAACATTCAGGTCTGGTTCTTCCTCCTGTGCATATAATTATGAGTAAACTTGGAATCTGCATCATCATGGTTCTATTCTTGTTGTATTTATTTGTTTATTTATCTGTTACTTAAATCCGGAAAAATTGTAACAGAGATTATATACCAACCGTCTTTATGAGCTTAAGGTGATTGAAGGGCTACAGCTTGCAGTCTCTTCTGCATTAGACGTTGTCTTTACCATGCTTGTTGATCTTTCAAAGGTGTGGTGTAACCCTCGCCCCTTTTTTTGTTTACTCTAATTATTTTATGCTGGATATAAATTAGTAATGAACTTTATTCTCTTTCTATAGCACTTGTCATGAATCATTGCGCTCTTCTTTGCATTTTTGGGCTTCTATATCTATATATATATATGCCTCTGATTATGCTGTTTTTTTTCTTCTTTTTTTATATGCAACAAGAAATTTTTATTGAGGAAATATGAAGGTCCAAAATCACATAGACTGACATTCCGCAATACTCAAGTGTAAGAGTATAGTTGCAACTGATACTAACAGCCAGAGAAAATCCTTAAAATACCACTACCCCTGTAATCTTAGGCAGTTTCCTGAGATCCACTCCGACCTTCCTACTCCTTCCTTAGCCAGCTCCTCTGCCACAGTATTTGCAGATCTCGGCTTCCAAACGATGAGCAGTTCAACTGAGAAGCCAAGAATTGGAGATGTTTAATAAAATGGCTGAATCTTCATGGCCATTCTGTCAAAAATCTTGCCCAATCTATGATGTTTGTTGATCATTCTCAACAATATGTTGTTGAACCCTTCACTTATTACTTGATCCAATCCCAAATTAAGAGAAATACAGTTCAGTTTCATGGAATTTCCTTCTACAAAAGGTCCAGAATATGCTTGGGAACTTCATTGTGTATGATCTATCCAGTATCCACCCCTATTCCAGATGGACCCAGATTGCCAAATTTCAGTTTTACCTTCTAAAAGGAGGTGGGTCCCAAAAGGCTGGCCTCCTTACTCTAGGGACGTTGGGGTTAACCATGTTTCCCGATCTTAAAAGAGAATGTGGAAGAAGCTCATCTGAAATGGGATCCATTATCGCCCAATAAGTATCTGATGAAGATAAGGGTTATGTATGTAATTGGCCACTTTAATGGGCCTTTGATCCCATGTGTTTTCTTCGTAATTGACCACTTTAATGGGCCTAAAAAATGAGTAGAAGGTAGGCGTACGGGATTAGGCTTCATTAGTTTAGTTAGTCTTCATTTTAAGTCGTTTAATAGGCTTTAAATTCCTTCATCTTGTGTGTTAAAACTAACTAAGGTCAGGGAATTTGAAGTCTTTAAACAACTTAAAATAAAGACTAACTAAACTAATGAAGCCTAATCCCATATGCCGACCTTTTACCCATATTTTAGGCCCATTAAAGTGGCCAATTACAAAGAAAACACATGGGAGCAAAGGCCCAACACATACATATACCAACCCAAAGTTTATTTCTAATAAAATAAAGCCCATTTATGTGAGTTATCTGCATCTGCAACCCCTTACTTTTACCTTTCCAATGACAACCCTTTCTAATGAGAACCCATCGTTTTCTTCCCAAATGCACCTGAAAACTGCCAATAATGTAGCTCTCCATAATATAGTTGTCATGGTGTCTAGGTGACCCAAGTTGTTGGAGGGGTCCTAGACGTCAAAGCGACTAAGCCTTGCCTAGGCGACCGAGGTGCCCATGCAGTAAAGGGCGCCTGGATGCTTAAGCACATCTTGACAACTATGCTCCATAAGAATCTTCCCCTAGCACCAAAAGGAGCCAAGTGCCAAAACGACATGAAGCCCAAAACATCGCAGGGGAAGGCCCAGTCTAGATGATAATACACAGAGTGGAGCCATGGCAAAGGGGCATATGAAGAAAAGGTGATCAACCAACTCCCCATTATCCTTACTTAAGGGACAAACAGAGGGAGATAGGCAGCGCCCACCTTTGCTCAACTGATATTTATTTATTTTTCCATAAAAAAATGTTTAGGTTTTTTAAGATAGCTGCTTAGGTATTTCTGAAGCTCACGTCTTATTCGTTAAAGAGAAAAAAGAACAGTACAACCATGAGCAGATTGAAGAGAGCTCTGACAGGCCTTGGAGGGCCGAACCCACGTATGTGGAAAAATATGGGGATGACTTGTGGCTGGGGGTGAAAGGCCAACCAAGATCGGTTATAGCTGGTTTTCCACGAAATCTATTTCAGTAGAGCATATGATGTTGATGGCTCGAGGTAGAGCACTCAATGGGCTAGGGTGGCCCCCATTTTGCTTTACCAACCCTAGGGAAACTCCGAATACAGTCCGCCATCGTTTGTACAAGACAGACTATTTGGATGTTTCCAAATTACCTTCTTGATGCATAACTATTGTTTATAACAGCAATAACAACAACAACAATAGCAAACTCAGCCTTATCCCAACTTAATGGGGACAACTACATGGATCCATAAACACAAAGTAGGGGAAAAAAGAAGTCTAAACAGAAAAGGGGGACTGAAGAAATGAAAAGATGACAGATGAAGAAAGAAGTCTAAACTATTGTTTATAATGGTCAGTAATGATGACCTTTATTTATGTGTTGTTCACTTGTCATGATTTATGCTGTTGTATCTGTTATTTTCGAGCTACAACTGCATCTGGTCACTTCCCTTTGCTCTCTAATAGGGCGAGTGCTAAAATACTTAATTTATTCATTATGCTCAAGGCTACTACATATTCTGGGCTCATTCCTTCTATTCAGAGTTGAAAATTATCACCCCTTTTGCTATTACAATAGGTTCCATTTTGTTATAATCTTTCTAAAACATTCTCTATAATCATAGGCATTTTCTTTCTCAATGTATTGATGTATCGTTTAGTTACTGATGATGGAAGCATTTTCAGGATACAATGTCTGGTTTGCCTGTCTTTCACCAAGCTCTGTTGTCGTCAACAACAAAACCCGTTACTGTGGTTACAGCGCTTGTATCCTTGATATCTTTTTTCCGCAATTCTGTAAGTACTGACTCCACGTGAAAATGAGAAGCCATTGATTTACAATCATAATTCCTCATTATCTTTCAATAGTTTTGTTCCCCCACCCCTTTCTCCTATTATCAGGATGTACAATTATGTTGGTTTGTTTGTTGGATGTTGGATACTAATTTTTTTATTTTTATTTTTATTTTTTGCGTGTCTTACTATATGTACATATATGTTCTGCTTGCTTTAATGATGTTGTATCGACTATTGGGATCAATGAAAGTATTTCATTATTTCTTAGCCATTCAAATTTCTCAGTTGAACAAGGTCCCATAAAACATATGGCATAAAATTTGTGAATTTTGTCATACTCTATTCTTTTGAAACCGAAGATGGTGCTTTTCTGGTTTTGATATGCATTAAAGGTTGCTTTTGATAAATAAGAAGGTTTACCTAGATAAGTAAAGATAAGAAGATAACAATGTGGGCTGCATGGTATTTCTTATCAAATTGATTTTTCTTTCTAAATACTTATATTGTTTAATATTTTATCTGCATATGTTGAGGCCGAGAGCTAATCCCAATATTGGGATTAGCATCAGCCACTGGACCTGATAGGGTCAGTTTGGTCCTATCGGGTCCCTATTTGCTGTTTTGCTGTTTAGGGGTTTATTATTTGTAATGGGGGGTGTTTTAGTCCTTTTACTCCTTGTTTTAAACCTATATATGCTAATGATGCCTGCCATCAGGCACATATTGGACTGATCACAGGCTGCTCTGTTTTTCTGGGCAGATTTCAGACTTGTCTTCTTTTCTTCTTCTTCTTTTCTTCTCTTCTAGTTCTCTTTGCTGTTTTTGCTGATTTGATTGCAGGAATCTAGGATTGTAACATGGTATCAGAGCTTCTGTAATCAAATCAGGGACTGAATCATCATTCTCTGCTGATCACAACCCTGCGCGACTTCTCTTTGGTGCGCAGCCACCTATTGCTGCCCATATCTTAATTTCTTGGCCTGATTGTAATGAGATAAACACAATCAGGTCGTTCTACCACTGCTACATGGATTCAGCTCTAGTTCTCTGGACTCGCTGAATCCGATATACAAATTCTGCAGAATTTTAATGGCTGCCGCCCCTATATGTGACTTGTTTTTGGCTGCTGCCCTATGTGTGAAGCTCTACTACTTCATGGTTTGATGTGCTGCTGTTCTACTGCCCATCTACATACCCTACTAGGCTTTTGAAGCCTTCTTTGCTGCTCCTATCAAAGTCGACATTCACCTACCAGCAACACCTATCAGCTGGAATTTTTTTTTCGGTTCTTTAGGTCTGATTGCTCTTTGGCTGCTGTTGTTCCGGTTTGGTTGGTGAGTTCTTCGTACTTAGTTGCTTTTGCAGTACACCGTTGTCCTTAATTCTTGCACTCATGGCTGAGACCTAGACTACTGCTACTCCTACTACTGCCTCCTCTGCATCGGACAATGTGAATGTTCAGATTACTTCTATCAAGCTTAAGGGAAGCTTGAATTACCTTCTTTGGGCTCAGTCAGTCAAAGTTTACCTAATGGCGAAGGATAAGCTTGATTACACTACCTCTGATCCTCCCAAAGACTCTGACACTGGTTATGCTCAATGGTAGAAAGAGAATGCATTAATCTTAATTTGGTTATGGAATAGTATGGAACTAGATGTGGTTGCCAATGTCATATTTCACTCTACTGCCAAGGGAGTATGGAATGATTTGAAGGAGACCTACTCTCTGGAAAAGAACATGACCCGGATTTATGATATTTATGAAAAACTGTTTCAGTTTCGCTAGTCGGACAAGCCCCTTTCAGAATATTACATTACTTTTAGAGGAATGGTTGAAGAACTAAATGTCTTCCAACCTTTGACCACTGACATTGACAAGTTGAAGGCTCAGCGTAACGAGTTCTTTGTCTCTAAATTCCTGGCTAGTTTGAACAATGACTTGAAGGCAGTGAAAGGTCACTTACTTGCAGGAGATACTGTGCCTACTCTGAATGATACTTACTCACGCCTGCAACGCATTACCTCCTCCACTAAACCTGATCAGTCTACTAAAGACAGTTCTGCCTTCCATGCCAACCGTGGACGTGGACGTGGTCGCGGTCGTGGGGGAGGACGTGGGTCGGCTGGTCGAGGATCTAGTGGACAGCCCTCTGATCGTTCAGCTCACCAGTGCACCTTTTGTGGAAAGCCCAACCATACTGTTGAGACTTGCTGGGCAAAACATGGTAAACCAGAGTGAGCAACACAATTAGTTAATCATGTAGTGTCTGATGATGGTATTGACCCAATGGCTCCAGTTGATCCTAAGCCAACACCTTCATCGGGAGATTCAGCTACCGGTTTGCGAGATGACATCAATCAGTTGCTCTGGCGCTTGCACACTCTTGAGGCATCCTCTAATACATCTAATGGTGCGTCTACATCCGCTGTTACTCTAGCTCACACAGGTACTTCAGCCCTTCTCACTATTAAATCTACTCCTTGGATTATTGATTCAGGTGCCTCTGCCCATATGATCGGTAAGTCATCACTTTTTCAGAAATTTTCTACTAATGTCAGTTCAAACTCTGTTATCCTTGCTAATGGCACTTCCACACCCGTCCTTGGACATGGTACTATTTCACCTACCCCATCCATTAATTTATCTTTTGTCCTCCATATCCCTCAATTTCCACTAAGTATTCTCTCTGTAAGTCAATTAACTTGTTCTTTAAATTGTTTAGTAACATTTTTTCCTTCCTACTGTGTCTTTCAGGATCTTCACACGAGGAAGACGATTGGTGGAGAGCGTGAAAAGGATGGATTATACTACCTCAACCATGGCTGTCCTCCTTTTACTGTTGCTGCTACGGCTGTTGGGGACTTGACTCCTTTCCAATGGCACTGTCGTTTGTGTCATTTGTCGCTTTCTAGGTTACAACTCTTATTTCCTAGTTTTGAGGCTGTCTCTAGGTTAGCGTGTGAGGCATGTGAGTTGGGTAAACATCATCGTGTGTCTTTCCTATCTCGCTTTGTCTCGTAGTCCGTCTTTATTTTCTTTAGTCCATTTTGATGTATGGGGTCCTTGCAGAGTCAGTAACAGATTTGGTTTCCGGTATTTTATGACTTTTGTGGATGACCATTCTCGCCTTACATGGTTGTACATGTTAAAGGAACGATTTGGATTTTTACATGTGTTTCACAAATTTTATAATGAAATAAAGACTCAGTTTGGCATTCCTATTAAGATTTTTCGTTCTGACAATGCTTTAGAATATGCTCAAACTGATATATTTGAGTTTTGTGATACCCATGGGATGATACATCAAACTAGTTGTGCCTATACCCCACACAACAAAATGGGGTAGCAGAGCGCAAGAACCGGCATCTCCTTGAGGTTTCCTGTGCCATTATGATTCGCATGCATGTCCCTAAACATTTTTGGTGTGATGGTGTTTTAACCGCTTGTTATTTGATTAATTGCATGCCATCTTCTATTCTGGCAGATAAGTCTCCATTTTCTGTTGTTTTCTAATTTACCCAGTTTTACTGTTCCACCCCTTGTCTTTGAGTGTGTATGTTTTGTTCATAATCTGCATCTGCAGGTTGATAAGTTATCCCCGAGGTCTACTAAGTGCATCTTTTTGGGTTATTATCGTACCCAGAAAGGATATAAGTGTTATGACCCCGGTACTCATCGGAATTTTGTCAGTGCTGATATGACCTTCTTTGAAGGTACATCATTTTATTCCTCTCAGGTGTCCCAGTCTAGTCCGGAGTTGTCTTCTCCACCCATGCCCTCTCTTGTACCCCTCCCTGATGCCCCTGGTACCATTGCCTCACCTCCACTCTAGGTTTATCAGCGCAGGAAGAAAATTGGATAGCCAGGCGACGCGAAAATTAACCCTGAAGCTTCACTCCTTCCACTGCCGTCTTCAACTGGTGAAGTTCCTCTTCCTCCTTCGCCCGATGACTTACCGATTGCACATCGTAAAGGTACATGTTCCTACACTCAGAAATCCATGGTTGTGTACCCTATTGATAATTTTATGTCATTATCTCATCTTCCCTCTCCTATCCATGGCCTTGCCCTATCCCTTTCCACTAACCCCATTCCCTGTTCCCATAATGATGCCCTCCGTATTTCTGGATGGAAGGTTGCCATAGATGAAGAAATAGATGTTCTTGTGAGTCGTGGCACCTAGAGCCTTGTAGATTTACCTCCTGGTAAGGATCTAGTTAAGTATCGCTAGGTGTACACTGTTAAGTATCATTCTGATGGCTCTGTTGAGCGTTTAAAGGCCCGTCTGGTTGCCAAAGGGTATACTCAGACTTATGGTGTGGATTACTTTGAGACATTCTCTCCAGTTGCCAGACTGAACTCTGTTCGCCTTCTTATATCTCTTGCTGTTAACTTTAATTGGCCGTTATTTCAGTTGGACATCAAGAATGCTTTTCTCTATGGTGATCTTCAGGAGGAGGTGTATATGGAGCAACCTCTTGGTTATGTTGCTCAGGGGGAGAATACAGGTCGTGTGTGTCGCTTGCACAAGGCTATTTATGGGCTTAAACAATCCCCTCGAGCATGGTTTGACAAGTTCAGTGCCACCATTGTCATACGTGGGTTTTCTCAGTGCTATTCGGATCATTCAATTTTTGTTCGTCGCAGAGGTGACAAGCTGGTTGTCTTGGTGATATATGTTGATATTATTCTTACTGGCAATGATGAGGCATGTATTTCTGAAGTAAAGGCTCATCTCCAACGTCATTTTCGGACCAAGGATCTTGGTCATCTCCATTATTTTCTCGGGATTGAGGTGATCTGCTGCAAGAAAGGGATCAGTTTGTCTCAAAGAAAGTATGTTGTGGATCTTCTATCTGATACTGTGATGCTTGCATCTAGACCTATTGATAATCCTATGGATCCTCACCAAAAGTTTGGTGTTGATGATGGTGAACCGTTTCAGGATGTGCATCAGTACAGGAGTTTGATTGGCAAGTTGATTTACCTGACTGTGACTCGTCTTGACATTTCTTATGCTGTTGGAGTTCTTAGTCAGTTCATGCAGTCTCCTCAGAAAGACCATTGGGATGTTGCTATCCGTGTTCTTCGTTATCTGAAAGGTGCCCCTGGAAAGGGGTTGATTTACCGTCGTAATCGGCATATGGAGCTTGTTGGCTACTCTGATGCTGATTGGGCTGGCTTTGCTAGTGATCGGAGATCTACCATTGGATACTGTACCTTTGTTGGAGGGAATCTTATTACATGGCGTAGTAAGAAACAAACTACTATTGCTCAGTCCAGTGCAGAGGCCGAGTACAGAGCTATGGCTCATACCACGGCTGAGTTGATGTGGCTGAGGTCGCTTCTATTGGAGTTTGGGTTTCTAATGACCAAACCAATGAAGATGTATTGTGACAACCAGGCTGCTGTTTACATTGCCAGTAACCCAGTCTTCCATGAGAGAACCAAACAGATAGAGGTGGATTGTCATTTCGTTCGTGATGCTGTTCTGAAGAAGCTGATTGAGACTCCGTTTGTTCTGTCGACGGATCAATTAGCTGATTTGTTTACTATGTCCTTGTTTACACCTAGCTTTTGCAGTGGTTGTACCAAGCTGAGCATGGGTGATGTATATGCTTCAGCTTGAGGGGGAGTGTTGAGGTCGAGAGCTAATCCCGATATTGGGATTAGCGTCAGCCACTGGACCCGATAGGGTCAGTTTGGTCCTATCGGCTCCCTATTTGCTGTTTAGGGTTTATTACTTGTAATGGGGGGTGTTTTAGTCCTTGTACTCCTTGTTTTAAACCTATATATGCTAATGATGCCTGCGATCAGTCTCGTATTGGACTGATCACAGGCTGCTCTGTTTTTCTGGGCAGATTTCAGACTTGTCTTCTTTTCTTCTTCTTCTTCTTCTCTTCTCTTCTAGTTCTCTTTGCTGTTTTTGCTGATTTGATTGCTGGAATCTGGGATTGTAACAACATTATAAGAGATAAGGACAAATGATGTCTACTCAAAATTCAAGGAAATACGTCTCTATACTATACAAGATTCGAATTCAAAACTACACAAAGAGTAATCCAGTTGGACTGTATATCAGCAGTAGTCATCATGTCAAAGTCTTTACAAAGTGATTACCAAAGGATTACTAGATTGTTCTGGAGACTTGGAGCACCTTTGATGCTGGAAGACTCTAATTATTGAAGGCTCTGTCCCCTAGCAATGTGGATATGCTAGACATTCCATAATATAGCTGGCAGTATTAGAGACCAGAACATTCTAGTTCTTTAAATAATATCTGATGGGATCCACCCTGTAGGAAATTACTTGACATTTTTTGGCATAACCTAGGGCAGTCCAAAGGAACGAAAAATGTTTCCTGATACTAAATGTGCAAATAGGAAATGGAGCAGAAGATTTGGGACAGCTTCTTATCATGGCACACAGACAAAATATGCATTTAGGACGAGAAGTCCTTTCAAAATCAGGTGGTTCTGCAGTAGGATGCTTTGTAGAAAAGTATCCCAAATGGACAACTGTTTTTTAGATTCTAGGTGCTTAAATATTCTATAGTTTTGTATCACAAATTAAGTGGATTATTGTTATTAGATAAGTTAATGTGAAGAAAGGGGAAAACATTTGTTTGAATCAAAGACCATAGCTCACAAGTTTAAATCTTGACCCCACAAAATCTTCTTAAATAATGAACTCCCAATCTTTGGAAAAACAATTCTTTAGAATTCCCTTGGGCTAGACTTTGGGTCGAATTAATTGGGTGAAAATTGATGTAGTATTAGGTCAACAACCCTTGGGTGCAACTTGGGCCCGAAAATGGATAGCCCAATTTTTTCCTGGGCTTTGGTTGGGAGTTTTAGCTCATGGACCATGCTAGGGTTGAGAAATCTTAGTCTGTTGGATCAGGCTAGGTTGGGGTTAAGGCCTTGGGGTTGGCCCAGCTCTGCCCGTTAGAATACACACACAACTTGCACATTATTACGTATATAGAATTTCAAGTGAAAATGTAGACTTGAATTCAAACACCACATAAGTTACAAGGAAAATGGAACACTGTAGCTTGTTCAGAAACTTGAAGGTCACTACGAGTTATTGTGCAGAATTTTGTTAAGTTCAACATAAGCAGTTCTATTGCAGGCACAATCTAAATTTGGGCTGGGTTTTGATATTAGTTTGGGTTGGGCCTTAGTTTTTGGGTTTTATTGTTGTAATGGGCTCAAATATGAAGCCCGAAATTGGGGTTTTAAGGGGGGTGCTCAAAAATTCTTGTTTTATTTGTGGGTCCTATGTCTAGATTCCAAGTTTAGGAGTTATCTTAGCTATCTAAGAGTCCTATTTTTTTTAGTTATATTAAGTTGGTGAGAGTTTTATTAATTTGGTTTGTTTATGTAGCGTAAGAGGTTGTTGGGAGTCCTTATGAGAGTCAATTTAGAAAGGTTTACTGCTTATAAATACCACCTCTCCTACGATTTGGAATTTAATGTTTTGAATTGGTTGTTTGAAAACTTGTGAGCAGGCTATTCTCTCTCTCTCTCTCAAACTGGTAAGAGATCTTTCTTTTCCCTCTATTTTCTCATCTCTCCTTCCCCATGGTTTATCTCTCTTTCTCTCTTCCTATCTTCTTGATGCAGGATTACAGCAAGAAGAGAAGAAGAAGAAGCTGTTATTTTGGGTTTGGGTTTGGTTTAGTTTTCTATGTCAATATGCACCTACGGTTCAATATTGGTTCAAGTTAGACTTAATTTATGTTCCGTATGGTTATATGGGTCATGGGCTTAGTATTTTGGGTTTTCTATTGTAATGGCCCAATTCTACAAACCCAAATATGAGGAAGTTTGAGGCCTATCAGGATTAAGTGGTTAGTTTCTTTCTTGTAGTTATCTAGAAGTCTTCTATTTTCTTTTCTCTAGAACTCTCTTGCTTGTCCATGAAGAGTTTACTATTTTCTTGTATCGTTGCAAGGTTGTAAATAAGGGAGTACAGGATCATACTACCCCATGATTTTGACAAACTATAGCTCTATGGTTGTTATTTATCTGTGTAATGCATAATGCTTATGCGAGAAGCAATAACAACCTTGGTGGGATGCCAGGAGTATTGGTGAGATGCTGGTCAAGCTCTAGTCTAGGTCGGAGGTCTAGTTCATATCAATCTTTCTTTCTCTATCTTCTTTTTATTTCTCCTAATGTCAGATTCTGTTTCATTCTTGCGCATTCAACTTACTTCTTGGGCTATCCTCTGAACTGCTATTCTGATTTCTAACCATTGATGTTGCTTTTCTTAGCTTCAGACTTGGTTTCTTCAGTCGAAACAGCCTTTTATCTGGCCCGTTGTTTCCATGTGTTGTAGGCAGTCACAGCTTAGTTTGAGTGTTGATGACTTGATGCAGCATTGTTCTCTTCTCTCTCCTTTCTATTTGGATGCAAGTTACTAATTCTGTTTACATGGTATTTCATTACCTGCTTAGCTACTTAAACTTTCCTAAGTTTCCATTTTGATTTCAATTGCTATTCTATGATTTAGTTGTTTTCTTGTGGCTTGTTTTTAGTAACTTATTAATATGGTATGCCCTTGATATATTCAAATCTGACCGGTGGATTAACATCCAACTTTGCTGGAATCTTCATCTCATAATCTAGGCCATTCAACCAGACCTTGGCCCCTGCAAGCTACTAATTCTGTTTACTTGCTATTGCATTACCTGCTTAGCTACTTAAAATTTCCAAAGTTTCCATTTTGATTTCAATTGATATTCTATGATTTAGTTGTTGTTTTCTTGTGGCTTGTTTTTTGTAAATTATTAATTTGGTATTCCCTTGATGTATCCAAATCTGACCAGTCGATTAACATCCAACATTGCTGGAATATTCATCTCATCATCTTGACCTTGGAATTCCCTTCATATATCCAAATCTGACCGGTGTATTAACATTCAACTTTGCTGGAATATTCATCTCATCATCTAGGCCATTTGACAGACCTTGGCCCCCCATCTGGACCTTGACCAGGTTGCTGAAACTTCACTTTATTTGAGTCATACTTGACCAGCGGAAGGATTTGATAAAACATTAGTCGATATACTCATTATCGGAGAAAGGATGTTTAATAGATATCCCCACCCCTCCCTTCCACTTCAAATGTTGGAATTTGTATCCACGATAGGGGGAGTGTCCCATCGTCGCATGGTTATCTTAGTTACTTTCCAAGTTAGATTAGGTGGTTTACTTTCCTAGTTAGACTAGATCTCTAGTTTCCTAAATTAGAGTTAGGCTAGGATTGTCTTTCACATTCCACCTATGATTGTACTTGGATCTAATTATTATAAATATATGATGGAGAGAGACTGCCAAATACAAATCGGCTGCTCCTCTCCCTTGCTCTCTCTCTTCTCTCAAGTTACTGGTTACAGATCCTTGGTTTTCTACATGAAGAGAGTTCTAAGGCGCTGCTTTAAACATTTTATTTTCCAAGGGAGCAAGTTTGTTGATAACTGAAATAAGACGCTCTTAGCCCACCTCCTCTATAAAGTCGAGCCATATTTTTAGGCTCTGGCCTCGTGCCTGGTTTGAGAAATTTTGCACCAACAAACTACGGTTCAGGCTGGTCTACAATCACTCCGTTGTAGTTTGCTGCTTGAAAGCCTACGTTTGCATGATCAAAGGCATGTTGACTAGTAGTTCAACCTAATTAGTTCTGGCGGGATTTCACCCGTCCAATACAGTACCAGAACCCCATTCCCAGCCAAAATGATTGCCATATTGGGTTGGATGTCTTCCTGCTTGGGAGTGTGACTCTCGTACCTATGGGTACACTCTGTGGATGGTGAGAACAGTCCATGTGAAATATGAATCTTCGTTGGAGTTTTTTGGTAGTAGTCGTTGTAGGTGTATGATGTCTTGTATTCCGTCACATTTTAATCCAGGGAGTACTGGTGCAGCGCCTCGACAGGCAGGACGATGGATTTTTTTATTTGAGGGCAGTTGTGTACTTTCCGGATTAGGGTTTTTCGCTATATATTTATAGCGAGGGTTTCTTTCTCTGTAATGCAAGCAATACTGAGAGGTGTGAGGACGAGTGCTGTAACCCTATTCTCCATTGATAGTGAAGCATGATCTCATCTCACCGAGGACGTAGGCAACCTTGTTGAACCTCGTAAATTTGTGTGCATTGTTTGTTATGTTTTTCCATTATCTTCTACATCATTTTAGGGTTGCGTTTCTACAAATTGGTATCAGAGCTCTAGGTTTCCGTTTTCTAGGGTTTACTATCATGATGGTAGGGAAGGGATCGAATGCCAAGTATGATATTGAGCGGTTGAATGAGAAGAACAATCACCCTCTGATGTCAAAGGATGAAGGATCTTCTGATACAACAGGGTTTAGCGAAAACGCTGTTGGGGAAGTCGAAGAAACCTATAAAAATTACTGATAAAGATTGGGAAGAGATGGAGGAAAAGACGGTAAGTGTTACTCGATTGAATCTTTCTGATGATGCCTTACAATATGTTGTGGGTATCGAATCTGCACCGTAGTTATGGGCAAAACTTGAAAGCATCTACATGACAAAGTCCTTAACGAACAAGTTCTTGAAGAAGCAATTGTATTCTCTACAAATGGAGGAAAGTATGGACCTATTAGAGCATCTTAATATGTTCAATCAGATCGTAAGTAAACTTGCAAACCTGGAGGTTAAGATTGAGAATGAAGACAAGGCTTTATTATTGTTGTCATCGCTCCTAGAATCATATGATCACTTGGTAACGACTCTCTTGTACGGGAAGGAGACCCTTGAGATGGATGAAGTCGTGGCTGCCCTCATGTCCAATGATACAAGGAAGAAGGCCAGTAGTACGAAATCTCAAGGAGGTCTTTTCGGAGGTGGCAAGGAGCAGGAAAGAGGGAGATCAAATCAGAAGGGATTTGGAAAGAGTATATCGAAACAAAAAGGGGCAAAGACAAATGTCTCTTGTTACTATTGCAAGAAGGAAGGTCATCTGAAGAGAGTGCTTGAAGATGAAGGGGACTTGAAGAAGAAAGGTGTAGATAAGGCATCTGATGAAGCTAGCGTGGTTGACAGTTCAGATGGAGTTGTACTCTCTATATCATCAGGTAAGAATCAACCTTTTGAATCTTGGATTTTAAATTCTGGATGTTCATATCACATGTGTCTACATAAGGATTGGTTTGATATATATCAACCATATAATGGTGGGTCTGTCCTAATGGGGAATGATGCTATGTGCAACACCATTAGGATAGGCACTATCAAATCAAGCCATTTCTAGAATTGTGCAAAGCTGAAGGAATTACACGTCACTTCACGGTTCCAAAGACACCACAACAAAATGGTGTAACTGAAAGGATGAACAGAACACTTCTAGAAAGAGCTCGAAGTATAAGGTTGAATGCAAGGTTGAGCAAGAGATTTTGGGCAGAAGCAGTGAATATGGCATGTTTCCTCATCAACATGTCTCCATCAAAGACGATTGATTGTAAGATTCCCGAAGAGGTATGGACAAGAAAACCAATAGATTATTTTATTCTAAAAATATATGGTTGTTCAGTCTATGTGCATGTTGAGAGTGAGCACCGTTCCAAGTTAGACTCAAAGTTTAAGCAGTGTATCTTTCTTGGTTTTAAGAAAGGCGTAAAGGGATTCAAGTTGTGGGATCCAAGTTCACAGAAAGTTGTGGTTAGTAGGGACGTGTTTGATGAGTCTCATATGGTGAAGTCAAATTGTAATTCAAAAGTAATTAATGAAAATAAAGAAGGTTCTACTGTGCAAGTGGAGTTAGGTGAGTCAGAAACAACAAGAGAGAATGAGTCATCCAGTGACTTACCAGGACAACAGGAAGCAGTAGAAGTTCCCTATACTGTGGCAAAGGGTAAAGGGAAACGTACGTACAAAGCATCTGTGAGATACAGGTTTGAGGACATGGTTGCCTATGCCCTCACTGTAGGTACAGGTGATCCATCTTCCTACCATAATGCTTTGAGTGATACATAGCATGATAAATGGATGGCAGTTATGATGGATGAAATGGAGTCTTTACAGAAGAACAAGACTTGGGAGATTGTGGAAAAACCCAAGGGAAAAAAAATCATTGAGTTTAAATAGGTCTTTTGTAAGAAAGAGGCAGCATCTGAGAAGGAGCGTGAATGGTATAAGGCTAGACTTGTAGCCAAGGGCTATGCACAGAAGGAGGGGATAGGCTATAATGAAATATTCTCTCCAGTGGTAAAACACACTTCGATCCGGGTATTACTTGCTTTGGTGGCTATGTATAATTTGGAGCTTGAACAGCTTGATGTGAAGACTACATTTCTTCATGGTGACTTGAAGGAACAAATTTACATGGAACAACCTAAAGGTTTCAAGGTGCAGGGAAAGGAAGATCATGTTTGTCTACTTAAGAGGTCGTTTTATGGTCTTAAGCAATCTCCTAGGCAGTGGTACAAGCGCTTTGATTCCCATATGATGAAGATTGGCTGCACAAGAAGTGAGTATGATAGTTGTGTTAATTATAAAGTGTCAAGTGATAATTCTATTATTTTGTTGATGCTTTATGTTGATGACATGTTTATTGCTGCAAAGAACAAACATGATATAGTCTCTTGGAAGTCTTTGTTGAGTGTTGAATTTGAGATGAAGGATCTTGGTATTGCTAAGAAGATCCTTGGCATGGAAATCCTTAGAGATAGAAATGTAGGTAAACTTTGGGTAACTCTGAAGAAGTATATTGAAAAGGTGCTAGAGCGTTTCAACATGGAAAAGGCTAAGCCGGTTAGCACTCCATTAGCTAGCCACTTCAAGTTATCTGAAAGGGAATGCCTTACAACACATGAGGAGGTGGAGCATATGTCTCAAGTCCCCTATGCTAGCGCAGTTGGGAGTCTCATGTATGCTATGGTTTGTAGCAGGCCGGATTTGTCTCATGCAGTCAGTATTGTTAGTAGATACATGAGTAATCCAGGGAAAGAGCATTGTAATGCATTTAAGTGGATCTTTAGATATTTGAGCGAGACTAAAGATATAGGTGTTATGTTCAATGGCAAGGGAAGTTCCACAGAATTGGCGGGTTATGTTGATTTAGACTATGCTGGTGATTTAGACAAGAGGAGGTCTACTACAGGTATATATTTACATTTGCTGGCGGACCTATATCTTGGAGGTCGATGCTTCAGTCTATAGTTGCGTTGTCCACTAGAGGCAGAGTACATGGCGACAGTTGAGATTGCCAAAGGAGTCTGGTTGGCTGTATTGGTTCATGAGTTGGGGTTGGTGCAAGTAGGTACAATGTTACATTATGACAGTAAGAGTGCCATATATCTTGCAAAGAATCAGGTGTTTCATGCAAGGACAAAGCATATTAATGTGAGATTTCACAAGATCAGAGAGTTTGTGTCAGAAGGCAGTATTCACTTGAGAAAAATTCATACAGATCTCAATCCTGCGGATATGTTTACCAAGCCAGTTACTACATAGAAGTTCAAGTCCTGTTTGGACTTGATTAATATTACTCATTGTTGAAGATGAGGGATGCACCAAACAACTGCGGGTTTGTACCTCTGATGAGGTACGAGGATGAAGACGTCTATAGGTTATCTTTACATGAGGCTCGACAGAATTCAAGCCAAGGTGGAGATCGTTGGTGTACGATGTCTTGTATTCCGTCACAGTTTAATCCAAGGAATACTGGTGTAGCGCCTCAACAGGTGGGACGGCAGGTAAGGACGAGCGTTGTAACCCTATTCTCCATTGATAGTGAAGCAAGATCTCATCTCACCGAGGACTTAGGTAACCTTGCCGAACCTCGTAAATCTGTGTGCATTGTTTGTTCTATTTTTCCATTATCTTCTGCATCGTTTTAGAGTTGTGTTTCTATAGTCGTGACCAACAACCATCAATTGTCGACTTGTTGGTAAGGCGAGAGCTTATTTCCTTCTCCGCGCCTGCTCATGCTTCATTGACCTATCGTGTGGTAAAGAAAGGAGAGTATGGAAGAATGGTAAATAGAGCACACCGCAAAAAGATTCTAAATATGACAAGTCTCCCTTGGGTTCGAGAAGAAAGAAACAAAGAACGGGTGCGAAATGAAATGAGGCATTTCTAGCTCCAATTTAAGATGAGCTTCTCCCAATTATGTTGCTACAACTAAACTAGCAGCTTGTGGAAATAGCATGCTACAACTAACACTTTGAAGCCAGCAAATGGAGCACCCTTACTATTCTTATGTAAATAGAATAGCTCCAAGACGTTGGTCTAAGTAAATGCTTGAGCTTGAGAAGCTTCTGGGCCAATAGGCTCGTTAAACTCACTGGGATAAGCATATTGAACCAGATGAAAACAACAAGCAATGAAACCAAAGACAAATAAAGCCTTTGAACTATAAAACAAGTAAGCTTCTCCAGGCAGCCCTGTCCTCCAAGGTGGACCATTCCTTTCCATCCCACCATTTCAATCTCTTTGCCTAGTAGATGGAGTTCTTCTTTCTCTGCCACCCGCCGCTCCAAATTGGGATCCAAGTTTGTTCGCGTGGCATATCATCAGATAAAAGGGCAGCGAAGCCTATGCTACGATCGGAGATTCATCCCAGCCTCCCAGGTCCCCTAAGGGCAGGCGGATAGGGTAAATAAAAAATAGAAAGCTGTGTCTGAATCCTATCTATAGCTCCGTCCTACTTAATAATAATAGTAGCAGCTACTTAGCCTATTGGGCGCTTTCAGAAGACACTTTGCAGGTTAAGACCGTGCATGCCAATTATTAAACTTAGTAGAAACACAAGACAACCAATTAGAAATGTCACGAAATTCCCTGCTCTTGGAGGATGTCCTCAATGCCGAGGAATATGTACTAGTGTGTATGTGTGACTCGTTCAAATCATGAGCTGGAACAAAACAATGGAGACAATGGTCTTGTTGTGTACTTAGAGCGTAGCTTTGTGAGGTGCTACAATGATGAGTAATCATAAATTCCGGTTGCTAACATGATGGATCGGGTACCATTATCGACGACTATAGACTTAGGAAGACCAAATCCATAAAAATGATAATAATAAATGAAGCATGCCACACCTTTCCCATTGGCCTTAGCCATTGGTTTACCCAGTTTTTCTTCCAAACTTCGAAAAGGCCTTTTCATTGAGATAGTCCAGTGTTATTCGTGTTCCTGCTGTAAGCCTAAGCCTAATAAGGTTCTCTATTCCACTTCTTTTTCCCTAAAATCTTGTGATCCCAACCCTCTCTATTCCTTATACCCAGGAATCTGCTTGTTGCCTCCTTTCTTCCAACGAGTTTAGTCAAGCAAGCAGTGAAGCGAGCCCTTAAATGATAGTCATCATGCTACTGGATTGGATCCCGCATCAAGGATTTTTTAACCTGCTCGTGCTGAAACCTATTCTCGTACTTATCTCCTTCAGGGTTGGCTAGTATCAGACAGTAAGATGGCTACTAGTAGGGGTTTTCTTTGATGTGGGCCGGCAGGAGATGTGGGCTCAAGCTGGCTGACATGGCTTTGTAGGTTGAGGTTATAAGTGGTCGGTTGTTTTGGGCTCATGAAAGGGCTTCTAGCAAGGATCGGCCGGAGGCGTTTCAGCGGCAGCCTCACCTAGCACTTGAGATCGTAATCCCAGAAAATACAGGAAATTCCCTTTCCACATGCCTACTTCCCACCTGTTGCCCGACCTCGGTACTAGATCATGTGTTGGTTTCCAAACCCAAGCTTTTGGGTGATTAGCTAGCCACCTCTTCTCCTAAACTTTTTCTTTTCTCCTCTTATAGTGATTGATCTTTAAATCTGGATTTCCAGATCTGATCCTATTTTATCTCAACGTCTTCACTTCTTTTTAATTCTTATCTCTCTCCTTCATATTAACAGCCTTTTCTCTCCTTTTATTCATCTCATCAGTCTTAAGGTTTTTACATTATTTTATCTTTAATTTGTGTTGAAAATTATTAACTGAGATCTAGTGGTTATTCAGTTTAAATCTGACTGTTATATCTGAGATCACATCTGACCCAGATCGGGATCTCTTCTGTTCATTTGTGTGCTCATTACTCGTAGGGAAGTCAGATCTGTTAAATGTGACCGATCTGCATCAAGTTCCCTTCAATATTTCGTAGGAAATTCCACAATGATCCAAATTTGATGAAAATTCAGGGATAAATAGCTGATTGATGCCCCTGTTAAAATAAATGTTAGCAGCGCCAAACAACCAATAGGATGTTTCAAGAAATTCAAGAAACTCCGCTAATGTGAGCTCAAAGAATGAACACCGAAGAATGGAACGAGGACTGAAAATTATCTTAACCAATCGACATAAATTTGTGAACCAACATCAAAAACTTTGAGTCAAACAAATCTGATTTAGTGTGGCTTGGTTGTCTTTTTTCCTCAATGCGAGGAGATTATGTATTGGGATTTGGAAATATTTTCTCTTCATCAATGAAATCTATATTGTGTTATCCATAAAGGAATCTGATTTAGTATGATTCACAAGGTCTAAGAGCTAGACGACCCAGACCCTTAGTACTGCCAGGCCAGAAATGATCAGATTTCAATTAAACATATTAAATGAGAATCAGAAGCAGTCAGGGTTAGAAGCCACCAATCACCTCAGATATTAACAGCAGAAATGAGAAATAAATCTTAGAATCAAAAGCCTGACTAGATTGAGGAGATCCAACCAAAAAGAACCTCTGAACTGGAAACTAGAATACTGAGCTAACAGTGGCATTGCAATAGCAGATTATTAGCGGCAAAAGAGCAGTGAAGTACAGCCTTAATCAAGACGGAGGATGAGCCAAAGTCTCCAAGTAACAGAAGATCCAAACTCCCCAGACTGAGGGCAGGACTCAAGATCTTCCCCCGTACTGGCCAGACTATGAGGATGCATTTAAAGATCCTTAAAATATCAAATGTGCAAACAAATTTACTCTCCTATTACAGGGCACTCTCAAGGGAAAATCATCATTCGACCACCTGTATACCTTCCACCTCACTGAGCCAACTTAGGGAACGAGATATAGAGATTCTCAGAATGTCTTTTAAATGTTTGATGAGACCTTAGTTAAATTTCGTGAAGTGAATGAAACAGTAATGAGGAATCATATGCACATCTTTATTGCTAAATAGGCAATACAGTCCAAGATTCCCTAGGGTTTCCAAAATATAGAAGGTAAGAAACATGGGATTTATACAAGCCATTGTGGAAACCCTAGAGTGCTTGGCTGCCCTAACTGTGTCTCTCTATGTGTGCTGCTGCATGTGTGACCTCTTGATTGACCACAGGGGAGCCTACATGTACGCTAGGATTTTTTGTTAGCCTGTGGTGGTATGTTTAAGTTAATTAGTCTAACTTTTAATCTATCGTAATTTTATTGGAAAGGAAAAGACACAATATGGTAAAGCAAGTAATATGAGCTGGCTAAAACCCAATCTAGAGTAAAAGTGTACAATGGAGGAGACATACTCCTTATCTAAACCCCTCTGTAAGCCAGAAAAATTAAGGTGAAACTGGCTAGATATAAATAAAGTACAGTTTTCTCAGGGATAAAGTCTTCTAATATAGTTAACAATCTTGTAATTCCTATCAAGGTGGGTTTCCACCAGGCATATGACCCCACATCAAATCAAATGTTGGGGCAGCCTGCAGCCTGCCACCTCTCAAAGTAAGTCATGACTTTTAGGGTGTCAGTTTTACAGAACTTATCTTGGATGATGAAGTTGAGTTTGGCCAGGTTAAAGTGGGTTTCTTTTGAACCTGATATGAGCTTGGGCTAGCCTCTGTTCCATTCTGATGGTGCTGATCAAGTTATAGGTCACCTGAGGATGTGGTTCAGTGGGCTACGCTGGCTGGATTCTTCTGTTAGCATAAAGGTGGGATAGAGCTTGACTCAAACCATCCCCTTTCAGGCAAAAGCTTTTTTGGGAAAATAGCATTTCTTTGAGAAAGATAAAATATTATAGTTAATAGTAGTACATCCTTCCTAGAAGGACTCATCTCAATGAGCTACCGCATAACAATTACACTCCACTCTATGAAGATGGAACCCACAGATGAATACATCCCTAAAACAAATTCTGACTCAAACCACCCCTTGTTTTTCCTGGCCCATTCAGCAGTTAATTTCCCACTTGAACCCATAGTTAGTGAAAAAAGGAACGGCAAAAAATGAAAACGAACAGTGCGGGTTTTAAACAGTGAAAAATTCCAAACGATACGGTAAAGAAAAGGTAAAAAACGGAAAACAGATAGTATAGGTTTTAAATGTGTAGATTAAAAAAAAGGTAGTATACTCATATAATTAAGGAATTATTACATGAATACTTGCATCTAATGTTCAAAACTACTATAACATTCCAAATTAATGCATATATATCCCATGACTCATTATAAGTTCTAAGACATATCATCGAATACATCCAACATCAATTCTAAATTCATACACCACACATATCCAAAGTCTTATTGAGCAATGTGGTTTGGTTATAATGTTGTTCATTGTTGTCAACATAGTCAAACATTCCCAGAGTGATGCATGTTCAGTTGGAGTTGGGAGTCATCACTTTAGAAGTACTTTTCAGCAAAAGCATCAGTTTGTAACTTAATTTCACGGTCCATGCATTGAATGAGTTGAAGGTGATATCACGAGAAATGTAGGCCATTGAGTTAGCTTCATGTTGGTGAAAAATTCAGGTTGGTCGGAGTTTGCAGGAGAAAGATATGGTCAATTAAGTAGACATTATGTTCAACAAGTCAAGTCTTGAAAAATGGCCAAAAAAAAAAAAAAAAGTTTTAAACGCGTATAGAACGGGAACACTTGCCATTTGTCGTTTTATCCCCCATCTTTGGGGAGCATACAGCAAAACGTGTTTTAAACGGTAAAAAAGAGGGCACACGCTTTTGCTAACAGTTATTGAACCTAGTCCAACCTCTAGCATTTGCTGAATCTTCCTCTGAACCATCCTTTTGAATCACAAGCTTTACCCCCACCATTTATGGCCATCAGTTCTGCTTGTGGAATCACCTTTCCGATTGTGCCAGAAAAGCCCCAATGTCAGTAGCATCCCAAATTCTGTTAATAACGCAATATCCAAAGGACTGGGATTCCCGAGATAACATCCATCAACTGTTTTCAGCTTTGCCATTCCTTCAGGAGGGGGAGGGGGTGCCATAAGACTACCCTTCTATCCATTGTCTCCTTTGTGAAAATAGACACCCAGTCGCTAAAATAATTGACCTTCTGGGATGCCTTCAAATGAATCATCTGCCTGCCTAAAGAGCAACATTGTACGTTTGTACCTGATTTTATAAATGGCATAAGGTATCTCAGAATGTTGAATTTGAAAAAGCTTGGCATTCCTCTCCTCCCTATGCACCAAAAGTAATAGTCCTTTGCCTTTTGGGCAAATGCTTATCTCATCGTTCCTTGGGTTTTCACATTCCCATGTGGGTTCATTTAATATTTATTAACCTTTTAACACATCAACTCCAGGTGATATTTAGGAGCTAAATAATTATTTAATGTGGTTAAAATGTAAGTTTTATAATTAATGCTTTTGTATTGGGGTTTCAGGCAATTCAGGTGGGTGCTGCCAGAGTTCTTTCTATGTTATGTCTCATGGCAGATGATGGACAGCAATATCTATCGGGGAATGTGTGCCTTCTTCCAGATGACATGCAAGTATGGCATCCAGATGTCTTGAATTATACAATGGTAATATTGTTGGAGGTTTACTCTCACTATAAACCACATGTCTTCAGATTGCAGGTTTAAGGTTTTCTATATATGCCATACTATGTGAGGAAATATCAAGAAATGAAGATTTGTTTGTAGCTGTCATGAAACTGCTCACTTCTGCAGCTAGTAACCAGGTTTGTTTTCTTAATATTGTCCCAGTTTGAATATAGTGTTAGAGTATATGCAAATGTGAAGTAGTAGGCCCACCAATTGCATGAGGTGTAATCCATGAGGTATGATGATGCTTATGCCTCATGGTCCCATATCTTCTAAATTAAAAGATAATTATAAATGTATATTCAGTAGTATATTATCGGCATGCCAAAATCGTTTGTGCACTGAGCCATTGATGCATGCTATAGGAAAATGGCATGGGCACATAGGAAGGTTATGTCTTGAGTATAACTGTGACAAAACGTCGCTCCTCATAGTGGGAGTCTGGGACAAATGCCTTGCAGGGGGGTGGGGTGGGTTAGGGAGAGATTTGCTTCCAATACATAACTAGTAAGGTTGGTATCAGTTACTCCTACCATTTGGGTTTTTAAGGTGGTTTAAGTTGTAATAAATGGATGCAGTATTTGGACTGCTATGAGTTTGCCAACCTCAGCAAAATCTTTGCTGCTTCGAGTTCCACTTTGTTTAATTTCATGCTAACTAAATATTTTATATCTTATCCCAAAACCTCAATATTTGATACTTTGATGGTCTCCCTCCCATGTCAATGTAATCTCAGTTCATTTTGAAGGCTGATATTTGTTCACTGGCATTGTCTTACACCACTCCATCCCACCCCCCCCCCCCCTCTATTTTCACTGGAGAAAGCCAAAATAGGCCATAGTAAGGAGGATTCAAGCTTTTTTAATTTTAAGGTATTATAAATTACTTATTTACCCCTCATGCTTCTTACCACTACTTAAATCAGAATGAAGATTAGAGGTTACCCCTCCTGCTATTCTGGTTTGAATCTAGTTCTTTTCTGGATTGTGTTTTAGTACACCTTCAAACAAACAATAATGCCACCCAGGCTACAGTTGGATTTTTCATTATCTAAAAGGACTCACCTGATAAATATATCGCCGGCTTTTTGGTTAATGAAGAATGGATGAATGCAAACACCTCCACTATGTCCTTGACTGGCATGTGTATATTCACACAAACACACCTTTTATTTTATTTTTGGATTGGTGGAATGCATTGCATCTTATGTTTAATTTCTCATGGTACTAATATATATTGCTTAAATCATCACATAGCAAAAAAATTATACTGCAAACCAGTGGTTTCATACTGCTTTAACCTTCAATGTCTATATTGAAAATCCATGAAACATGGTTACATGGAATGTTGTCGCAGCCCGCTTTTCTTGTTTCTATAATTGCCACTGAGGAAGATAAGAGAAATTCTGGAGATGTCAAAGAGCAGGCCATTGAATATTCTTTTGGGTCATTGGCATCAAAGAAGGCTAGTCCCTTAGATGTCCTATTGCAATATGTCAAAAGATCTGAGGAGCTTGTAGAGAGGTATGTTACCTAAGATGATATTTGCATTCATTTAAGTTGCTAGTTAAGTCATTGTGTATGTTCTTGTCATTCTTTTGCTACTGCATTGCCTTCTCTCTCCCACCCCC
>NC_056559.1:20096762-20104508 GCF_013358625.1 Macadamia integrifolia
GGGGGGGGGGAGTATAATTGAATCTAATGTAATTGGTCCAATGGGAAAGAAGAATAGAATTCTAAATTTCTAATCTAAAGGAAAGAGGATTAAAGAATAGCCAGAAAAAGGAGGACCAGAAGAAGGGTAACATAATAGGATGAGGTCCAATCTACGATTTCTCTTTGTTCTTGCATTAATATATTTATTCATCCAAAAAAAAAAAAAATGGTTGAAATTTCTTACTGTGATCATCTAGTACTGGTGGGGTATTTCAACGAACTTAGTAAAATCACACTGCTTAGCCAGAAATTTTCTATTTCATTAAACTAATGAATGATTGAACTTCCTGTCTTTCGTTTTTATTAATTAACTATATCTTGGATGAGCAATTGGCAGATAGCTGCAAGTTTGTTCGTTGTGCATGTAATGGGGAAACTGATAACTGGTGATTCTGGGAGTCTGTCCATGTCACTAACTGAGAATATCCGTAACATGTCTAAAAAGGTATGTTCTGTACCAGATGTTATTTTTGTAAGTGTTATTCTCATAAAAATATATGTTATCTATCCTTGAGCCAATGAAATCTCGTAGTTAGTCACTTAGTTCCATATGTTTGGGAGCTATTTACTCTCTTATTCATACATTTATATGTTCTGTACATCATCATGAATCTTTTCCTTTCTGCAGTTGTGCGATCAACCTGCATTTTCTGAATTGTTGGCTCAGTACTCCTTGCGTGGTTACAGGTACTGTGCTAATATGGTCAAATTGTCATTTTTAGTCATATCGTTTCATTCAATTATAATTTATAACCCACTTCAAGGCATCCTTCTTTTTGTCCATTAATTGTGCTGAGATAGCAATTGTTATTTTCAACTTGTTAATTGCCCAAAAATCTCAAAAACTTAACAATTTATAGTCATAATCAAATTATGAAAATTAACCACTAGTTTTCCCTTTTACAACTTTATGTTCAGACTTCAAACTATAGTAATTGCATATCCATCAAATGTATGCACTTTCTCTTCACTTTCTTTTCTGGATCTACTTACAAGTGGTTCTTGATGATCTGCATGATGTGTTGCATGAAAGTAAAACTGGTTCAATGTAGAGATGGATCTATTGTTCTGTATTTTTATTTTCATTGTTATTACGATTATTATTTCTGAAGTTGGGATAAGGTTGAGTTGTGTTGTTGTTTTTGTGTTGTATAAGCATGTTGAAATGACTAAGTTGTAGGACTTCAAAAGGTAATTTAAACTACTATGAAATTGTTGAAAGTTAAAGCTAGCAACCATCGGTGACACAATGAGAGAAAGTCATGAGATAGCTTTTGTATAGTATCTGAAAAAAAAATAATAATAATAATAATCTAGTCATATAATGAGGCTCTTGAGATTTTTCCTAGGGGTTGATTTCGACCTGACTCCCTGAGGAAAGGATTATTTTGCCAATGAGAATGAGTGGTCAAATGGATGTTGGTGAGAAGGCTATTTTCTTGTCTGCTTAGAGGTCCAGAGGGATGACTTTAATTTTGAATTCAAAATCGAAACAAGTCCATTCTGTTGCAATATTAACGTACATCCAAGCCCGTTCATCGCAGACTAATCCCAGACCCATTAGCTAGCGCCTCGTCAAATTATGGAAGTAGTTAGAGCTTTATTTTTTTCTCTCGTCGAAGCAGTGTTATTAAGGCAGGTGCTGATGCAGTTTGATATCCAACTTTTAGATTTCACACTGCTCGCAGGCCCAAAAATAGGTGTACCAGGTACTTGCAGGGTTTAAGAATATGGAAAAACAGATCTGATCTAACATAGAATGTAGGACTAACATTAGGACTAATTACAAATTTCAGATCTGGATCTTACTGATGAGGAGGAAGTTAGTACCATTATGGAGAAAGAATTTGCAGGTCAGCACCTGAGTAGCCTGACATAAGAAGTAACACAGAAGAAAGAAGAAGAGAAGGTAAATGTGCCGCAGGGCTGGGGGGAAGAAGATTATCAGCCATTGGGAGAGGGAGAGTGATAATAGAGGTCGAGAGCATAGGGAGTTCTCACACACTTTCCGATAAAATATTGTTGTACCAGTTCCAGATCTAAATCAATCAATAAAAAGTAGAACTGTAGAGAAGAAGGAGAAGAAGAGGAGAATAGAGTAGCAACAAGAGAGAGCTACCAATTGGAGAGAAATCATGGAATGAATCTTCAATCGTATAGCTGTGTATTTATGATAAAATAAGCTATAATAACAACTGACAAGTATTCCCTCAATTTACAACATGTTTACCCCAACTTAAATGTACCATGCACATGACTTAATGGTTAATAGATTAAGTCGCAATGGTATGACAAGTATATGGTATACCCCTGAGGTACAACATAATAAGCTACTTAACACTCCCCTTCAAGCTAGAGCATGAATATCACCCATGCCCAAGTTGGAACACCCTTGAAGAAATACATTTTTAAACAATGCTTTCGTGAGCAGGTTGTCAAGCTGTTGAGTATAGCTGATAAATGGAGTGGAGATCTACTTCCTCATTACAGCATCACGAATAATAGCAATCAACCTCAATACGTATGGTCCTCGTTAAAACAGGAACACTGGCAATGTAGATGGCACCTAATTATCGTAATACATGTCAATAGGTTTACTAGATGGAAAACCAAGCTCTTGAAGGAAAGATTTCAACCACATCAACTTGGCTCTATACTCAATTTCAGCACTGGACCTTGCCATTGTAGGTTGTTTCTTGCTTCTCCAAGTGACAAGGTTACCACCAACAAATGTGCAATATCCAAATATTACCTTTAGAACCAGCCCAATCAGCATCTGAATAACCAACAAGATCAATGTGGCCATAACTCATGAGATTTATAAATCAGTCCTCTCCTTGGAGTGTCCTTAAGATAGAGAAGAACATGCAGCCTCCCGGTGAACCTGCTTGGGTGATTCCTTGAACTGACTGTTGACACTGCAAAAGATATGTCTAACTTAGTCACAATAAGATTAAGTTTGTCATCTAGTCGACGATACTAATGCTTATCTCGTTATCACAAGTCACAATTCTGTTTAGGTCAATGGTAGTATCAACCATTGTTCTAAATCTTGATCGAACCGAAATTTAGTTCGAAATTTCCAAAACCTGGTCGAAACCAGGTATTTTTTCTGGGTTATTGCTAGAAATTTGGGCAGAAATTTCCGAGATCTGTGCTGAAATGTCTGAAATTTTCGAAATTTCGGACATACCTGGTTTCGCCTCTGGTTGGGTCAAAACCACCAAAATGTGCAAGATTTAGAGCTATGGTATCAACTAGTTTAAAAGCTAACATACCAGTCTTAGACGGTAGATCAAGTACATGTTTCCTCTGAAAAAGACTAATACCCTTTTTCTTTCAAACAACCTCAATACCCAGAAAACATATGAGTGCACCTGGATCCTTCATTTTTGAATATTTTTGTAGAATGTATATAAAATTAACATTTTCAGTTCCAGAAAAAATCATTACTAGAAAGAATAATATCATTAATGTAAACTACTGCCTTGGAATCTTGATGATGAATAAAAACTAAGCATAGTTGTCAAGGCGTCACCTTGGCATTGGAGAGGTTTTTTGGTGTCAAGGCTATTTCCACCTTAGTGTCAAGCTTCTGGCTATTAGATTACTTTGTAATCTATTTATTACGTTCCCATTGGCTTGTGTACATAATTATTCTCCACTGCATTACACCGGATCACGGAAATCAGTTAAAACCAAAACAAAATCGTAAGAAACCCTCGATAGCTGCTCACGCCTTGGATGAGGGGAGAGGATGAAACATTGGTACCCTTGACTCCAGCTCCAGCAACTACAGCCCTATCCAGCGGTAGCTTTCAGGTAAGTTGTGTTTTCTTCTTCTTCTTCTTCTTCTCCCTTTTTTTTTTTTTTTTAATACCTTCTACTTCTCCCATCCTCCTGTTTCTGATTTCTTTTTGTTTTGGTTTGGTTTGTTCTTAAAAAAAAAAACCTTCTTTCTACCTGAAACAGTCTCATCTCTGAAATCCCCTGCATTTTTTTTTTCCTTTTATTCTTCAGGCTTCTTCTTCTGGCTTCTGCTGGTGGTGGCAGGTGGCTTTGGCTGCTGCTGTAATTCTGTGATTCATTATGTGGTTGCTGTAGTTCTGTGATTCAATGTGTTTCTGCTGTAATCCTGTGTTTCAAATAAAACTGTGCATGTATTAGTTAGTAAGTTATGCAATTCTGTGATTTTATGACTATGTAATTCTGTGATTATATGAGTATGTGATTATGTGGTTCACTGATTTTATAATTGTGTGATTATGTGGTTCATTGATTTTGTAATTCTGTGATTTTGCTATTTTGCAATTCCTTGATTATGTAGTTCAATTGTGCAATATAACCCTAAACATCAGCATATAGGTTTAACCCATTCATCCACACCTAGGTGCTGGCCGCCTAGGCAGGTGCCCTCCACTGCCTTGGGTGACCTTGTCGCCTTGACCACTATGATACTGAGTGATGCAGATGAGTCACTTAATAAGCTTATTTTATTGGAATTGAGCCTTGGGTTAGGTGATGTATGTGTTGGGCCTTTGATCCCATGGTTTTTCTTTGTAATGGGCCTAAAATATGGGTAGGAAGTGTAGGAAAACAGGATTTAATTCATTAGTTTAGGTAGAGTCTTATTTTGAGTCTATTTCCTTTGTTATTTCAGTTTTCTAGTTAGTTTAGGGTTCCCAATTAGTTAAGGATTATGTTAGTCCTTTCCTTTTTAGTGTTTGAGTAAGTTTTGAGCCTTCTATATAAGTTTGTAAGGGGCTATAGAATTGAGTATGGAAAAAAAAAAGCTGTGCTGGAAAACTGTGAGTTGCAATGCTGTGAGAAACAGCTTGGGTGAGATGCCCTAGGGAAGAGTGAAATACTCAACCCAACCTATTCCCCTACCCCATTCTTCCCTTCATCTGTTTTGTTCATACTATCTGTCCCTAAATCTGATTTTTATTGAATTTAGTAAAGATCCTACCTGGGATTGGATCACTTGTGATGATCCAATCTTACATTACTGAGTGATCAGAATAACGCTTTGCAAAACCACAACCACGACAATTTTGCTAAATTTGTCAAACTAGGCTCTCGCGACAATTGCAAGCCATAAATCTCCCTCCTATGAAGCTTACACACTTCCTTTTTATCGTCCCCTGAGCAATCATTCCCCGGAGGTTGCTTCATATAGACTTCCTCATTAAATCACCAAACAGAAAATCATTCTTATTATCGAATTGGTATAATGGGTAGTGAACATTAATACCAATGAGAAGTCATAAGAATTAAGCACAAAGTTAAACCAGGCAACTAGAGAGAAGTCTTAAAGTAGTCAGCACCATAAGTTTGAATGTACCCTTTGGCAACCATGGGCTTTAAGTGTTTCAACAGAGCCATCAAGAAGATAATTTTATACACTGGGCGACATTTAATAAGCTCCTTAAACGTGGAATAAACGTAGAAAAGTAAGAAGAAGAAGATGAAATAAAGAGAAGCATGCATGACAGCCATGGTTTCACCCAAAATACTCATTCAATTTCAATCAATTCAGCTCTCTTCGCTGGATACAACAACTCTATTTAAAGACGTAGAGATAACCTACTTTCCTATTCTCAAACTGAAACAAATATCGAATCCAACTCTAAATAAGAATCTAACTTTAAAAATGGAAATAAAACCTAAATTGAATCTCCCTACTAACTTGCTCGACACTCTACTCTAAAAACAATGAAAATAAATAAGTAACCAACAACAACATCCAAAACCTTATCCCAACTTAATGTGGTTGGCTACATAGAGATGACGAGCGCATCTAGCATTGTCAGATTGTTTCTCCCAATACAGCCATTGGACAGGGCTCAAATTTTATCCAAGTATTCTATCCTAAGACTACTTCCTGCGTAGTTGTGTTCAATAATCTGTCCTACAGTTTGTTGGTCTTCATTAGTCAACCATGACAAATAATGACGATCTACCTAACCTGGACATTAGGGAGGTGATCAAGAGGAGTCTTGCCAAAAAATCTTGAAGAATAAAAATATAAATAAAAGAACAATTTACATCCCCCTCCCTTGTACTTTTCTCTTATGAAATCCCCCGCCCCTGTCGGATGACGCTGTTACTGTGGTGTTAGTTTTGAATGGTAAATGATGATTTTACAACCACAAATCAAATACCTATTTTACCCCCAGTGTTTCTTATAATCATTTCCCCCCCAAATTGAAAAGAGAAGATTTAGGGTAGTGAAAACCAAAGTTTTGCGAAAGAGGTAGTCACCATCTTTGGCGAAGGTTAGATAGTGATCAGGCGACGGCGAAGAAGGATTTCATTGCGCTTAACAATCGTTGGATTTTGAGAAGCCCATGTCTTCTTCCCTTGTGAAGTTTCTCTTCAAGCATAGATGGGCGATTTGGATTGTCTTGGCTGGATGGGGACAAGTTACTGAGAGCATCAGCTCTGTTTTGGTGTGATGAATCTTCTGTTCGTTTAATGGTTAAATTAATCAATCACTTGAGCTCTTTAGGAACCTGTGATCGGGGGTGGGGATTTTTCACTTTTGCAAGTTGTCTGTTTGCACTAGTGAGCTTGAGTACACAATATATACAAACTGAAACCAAATACTTTTTTGGTAACCTCAAATCGAATTCAGTTCCTATTCATTTTTTTAATTTGGTTTCATTTGGTTCATTAAAACCTCAACCTTTCATCGGAGAAGATAGAGATGTGGAGAAGATAGAGAAGAGAGGGGGGGGGTTGGTTGAAGTGGGAAGTCTCCAAGTATATCAGGGTTTTGTGGTTGAAAGGGTGAAATAGTCTTTTAACAATATTGAAGGGTAATTTGGATATTATCGAAATATTAGTCTAACTTACTGGTATAAACTTAATGGTCTGAGTATTTTGGTAAAAACTAACATTATATAGGGGAGGATTATGTAATTTCTGAAAACACGGGAGGGGGATGTATTATGTAATAAGAGCAAAATACAGGGGAAGGGGATGTAAATTGTTTTAAATAAAAAAAGAGGGGAGGATGTGAGATGGGAGAGAGATGAAAGATTAAAAGGAATGGGGTGAGAGATAACTGGTCAGGTGAGTCGAACGGGTTTAGCACGTATTACAATTATTGATCTGATCCCATGTACACCTGCACCCACATGCAGGAGCACATTCAGGCTTGTCTTTGAATTTCGAACTCTATCTATATATTTTAATATATAAATATTTTTATTTTACAATTTTATATTTATAAAATTATTTTAAGTAATTTTAATTGAATTAATTTAATAGAAATCCAATTATCTAAATATATTCTAATTTAGAATTTCATTATTCTAAATCAGATTTAGATAGGGCTATACGGACTCGAACCGTAGACCTTGGTAAAACAGATCAAATAGTAAATCGTGAGCGGGTCTGGTGAGCAGAAGCAGAGCTAGCATAAGGTTTTGATTTACTCCTCATTATAGATCCTCCAACAAAGGCTCTCCCTCCCTCTGTGAAGGATCCCTGGGGTTTGTTATCAGTTTCGAGAGTCTGCAGATTGGACCGGAGATACAGACTGCAAGTCCCATACAGGGCCTTTGTGTTGCATCTTGCTTTGGTAAAGGGATTGCAGAAGGCCACCACGCATGGTCGATTGACCCGTGTTGATTGTTGCTGTTGTTTTGTTCTTTTATATCCCTTCAATAATGATAATGTTTTCTTTCTTTTTTTTTTT
>NC_056559.1:20104528-20108118 GCF_013358625.1 Macadamia integrifolia
TGATAATGTGAACTGTGGACAAAGCTGACCAATTTATTTCTTGCCTTTGTTACTATTTCTCTATCTGCTTTCTTGTATTTTAATTTTTAACCTGTTTGTTTTCTTGTATTTCAATTTTTAACCTGTTTTACCTCTTTTTTCCCAACTTCATTCAAGTTTCTTTTCACAAATGCTATATTCAAATACTACATCTCTGTGATTGCAGTGAGGGAAAAGAATTGACCACTTTAATACTCAGTGATCTGTATTATCATCTGGAAGGAGAGCTTGAAGGCCGTAAGATAAATCCTGGACCATTCAGAGAACTCTCTCTATATCTGATTGAGTCTAAACTTTTTCAGAGTAATGAGCAGAAATACAAGTGGAACTTTTCACTCTGTACCAGAGACAGATGCTTTTTCGACCCTGTGCAGTTACGAGTAGATATGGGTTTGGAATTTTGGGATTACTCAGAATGGAAGGCTTCTAAACCAATTGCCGAAATGGTGTTGCTGTGCATGCAGGATGCTAACTCCATGATATTTTTTGCAAGGTCCAAGCTTTCTGCATTGAAAGCCTTGACCATGATGCTATCTGGGTGTGAGGAAAATGTGAGTTGCCATTTTTGGAAATTCTCAAAGATGAAAGAACTTGTATTCTTGAATGGTTCTTAACCCTTTTCTTCTTTCTTTCTTTTTTTCCTTTTCTTTTTTTTTTTTTTTTTTTTTTTCTTTTAAGAAAAATCTCTGGGAATGATTTATATATTTTATTGTTAAATCACTAGGGAGTGGGTTTCCCAGATGGGCATGTTTGGTCTTTGGAGAGGTTCTCCAAACGAGCGCTAGTTTTGCCACTTGACAAGTCCATTGCAGGAATTTTTGTTAGGCCTCAAGTTCCTTTGTTCACATGTTTAAAGCCCAATGGATAAAATGAAGCCTTGAAAAAATCCAGGACTACGGGAGGGTGCATGCCAATAAATGGATGTCTGAAAAATATTAGGGAGAACAGTTGGACTTTTTGTTTTGAAAGGTGATTTCTAGAATCAACCAACCAACAAATCTGTAGCCCAGGTGACTCACAGCCTCCCTCTCGCCTAAATGAAATGGGATGATGAATCAAATAAATAAGCTTTGTTATTGATTCAGGGCGCAGCGAAGCCAAATTCAATCAAGGCAAAAGGGGGGCTTACTTTTCCTGACGCTGAGTCATAAGAATTGAAGAATGTGCTAATGGAACAGGAATAGTTTTCAGATGATATGGACCCCCAAGAGATGAGCGAGAACTGAACATTGCTCGGGGGTTGCACTCTGTCCCCCTTGGTGGACAAATTATTTTCTACTTTTAGTTTTCTTTCTCGCACACATCTTTGCCCTCTTTCACCAAAGAGGACCTTCCATGTGGGAGTACTAAGGTTGCCCATCTGGAGAGGTTCTCCTGACATGCCTGACTAGGAAAACTTTGGCTAATAAAAAACAGCAAAAATCTTGTGAATGTCTTAAGATAATTCGACATTCTTTTGTGAGGTTATGTGAAAATAACTGACTATTGAGTTTGTCTCATGGTACTGAATTTCTTCTTTTTTCTTTTATTCCACCTGGTGAGGGGAATCTAGAAAAATTTCGGTATACTTGAGACAATAGTAACTTAGCTCCTTTTTCGTACTGACAGCTTGAAGTATTTCTGTCTTATTGGTGTGAAGAACTATGAGTATTTTGATTATTCTTGCTTTCAGCTTATTCATGCATGTTATTATATTAGTTAATTTTTTGTGTATGCAGTTTGCTGAGAAACCGATTGGAGGGATTTCTGTGCGACTTTTGGAGTCATGTATTAATCATTTATATGAACATTTGCAAAGAACTACTGAGTTCATAGATTCTGCTCTGGATGCTACTGAGGACATCCTTTATTTCCTTGCAACACAAACAGAATTACTATTACATCTTTTCAGATCCCTATTCAGAAGAATTTCTCCAAGAGGCAACAAATCACAATTGTTATCTTTCTGCACACCTGTCTTAAAAATCTCAGGCACTGCCCTGAGAGTATTGATTGGTATCAGGACATCAGTTCGTGGGCTTAAGACGACAACAAAACTCTTTCTTATGTTGCTTATCACATCAGTTGAGGTCAGTTACCTCAATTCAAATTCAGAGGGAAAACTAGTAAGTGAATCTGTTGAAACCTCTACTGAGGTGTCCACTGTGAGTCTAGGTTTATTGCCTATTCTCTGCAACTGCATCGAAACTGCTGAGTATTGTACCCTCTCTCTGGCTGCAATTGACCTTATACTGAAAGGTTTTTTGACATCTAATAGTTGGTTGCCCATCCTACAGAAGCATCTCCGATTACAATTTCTTGTTCAGAAACTTCAAGAGAAGGATTCTCTTGCTTCCATTCCCATAATTTTAAGATTTTTCTTAACCCTTGCCAGAGTGAAAGAAGGTTCTGAGATGCTTCGAAGTGCCAATTTTTTCTCCTCTCTGAAACAGTTATTTGATCTCTTATTGGATGAGAAGCCTTTATTAGATATTCAAGAAGAGAACCATCCCTCCACCTCACATGATAAAGATGAAAAGCCTCAACAAATATGGGGGCTTGGTGTGGCTGTGGTTACAGCAATGGTTTATTCTTTGGGGGCCAGTTCTTCCTGTGTTGATATTGTGGACAATGTTATTCTGTATTTCTTCTCTGAGAAAAGCTATTTGGTGGCTTACTATCTGAATGCGCCTGACTTTCCATCTGATGATCATAACAAGAAAAGAGCTCGGACTCAGAAAACACACACTTCTTTGACTGTTCTAAGAGAAACAGAGAACATTCTTATGCTTATCTGTGTGCTTGCAAAACATCGGAACTCGTGGTACAAAACCATGAAAGATATGGATTCACCACTAAGGGAGAGATGCATTCATCTTTTAGCCTTTATCAGCAAAGACCCTCAGCGCCTTGGAGAATCTCAAAGTCGGACATTGCCACTTTTATGCCCTCCAATACTTAAGGAGGAGGTTGAATATAATAGAAGACCATCCCTTATTAACTGCAGACATGGATGGTTTGCTCTTTCTCCTCTTGCTTGTGCATCTAAAACTGAGGTATCTATGTCGAGCACAACCCTATCTCTTATAACAAAGGACAAGACAACTGCAAGTGTCCATTCAGTTCCTCAGACATACTTTTCTGATACTGCTGCAATACAGATGTATAGAATCTCTTTTCTTCTATTGAAATTTCTGTGTCTTCAATCTGAGGGAGCAGCTAAAAGGGCAGAGGAGGTAGGGTACATTGACCTTGAACATTTCCCTGAGCTTCCCATGCCTGAGATTCTACATGGCTTACAGGTAAAGCAATATATTCTTTTGGTATTAATTACTTTAGATTTTATTGGTGATAATAAGGTTTCAAGGTTTTTTAAGTATGTTGCAGTTGTGTCTGGAACTCTTGACAAAGTGCCCAGACAGACCATCGCGACCCAATCTTTGGGAATACCATATGTTCCAACACCATGTAACCATCCTGACCTGCTTAGGATACCTTTGACATGGAGTTCCAAGTTGATTTATTAGTCTTGGTGCAAAAAAATAAATGGCTTTTTTTTTTTTGGGGGGGGG
>NC_056559.1:20108138-20231954 GCF_013358625.1 Macadamia integrifolia
GGGGGGGGGGGGGTGGGGGGGGGTGTGGGTTTGTATCTGGCATCGACAGTGATGGAAGCCATTCTGTCACTGTCAACCATTTGTGCCAGCTGCAGTTCAGTTAGCGCTCATATTTATTGTATTTTGTTCACATCATCATCTAGTCCTCTGATCACTTTTAATCCAATCTGACCTCTCTATTTCAGTAATGCTTTGAAATATTTTGGAAGAAGTCAAATTCTTTTGAAAATTTTGGACTGTTAGAATAAACCAGATGAGCTGCATACATTGTGGGGTATACATTTGAGATGGCCTACCAAATTTGTCATGTAGCCAAAACAGAGTTCATCATCTATTTGAAAACAATAAATTCATCCCACCATATGGTAAAAACGATGCTGCTGGAAACATTGTTAACCCTGCCAGTGCTGCAAACTCTCCCCAATGAATAAGAAAAATATCGAAATGTCATTTGGATGTCTTTCCACTTAAATTTTTTTAAGAGGAATGACAAGATATTGCATTGTACCTTTGGTTGCAACACCTAAATGAGATATATTTCTGAGGATGCAGGATCAGGCCATTGGTATTCTTACTGAACTGTGCACATCCAACAAATCCGAGCAGATACAGCCTGAAATCAAAAGTCTTTGCTTCTTGCTGCTGCAAATAATGGAGAAGGCCCTGTACTTGGAACTTTGTGTCTCACGGAGCTGTGGAATAAGACCAGTGCTGGGTCGAGTTGAAGAATTTTCAAGGGCAATGAAATTGTTGATACAAGGTACTATTCTGTTGGTAATTATGTTGGATAATCTTCATTTTTGTATCTTTAATATTGGTTATATTATATGTGCAGTATAATCATTATCTGACCTGTAGTATGTTGATCTTTGCAGCGGTGGAAATGCATACATTTATGAAAGCATCTCTGAAGTCCTTGAAACAAATAGCATCGCTTGTATATCCTGGCTTGATACAAGACTGAGGACCTGCTTTGGTACATCATGTAAATGAACTCATGTAACCTATTGTGTATGTCTTTTCATTAATAGAACAGTTTCTCTGTAATTTTTTGTAGTTTTGTTGAGAGAAACCTGTTGAGAAAGGCAGCTGTTGAAGGTGGCTTCAACACTTGGAAAATCCAGAGCCTCAAAATGATCGACACCTGAAGGTGGAAAGGATTGGTAAGATGATGCAGTCCTTGGCAAAGGCTAATGGTTGTCATGGCTATCATCTGCTTTAAAAGGGTGACAAAATTGGGTGGATAGTGAAGCAATGGAAATGAATGATAGCTAGATTTCTCTCTCTCTCTCTCTCTCTCTCTCAGAAGTCATCTGTCCAGAATTTGGGGAGGACGGTTTAAGGGTGTAGATGGGTTAGATTCTAGTCTATCCTAATGGCCCTTGTTATGTGTAGCAGGTTGGCCTTGCAATTCTCAGCTTTACGGGCCTAGCATGACCCAAGAAACAAGGCCAGTTCACCTTTTGGCTCATCTGCTTGGAAGGGAAGGGAAGGAAAGTTGGATGAAAATAAAAAAAAAGGAATTTTGTAATCACACTAACATGACTTTGTAACTTACAACTAATCATTGCAAATTTAGATATAAAACTTTATTATGCAACCAAATCTCTTGGATTTAAAAAAGAAAGCACAGTTTCAACCACTCAGCCTTATCCCAACTAAATTACGCGTCATTCCCTTAGAATCAGCTTTATTCAATGTCATAAATATTTAATACAAAGTCTAAGCTATGGACAAATTACATCTAAAAATTATAATTGTTAAATATTGTGAGAGCTTTAAGTCTTCTAATATATAATTACCATAGATCATATCCTCCGCCCCAATTCATCTGATAGTTGTGGCTTTGACTAATGCACTCTACCAACTATGGATGGTGATAGATTTTAATTTTTTAGGGTGCTCATTATGATTTTTAATTTTGTACCTTGTCTATTGGAAATAGAAAGTAACAAAAATCAAAATACCTCGTTCATCTCTCTCTCTCTCTCTCTCTCTCTCTCTCTCTACTTGCCTCCTGCCCTGCCCTCTTCCTACCCCACCTTAGCCTGTTGCCCCTAAAGGTGCAGGGTTCCAACTCTTTGAATAAACAGTTTCTGCAGAGGACGAAGAAGAAATGCAAACGGATGATGAAGAAGCAGCAGCAACAACAACAGAGATTGAGAAGAATCAAGTCTATCAATCTCTGTTTCACAGTAACGTGTTCTCGCATTTGATGTTTCCTTTTGTGTTGAATTGTCCAGATGTAGACGAGCCATTGGATGCCAAAGGAGAGAAGTTCAAAATTGTGGTGTTCAGTGTGTGATTGGAACCCATTAGCCCCTAAACTGGATTTTTTTATGCAACCGAACAATCTCAATTTCTTGACCAAAAATTTATTCATTAACTTATTTTAATAAATCAATCCAACTGAAGTGAGCCTAAGTATTAATTTGCTAACCTTTCTCTTTTTCTTTTACTTCAGCACTAATTATTATATTCCGACCTAACAAACCAAAATCACAGGCCTGCGGCCGGTTCCCTGCGCCGTTTGCAAAACTTCCATCGTATTTTTTATCTTTTAATGACCATGAAGATGGACCTGTTAGAGAATCTGTTTCCCTCTCACTCAATCATATATTTATATTGTTATTTTATTTATTTTACTAGCATAGATACCCAAATGACCCATTTTGGCATTAGAAGGAGGCACGTTACTAAGTTTTTTTTTTTTTTTTTTTCCAATGAACAAAATGCTCATTGATGCGTCCAAAATCAAACGTATCCGAAGCTTTGATTGGAACATTGTTTACATAGAATAAAATATTTGAATCCTTTCTTTAGAAAAAAGAAAAAGGAAGAAGCTAAAGTTTCCTTGGCTAGTAAAGCTCATCTCGTCTCAACCATGATGCCCACTCATCTTGGACAAAATAAAACAAGATAAAAGTTTCTATGCAAGACCATTCATGTGCATGACTGCATTAAGTGCAGTCAAATGGGCATAAATGTTCATACAAAATCACATGAACACCCCTCCCCCTACGTGCCAAATACTCTCTCCATAAAACAATATATGTGAGAAAGAGAGAGAGAGTAACTTAATTAGTGGGTAATCATAACCCTTCTATTTTAATATAACTCCCACACAAAAGCGAAAGCAACTTAAAGTATCTAAAACATGGGTTCAACATTGTGAGAGAATCTTTTAATCTTCAGTTAAACTATTATTTGGAAAGAAGGGAATGGCTACATGGATAAAGGAATGAAGCAAAAAGGAGAAAGAAGTTGGTTATATAGGTAAGAGGAAAGGGAGAGAAGTGTTCTAACTCGTTTCTACTATGGTTGATCTCAAGTGGTTATATTAGTTATAAGATAGATATAGTGATAGAAATAGATTGAGGCCCTTTAAATCCTTTGTAAGAGGGATAAATCTATGACAAATGGGAAAATAAGAACCTCAATTTCCTTATCAGTGCAAGTATAGATATAGACTAGAAGAGGATAGTACAATACTTAATCGAATTCCCTTTTTTTTTTGGGATAGAGAAACATATATTTTTTTTTAATATGATAGAGAGACAAATAATTTATCATTGTGTCATCAGAGTTGCACATTTCAAGGGAAGATGTGGAAAAGCTTAATCTCAACGTACCAAGGTTTGGGGTTGAATTCAATCTAACTAAAAAAGAAAGAATCAGTGTCAAATGAAAACTCCCTCTCTAAGCAAAGCACCAAAGCTTCTAAAGTGGGTGATGACATTTTTACTCGAAAAAAGTAACACTAAAATTTTATTGGATTTTGTAAAAAATGTACTCCACAACAAAGATTGCCCTGCCCCAACTCGCCAACTACGAGTCTTGCAATTGTATTGAGCAAAAGGATCAATTCTTCGTTTGTTGGTAGATTGCAAGCTGAACTAACTCTCTCTCTCTCTCTCTCTCTCTCTCTCTCTCTCATGACACGCCTTTCACTCACTTGAATACGACTCAATAACTCTTTTTGTTTGAAACATCATTCATTCTTCACTCTCTTGCTATAACCTTCAGACAATTGCCTTACATATTTTTTCAAATATATATGAAATGATAGTATTTATTTTCATTGAAAAAAAAAATGTTACACTAAAGGGGAAAAAAAAATGAATTACAAATCATTTAACACTTAAAACTTAAGATGTATTAATAAGAAAATCCATTTTATCCTTATCAAAAATTAAGTAAAAATTAAAAAACGAAAAAAATCAATTTACCATTAACAATATGTCCTTGATAGAAGGACCATGAAGTTTGATGTGATTTGAACGCCCTAAACAAACCCAAGGTATCAATGGATTAGTAATTTTACTTTCTTTTTTTTTTTTGTCATTTATTTTATTCATAATAAAGAGTTGTGGAAGATATTCACATAAACTCCCACAAATAGAGGAGATAAAAATGATTAATAAAATTTAAATAATTTCAAATTCCTCAAAAATAAGGAGAAAAATTTTTTTGAATAAAAAAATTAAAGGAAAATTACCTCCATAGAGAGGTTGGACACATGACACCTATTTAGACCCGCTTCCATTTTCTTCATTTTCACGTGACTCACAACGTTGATGCATACTTGTAAACATGCTTTCAACTGTCTGATGGGAGTCAAGCCCTGATGATCGACATGTGCTGGTTTATCGTGATCAGTATTTCCACAGCGCTAGCCACTAGATAGTTATCCTTAACCATGAGTACACGTGTACGGAAGAGATTCCACATGTTTTTCACTTTTGTAAAAAATATCCATATCTCACGCTCCACCGAATAAGTGGGAGCATATTCCTCTTTTATTTGGGGTGAGAAAATGGAGCATATTCCGACTGGTCACACGGCATAGCAAGTTAAAAAAAATCAAATCATAGTTAACCAAACTCTGGTCAAAATTTAACCTCAGTTAGTATGTATTCAAACCCTAACCATATCTGAAACCATGATCAGTTTTAGTTCAACGGCCAAGATCTAACGGATGAAGATATTATGCCAGGCATGGCAGCTATATAACAAGCTCAGTGCGCGAAACCCTAGTGTCAGTCGCGGCGAAACTTCATTGTTTGCGAAAGAGAGAAATTGTTTGCGAAAGAGAGAAATTTTCATCGGCAATGGCTAACCCTAAGGTCTTCTTCGACATGTCCGTCGGCGGTGCTCCCGCTGGTCGAATAGTGATGGAGCTTTACGCCGATGTCACCCCTCGTACTGCGGAGAACTTCCGTGCTCTTTGCACCGGAGAGAAAGGAGCTGGCCGGAGCGGCAAGCCCCTGCACTTCAAGGGCTCTTCCTTCCACCGTGTGATCCCAGGGTTCATGTGTCAGGGAGGAGATTTCACCGCCGGAAATGGTACCGGAGGCGAGTCGATCTACGGTAACAAGTTCGCCGACGAGAACTTCGTGAAGAAGCATACTGGTCCTGGTATTCTGTCCATGGCTAACGCGGGGCCGAACACCAACGGATCTCAGTTCTTTATTTGCACTGCGAAGACCGAGTGGCTCGATGGGAAGCACGTGGTGTTCGGACAGGTTGTTGAAGGGCTGGACGTTGTGAAGGCGGTCGAGAAGGTCGGTTCTTCGAATGGGAGGACATCCAAGCCAGTTGTGATCGCTGATTGCGGTCAGCTCTCTTGAAAAAAGTCTGATCTTCGTGATCCGACCATGTGTGGGATCTTAGTTTGGGTTAGGGTTTACTATTTTTCTGGTCTTTGCTTTGGGTTTCGGCTTAGGGTTTGTGATGTCGATTTGGTGGGGAGGCATGAGGGGACTTGTTATATGTAGATGGTGGATGATCTTACTCTAGAATAAAGTTTAGTGTATCGATTATTAATAATCTTCTCTTCTCTCCATCTTTACCTGCGTTTAAACTCTAGGGTTTATGTTTTTTTTATCCCTAGTGTAATTGTTGGTGTTGTGTTGGTTTCTGTGGTGGATGATGACCCTGAATTTTTCGTTAACTGATGCCTTGAGTGGTTAACTAGTGATTTCTAGGGTTTCTTTAATTGTTTGTGATGGTGTTGGTATTGTTAACATTGCACGGATATTTAGTTTCTTCATCACGAGTTGAGAATTTTCTAATGCTATGTTGTAACAGGTTCATTGGTTATGGATCTATTGCTGTAGTTATCAGATAGGTCCCTTGGTTATGGATCTGTTGTTGTAGTTATCAGATCCGATCGCTGGTCAACTTCACTTTTTCCCCGTTCTCTGTTTCGATGATGAGGAACAGGAATGGTTTGGGACAAAATGCCGATCCGAGCCGATTGCGATCTAGGAAACGGCGCCGTCGCGGCCATGTAAACCGATCGGGAATTGAGTGCCGTTCCGAATCGTTCGCCATATGCATCTGGGCATATGGCAGCGTCGTAATTATTTAGAAATATAGCGAAAGAAAGTTGTAGACTGAGTGGGATGCGGATGGAAAGCTCGACAAGGAGGGAGAGTGAATGCAGTAGAGTTGCGGAGTCCGCAGATACAGGATGAGAGGGAGGGAAAAAGCAGGACGCATTATCTGGTGGTTACTGTATAAATCTTAATCGTGCATTAGGTGGTTTCAAATAGCTTTTTTGCTTTTATCGTTTGTTGGGCCCTAGCACTCTCGAGGAAGGTGTCGGTGAGATTCCTTCTGAGTAGTTACTGTTAACTTTTTTTTGGGGTGCAAGTTTGGCCTGTCGGCCCAAAAGCCCGCCTGAGCCTGAAGGAGGCCTGGGTTGAGATGCCCTGGCCCTGAGGTAGGTGAGTGCTGGGAATTTCTGGTCTTGATTGAGGGTTGGACCTGGCCAGGGTTGAAGCCTCTGGTTAAGCCCAGCCTGACCCTGGTCGGCTTCTTCCTGCTCTCTTTCTCTTTTTTCTTCTCCTCAGCCGCCCCATGCACTTCTTTCTTTTTCATTTGACCAGCCTGGCACAACCCTTGCATTTTCCTTCCCATTTCCCATCCCATGGTTAGGGTCAGTTCGGCCTAGTATGGCTCTGAGGGGCAGGTCGGGGTTGGATTTTTCAATCTGTAAGTTAAGGTTGGGTTGGTTTGGGTAGGTTTGGGTTTAGGATTTTCAGTACTCTGTCCATCTCAACCCTGTTGTAGCTGAGGGGTATTCCGTAGAAGGCACAAAAAGATCATTGGGTAGTTTTGATTCTTATCTTTTTCATTCTACCCTTAGTTCTCTACCTCAATCAAGGGCACCATGAGCCTCTATTGTGAAGCCTCTGACCAGGCAGTGAACCTATGCTACCTTAAGAAGTCTTCGGCATTTTTCTGCCAATATACACTAGTGAGACTAAAGAAGAATCTATGCTGTGATTGTTGAGATGCAAATTCTTGTTGCTACAGGGGAGTATCTAGGTATGCCTACTGAGATTAAGTAGAACAAAAAGACCTCTTTTTAAGAATCAAACCTCGATAAAATTGCAGGGTGGAAGGTAAAGATACTCTCATTGCGGGCAGGGAAGTTCTCCTAATGACGGTGATAGCTGCAGCTGCAACTCCTACCCATAGTATGACATACTTTTAGCTTCCAAAAGGCCTTCTTGATAATATTAACAGAGTAGGGTGTAGGAAAAAATAAAAACTATACGGCTTGGGATTAGAGACCTTCACATTCAGAATATTACCATGTTGGCTAGACTGAGAAGTACCATTCCTCAATAACTAAAATTCCTTTGGGGCTAGATTCCTCAATATTATCTACCCTAAAAGGAAATTTTCTCCAAGCACCACTCGGATCTCAACCATCCTGAGCATGGAGGAGCATTCTAAAAGGCATGACTTTACTCCTTGATGGCCCTCACCCAAATAGTATGTTTGCCGTTAAGTTTGCCTATATAGACTTGGTGAATCTCTTACCCTCTCTCACTCCTATCTCTAACTCTAGTCTCAATATGATTTCTAGGGTAGTGTGAAAGATTTTTTGAAACTCAAAATGCCCCCAAAAGAACTTCCTTAGTAAGGCTTACATAAATGTGCTAGGGGTCCATGCATGCTAACTTGATGTGTAGAAATATATTCTACCCTTGTTGCGGGTCTGCAACAGAGAGTTGAACATTCCCTTCTCAATTGCCCTCATACCCAACAAGCACGGTTACTTCATGTGTTTCTAGAGTTAGATTCTCTCCAACTATTTCCAACCTCTCACATGCATGTCTGGGGTTGCACGAGTTAACAATCGGAGGTTGCGTGCACTTAGGTGTTAGACTGCATACATGTGAAAAGATAGTTGGAAAGGATCTGAAACCATGTTTTTATGCAGTCCACAACCCACGAGAGTTGGTATTTTTTGAGATGGGTAATGAAATGAAGGGATTGGGATCCTCTACAATGATTCTCCAACCTTGTACATGCATACATGGGCTATATGTCGGTTATCTGGAGCTATGTACACTCAAGTATTGAGTTGCATGCATGTAAAAAGTTGGGGGAGACTCGAGGAAAAATCGTTGAAAAATATCCAAATCCTTAATTAAGTGGAAGGGATCTCAATGTATGACAAGCAAGAGTACTTCATGAGCACATGAAGTTGAGCATTGGAATGATATTGCTTTCAAGAGCTGGTTCCTGGTTCCTAGCCTTTCATCCTCGGATGGTGTTGGAGTATTTCAGCGCTTGTGGGGCCCCACACTCTTCTCTAGTCCCCTCCATGGTTCTAAAAATGGGGATGGAATGGTTAGTATTGGTCAGATTGGAACTGTATCCTTGATTTTGATCTTTCCGATCTCAATCCACGTGTATGATCCAAGGTTGAACTTGTAATAAAAATTGATTTAAAAAAGAAAAACATAATAATAGATCTGTTTGATCCAAGCCGATCTAAATTGATACCGAAATGTTATCAATCGACCTTAATTGATCCCATGACCATTTCTAAGATTTAGAACCTTGGTTCCATCTGCTCCACCTCACCTCACTAGCAACAGTTTGATCTTAGTAACAAGTTTTTGCTAATGCATCTCTTTATTGAACCCCAAGAGCTAGGAGCGAAACATGGTCGGATTGGGCCAGATTTCTTAAAACCCCAATCCAATCCTAGGCCTCCAAAACTCAACCCATGCCCAATCCAACCCTATCGGGTTCACGCTCAGGCCCAACCCTATGGGGCTCAAGATTGGGCTAGGTTGACCCTGGCTGGTCTTGTATATATATATATATATTGTTATTTTTCTTTTCCTATGAAAGGTAACAAATGTTAAGCCTATAATGACCAGAGGGGGTGGGAAGATGTATGACCAACCCTTTTCCAACCCTAATCCATAAATTTGCAGCAAGCAAGCAAGTTTGTCAATTCGGTTATAAGATAGACATTTTAATCTCCTAACATCACCACATCTCCCAAAAACTAGACAAGCCAAAATTTGGCCCAATTCTTCATGATTGCTATTGTATCTGAAGTTCATACCAATACATGAAAGAAAACACAAAGATAACCTATGTAAACAAAAAAAGGTGTGGGGGGCGGGGAGGGGGGAAATAGTTTAGTCATTTGGTCGTTTTAGCTCAATAAGTAAGAGTATGTGGCTTGTATCAAGAGTGTCAATCGGTCAGGCCGGGCCAATCTCGGTTGGGCCTAACTGGGCCTGGCAGACCTATGTCCTCGGACCATGACCTACCTATTTAAGGAATGAGTCGATCTCGATCAATGTCATGTCTAGCTCTGTTAGGTTTCGGCTTTAGTCGGACTTCTCCTAATCGGGCTATAATTGAGCCTTAAATGGGGTAATGTACCAATAAAGTTATAAACGGGCCTTAAACGGTCTTTACTTTTCTTAGATTTCAGATACTTTGATTTATTTTATTAAAGGGAAAATTACATTCCCCTCCCCTATAGTTTGCCGAAATTACACGTGGGTCCAAGGGTTTGAGCGAATTACGCCCCCTCCCCTGAAGCATGAAAGTTTCTTGCATTTGAGTCCAATCCATTAGTGGTCGTGAGTTTGAATCTGTTATGTGGTGATATCACATTTTTTATACCTAAAATACCCCCAGTACGAAGTGAAGAGTTCGAAATACTCTTCACTTAAAATTAGATGTTTCCCTCTTTCAATCTCATCTTCTTCATCATCCATTGCAACTCTTTCAATCTCATATTCTTCATCATCCAAGCCGTAACTGCAACTCTTTCACTCTCATCGTCTTCATCCAAGCTATAGGGGATCTTTCAATCTCATTGTCTTTATCGAAGCACCTCTGAAAATTGTGCTCTCGGTCATCCACTGTGAGAAGACGACGGCATCTTCGCGAAGACAACGACACCTCTGGATGACGACAGCATCTTCGTGAACCTCACGAAAGGTTTGATCGACTGGGTTCTTGCTGCGATTTCATTTTGAATTGGTAAGAGGACACTGTGAATCTTCAAATTTATAAAGAGAAAAAGGAAAATCTATGCATATCTTCAATATACCCTGCTTTCGATCCAAGTGTACATATTATTGAGTTTTAGCCTGTAATAAATCTATTGATACCCTGTTTTCGGCCATATATCCCTATCTTCATTATATTGTAGGCCTAGGGTTTTGGTTTTGGGTAAGGTTCTGACTTGTTGCTTCCCTGATTTTACTTATTGAAAGATGTTTTTTTAATGTTAGCTATGGTACTAGATGTAGTTCAGATAGATTTGATTGTGAACAAGATTCTATAAGAATGGTTCAACAAGGTAATCATTTTCAATTAGAAGTGTTACCAGATCTGATTTCATGGTTCTATAAGAAGTGAACAAGCTCTGCTTGATTCTAATTTCAATAAGATTATGCAACTCCACAATACCATACAGGGAGTTCTAGTGGTAATTCTGAGAGTAGTTCACATGTTGCAAAAACTACTATCTTGTCTCAATCAAATGCTAATGCAAGTGATAACTCTCAAGGTTCTTCAACCACTACAAAGAGGACTGAGCATTCTAAGCATGAAGGAAGTAAGGAAATTAAAGAGCCTATAGATCTTGAGCCTGTTAGGCAACAGTCAAATGAAGGACCTAATTATGGGAGTAAGGGTAAGGGAGCTAATGTGTCTGACATCATATCTTTAGATGATTCAGATAATAGTGATGCAGATTTTGTTTATGATTCAACAGATCATGGTGAATTGAGTAACAATGAAAGTGAGCTTGAAGATTCTGATGAAGACAATGATGTAGAGTGTGAGCATGAGAAGAATGTAGGTAGTAAGTATGGGAAGGATGTAGGCAGCCATGACAAGCTAGGTGGTTATGATCCAAATGTATATATTCCAGATGATTTTGAGCCAGTAATTTACCATGATGATAGTGATGATAGTAACTTTAATGTTGGAGTAATTTATCTTGATGTGAATGAGTTCAGATTTAAGCTTAAAGAGTTTGCTATCCGCAACAGTTTTGAACTCATATTTGAAAGAAATGAGAAGGCAAGGGTCATAGCGAGGTGTGCAGCCGAGGGTTGTACATGGAGAGTTCATGCCTCACCAACTAATCATGGGGCTGCATTCTTATCGAGGACCCTGAATCCAAACCACATTTGTATATGGCAATCTGGTCATAAGCTTATTACCTCACATTGGTTAGCTAAGAAACTTGAATCTGAGCTACGGGCTGACCCTGAGCTGGATCATGATGCTATGACTGCTATACTACGCAAAAACTATAGGGTTAATTGTGATGTTCTATATATGAAATTTTATAGAGCCTGGCAAATTGTATTGAGAAAAAATGTAGGTAGTCACTCGAAGTCATACTCTTTTATACCTGCATATGGTAGGTTAATACTACATAGGAACCAAGGAAGTATTTTTAAACTCCAGTATGAGCATAGAAATGACATGCGGGCATCATCAATATTCAAGAGGTTGTTTGTTTGCTTCCATGCATGTAAGGAAGATTTTGTGAATGGTTGTAGACCATTCTTGGGAATTGATGGTTGCCACTTGAAGGGCAAGTATGGTGGTGTTTTATTATCAGCCGTAGCTGTTGATGGGAACAACGAGGTGTTACCAATTGGCTATGGAGTTGTGGGAATTGAAAATAAAGCAAATTGGAGATTTTTCCTTGAATGTTTATATGAAGCACTGGGAACTGCTGGTGATAACACTTCTTTGACATTTATGTCAAACGGCCAAAAGGTATACCATTCCATTCCTTGAAGATAGTATTAAGATTTATTATTATTATTATTATTATTATTATTATTAATTTTTTTTTTATTATTTTTTTATGAATGGTCATTATTTAATTGCTTAAATTATGTGTTTTATAGGGACTGGCAGATGTAATCCATGATATCTTTCCTAATGCTCACATTTGAAATTGTAATAGACACATATACATGAATTTCAAGGTGAAATACAACAGTCTATTGTTGAAGAAGTATTTTTGGGAAGATTCCACAGCACCTACTATGCATCTATTTCAGAGTGCAATGAATTTCATCAAAGAGATCAACATCAAGGCATACGAGTGGTTAAAGAAGAAGCCGCCAGCATTATGGTCTCGACATGCTTTCCATATTGGTTATAAGAATGATGCAATCACAAACAATATGACAGAAAGTTTCAACAACTGGGTTGGACCAATCCGCAGTAAACCCATATTATCTTTGATTGATAGTGTTAGGATTAAAATAATGGAGAAATTGAAAAAGAGATACTATCAAAGTCGTACATTGAATGGGACTGTCAATCCTGTTGTGAAGAAGAAGATTGCCGAAGTATATGAACTCTTGAGAAAATGCAAGGTGTTCCTTGGTAATACAGATGAATTTGAGGTGGCAGATTATTTCCAGAGAAGACATGTGGTCAATCTGATGTTGCGAACCTGTGGGTGCAAAGATTAGGAATTATCAGGTATACCTTGCAAGCATGCAGCAGCTGTTATTGCCCATAAGAGAGAAAAAATTGAATACTATTGTGCAACTTACTTCATAAATGATAACTACATGAAGACATATGAACAAATGATATGTCCCATCCTAGATGTATCTGAGCTAAACAGTGGGTCAGATCTAGGGGTTGTCCAACCACCACTTTTGAAGAGAGGAGTAGGCAGACCGAGCAAGGGTGAAAGGAAAAAGGAACCTGGGGAAGCACCTCCTGCTTTCTTTAGAAAGAAGACATGATCTCTCAGATGTGAGATTTGTAAGAGACCAAGTCATAATAAGAAAACTTGTGGAAGAGGCTCTCCTGAGGGAAAGAAGAAGGGTTCTTCAAGCCGTAGATCTGCTAGGAAGGTATATTACATTATCATTTTCTGGCATTTTTTTTTAAACCTATAATATGCTCTAATGCTGATGTTGCATTTTTTGTTTTTAAAGGAAAGAAGAAGGGACAATGATGACCAAGAAGATGCAAGCTTGTCCCAAATGGTTACTAGGTCACAAGTTTCCACAACAACTGATGTTGGTGATTTAGTACAAGCAAGACTTAAAAGGAAGATGACAGATAAGTGGGAGAAGAGAAAAGCAAGGAAGAAGTAGGAGATGGTGATAGAGGAAGGTGGAGAATTGGAGATTCACTTTTTTTATTCATTTTTTTGGAATCATTATGTAATTTGATCAATGGATGTACTAAGTCATGATGATGTGATGTTTGAAACTTGAATCATGTGATTGGGGAAAACTTTTGATATATAAGTCATGGAGTCATGTGGACCTTTGGAACTTGAATCATGTAATCTCGAAAACTTTTGATATGTGAAGGAGTTGTGATGTTGGATTTCATGATTTTGAATCTATATGATTGTATATAATGGATTTCTAAATCAGGTATTTTCAGATGTTAGTATTATAGGGGAAATGTTGTCCAATATTTTAATTTTTTTTTTCAATTTTCTAAATTAGGTATTTTCAGATGTTTGCAACTTACTTCATATATATGCATAAAAACAGCAATGGTAGAAATAAGATAGCATTCTAATTACCATAGTGGTTTCAATTACACATTCTTTCAACCATCCCAACTATGCCAAACATCAAAGAGTTTTGGACTAGGTACATTGATATCAAAATCCTAAAGAAACATCTTAAAAAAGATTTCTAAACTTTTACAACCATTACATCCAATAGAACAACCACAAAACATAAAACAACTTGTCCAAGCAGTTTCAAATTTTCATTGAATCTCTCCACCCACTTCAATCTTATCTTCGTACTACGCATCTCATCTTTCAACTGTTGAAACTCATGAGGACTTGGGTTGTTTGAAGGTTCACTTCTGACTTCTGTCACATTCACTAGCTCACACCAAGAAAAAAAATCACATTTCTTCTCCTGTACAATCTCTAGACATGTGTAGTAGAGTCTGTTGGGGTTTTCTCTAGACTCCAGTACCTTGACCGCAGCTCTTCTAAAACAATTGCATGTAACGTTAACATACCTCAGACCATCAGCTTGGTTCATGAAAGTTACACTGCAAGTAGACATCGTATCTACAATACACAAAAGTTTAAACTCAATTAGATATACCAAAAATAATCCCAACCATTGCATCTCAGAAATAATCCCAAAATTTTATACAATTTATATCAAAATCCTAAACTTCAAAGTGTGCATATGCTACCAATGAAAAAGTTGTGCTTAGTTTGAATAAAGCAAACAAATGTCCATAACTATTTGTTTATACAACTACCTATTACAGATGTTAAAGAGAAGCCTATCATCAAACTCTCTAATTAATGCATTTTTTAAGGCAATTCTTCCTTATGTAGGAATCCGTCCAGCCTGACTCATCGTAAGCTTAATGCTCTATTCATAAAATTAAAAGAAGCAAGCAAGCATAAATCACATATTATCAAATGCCCAAACCCTAGGTTCATTCCTAACACATAAGATTTCAGAACAAAGAAAGGGCATATACACACAGAAAAAAGGCATGCTTACACTCAGATTCGGTTTAATGTTCGCTTACCTGGGTTTTATACCTTTCTCATCATAAGATTATTGCTCTATTCATAAGCTTAAAAGAAGCAAGCAAGCATAAATCACATATTATCAAATGCCTAAACCCTAGGTTCATCCCCAACACATATGATTTCAGAATAGAGAAAGGGCATACTCACGCTCAGATTCGGTTTAATGTTCACTTCCTTGGGTTTTATACCTTCCTCATCATAAGCTTAATGCTTTATTCAAAAGCTTAAAAGAAGGAAGCAACCAAAAATCACATATTATGAAATGCCCAATGTTTAAGATTTTAAAATGTAACCGCAAGCGTACGGGTCAGTATAGCTATGGGTCGAACACAGGGAGAGTAGCCACTTTATTTTTTTGCTTCTTTTAATAATGCAAAAATGAACTGATTAATGATTGTAATCTTATTCTAATTACCGTCCTAAACATATGTATCTAAAATAATGTCCTAACCATTCGTCATCGAAGAATTTAAACACCCAAGCCACACAATTAAAATTAAATAAATAAATAGCTGAAAATAAACACCCCACGCAATTAAAAAGCAATGAAGGAAAAAAAGGCTGAAATAAAAATAAAGTAAAAGAAAGGGGATAAAGCTAGAGAGAGACTCATAAGTAGGTTTCTCTACGTAGCCCGAGGGATGCATCATAATATGAGCTTTCCTACTTGACCAGAGAGCCACTCTTACAAGGGTTACTCTACTTGGCTTTAGGGAAAGGGAGACAATTAAAATAAAAATAATAAAATGATGGTCCTATGACTAGGAGGGGCAAAGCCAACATATACACTAGCCATGAACCTTGGGGGAAAGGGATAGCAATAATTTAACGACTAAAATTAAAATCCTAAATTAAGAAAGAAATGGTAGTCATAAGAGAGAATAAGAGGGAGGAGAGAAGATTACTGAAGGAGCCTACTTACTTAAACTTCATCCCTTGAACTAAAAACTTGATCGATTTGAGATACTACCAGTACTAAAAACCATATCTGGAATAGACCAAATTTGAAATTTCTAGTACTAGAGAAAACAAATCTGAAGAAAAAAAATTGAACTTGAAAGACATGCTTCATAGCTTGTTCTTGTCACCTAAAACTAAGCTTAGAACTAGAACTTGAAAATTACAACTTCAATTGTTTAAACAATAAACATAAAAAACTGAATCAAAAACAAAAGCACTTGCATTAATTGAATAAAAAAAACTTACAAAAGTGTTTAAAGCATAAACTTTGAACTAAAGCTAGAGAAAGAGCTAGAGAAAGTGATAGAGCAACTAAGAAAAAATCCTAGAAGAAGAATGAAGTGCCTCCTCCCCTTGTGTTAATTCTATTATATAAAGAATGGGGGAGGGAAGCTAATGATTTTGGCTTATAAAAAAAAAGATTTTTTTTATCTTGTTGATGAAGTGGAGGAGAGAGAAGAGAGAAAACGTGTGGAGAGAGATCTCCCACGATTTTTCTTGCCTTTTTCTTCCTATTTTTTCTCTATTTTTCTATTTTTCTCTCTTCTTGCACAAGAAATCCCCTTTGGTCGATTTTTCTTGCTTGGATTTGGACAATATTCTATTTTAATAGGAAATTCTATCCATGCCCTTGTCTTTTCTTTTCTTTTTTTCTTCTTTCATATTTTTTCTCTTTATTTTCTCTCTCTTCTTCAAACTTGCGTACAACTATCTTGGCCGACCTCCTTGAAGTGATGAGTAGGAGAGAGAAAATCTTCTAAAAAAAACCTCAACAAAATGACAGCTAAGAGGTTCGAACTTGAGACCTCCTAATAAGGAGGGGATTTTACACACCACAACTCACCAACTACGCTAGGTAGTTGTTGTTACCAAAAACAAATCTTCAATTACTTAAGGATGTGGTCCATCAATCCTTGTTGGTATTTAGAATATTCCTTATACCCTTAGGACAACTGCAGATGGGCTAGTTCTACATCTCGGTTCAGTTTTGATCCATTATTCTTTTTCTGACCCGAAAAGAATAATCACTTGTACGGTTGACTAAATGAATGTGTACTTGCAATTGAACACTTCCATCTTGCTTAGAATTTCGTCCTCTTCGCAACCATGAAAAGAAATAGGACCTCTTTACGTGTAAAATTGGAGATATAGCACCCAATAATCCTTAAGACCTTAAAAATATAAAACCTGCAAAAAGAGAGTAAAACCCAAGGTAGCTCCATTCTAAATATGTAAAATGAATGTTTTACTACACTAGATTTCACACATAAATGTGCTCATCAGAATTCCCCCACACTTAGACTTTGTTAGTCCTCGAGTAAAATAAAAAGAAAAGAATAAAATAAAAAACTTAACTCACTTTTGTAGGAATCATGATTGCATTTAGCATGTGCAACAAGCCTTTAAACCCCTAGGTCACCCCTAGTGGACGAGTTGTGTCTTGTGGGTGTTTGCAGTGAATATACACCCAAAATTCAGAATAAATAAATCTCAACCTTGGCTAAAGGTAAGGGCCATACCGATCCGGAGCAAAGATAATTCCTCTTACAAGGGACCCCCACACTTGAACTTTTATTACCCTTTATCAATTCCAGACACTAGCATATTTCTTAATTTGGAACTCACTTCATCACTTTCAAAACATCCTTATCTTAAGGCAAAACCACTTGTGAAGAAATAGGGAACCAATGACTAAGGCGTTGGAGTGTTTTTGACCAAACATATTACCTAGCATTAATGACATTTGCACATTTTTTTCTCCTTTTTTTCGTTTAATAAACTCTATTCTACTCCATTACTTTTGGCCTAAATGACATGATGGAGCAAACACCAGACACCTAAGTTACTATATAACTTCACGTTTTGCATATGCCCACTGATGAGGGTGTTTCTTTCCAACCACGGCATGGGCAGGGATCGTCCTAACCAATGCTGCACCTCGGCCCTCCATTAGGCCATGCTACCACCTCGGCCCTCCATCAGACCGTGCTACCACCTCGGTATCCCGACAGGTCGTGTTGCCACCTCGGCATCTCATCAGGCTGTGCTACCACGTCGACCCTCCATTAGGCCGTGCTGCCACCTCGACATCTCATCAGGCTGTGCTACTACCTCGGCCCTCCATCATGTCGTGCTATCACCTAGGCCCTTAATCAGGTCGTGCTGCCACCTCGACCCTCCATCAGGTCGTGTTACCACCTCGGCATCTCCTCAGGCCGTGCTACTACCTCGGCCCTCCATCAGGTCGTGCTGCCACCTCGGCCCTTAATCAGGCCGTGCTACCACCTCGGCCCTCCAACAGGCCGTGCTATCACCTCAACTGTAATATCCCGCTTCTTAAACCCGGTCTGATTTCGTGGTTGAACCGGTTTAACCATGCAGGAACCGAGCCAGAGGATATTAGAGTGGGTTCCTTATGGGCTATGATGGCACGGGTGACCTTAAACACCGGCTGGCCCGACAAGTCCGAGCCAATGCCAGAGGAGACGAGAGTGCCCAAACCGTGTACGTGCACCTACCATAAGGCTATGTACGGGTAAAACAGGTATTATATCTGTATTTTAAGATATATACGTAGGCTACAATGTATGCTTGGGGTGGGGTTTGAGCCGAGGTCCGAGCCCGGTCAATATCCCAAGTTTTGACTCTCGGATGGGTATGTCAGGTGGGTACACCCACCCACCTGAGTGACCCATCCATCACTATTCACTTAAGTAGGAATAGTATATAAAGCTTTATGACTTTTCTTTCCATTTATTACCCCCGTACGTTTGGTGAGAAAAGTAAAGAGGAGGGAGAAAAAAAAGGGAAGAAGAAAGGAAGAGGAAGAAAGGAAGGATTCAGCGGCGCCGAAGCTCGATCTTGCCATTCCGGTGCCGGAAGAGTAATCTTCAACGCGAGATCTACAGTTGGAGGTAAGAAAAGCTGGGTTTTATGAACATTAACCATACCCACGCTTTAAACCCTTGATTCGAGTATGATTTCTTAAGATCTTGTAAACACACTTTGAAATGATGATTCTAAGGCTTAATAGATGATTTATGTGTTGATCTTGAAGGATTTGAAGAGATATTGACAAGGTAGAAGGAGCATTGTGAGTTGGAAGTGATTTGGAGGGTTTGAAGTCATTCTTGAGCAAAGAAGGTAAGATGGTTCCCCTCACTTAAATCTAAGTTAGATCTAAGGTAGAACCATCCTATAGGACTTTAAAGGTGTGAGGAATGGGTTGAGAAAAGCCCCATTTGGGTCCCCAAGGAATGGAGGAAGATGAGAAGAAACTGGGGTTTTTCCGCCAAAACCGACGGGTACAACCGGTGGGTCCCTACCCACCTGAGGCACCCACCCGAGAGGACCAGGGGGTCCCTGGCCAAACCGGCGGGTAGGACCGGTGGGTCCTACCGTCGGGTCCCTGCCCGCCGGTCCCAAACCGGCGGGTTGGACCGGTGGGTGGACAACCCACCTGAGTGACCCACCCGAGTGGACAGAATGTGATTCTTAGGTCCGATTGAGCCCAAATCGGACGTGGGACCTTCTTTCGACGTTCTAAACACGATTTTGACGTCGGATTTCATTAATTTTGATTCTAAATTGGTGAAGTACTAACCCCGCTCAATTTTGTTAGGTTCACCAAAGCCTTTCCGATTCGCTCCGGATCTCACCCGTACCGAGCGGGACTCCTTGTACGCTACAAGTAAGTGGAGAGAGAGGACGTTTGGCCTATTTCAAGGCATTTGTTTGGCATTCATATAACTATATCTAATTTAGTCATGTCATCATGAATATGCTATATAGATTAGTCATTTCACACTTTGATGTGCATTTATGCTATGTTTACTTTCAATTGCAAATTGAATGTGATGTTATTTGTTGAATGTGTACATCATGTTGCATAATGCCTTGATAGACTAGATGCCGTGGTCGGCTTGGAAACGAATGCATTGGTGGCCCGTGGTATGGGACACGGAGGCACTATGCAATCGTACTATTGTTATATAGGAGCATGCGGTATTAGGATTCTCACCATCCCGTGCTACGACCCTTCCCAACAGGGGTTAAGGTGTTGGGTTGCCATTTGGGGGGAAGCAGGGGTCGCGGTTGTCGGACACTGTGGCGGTTAGGCATTACGCCCGGCGAGTCATGTAGGACAGTCGGCAACCCCGGTGGTATTTCAAGAGGGCCAATCGTACTGCTTTTAAATTATTGGAGTCAGCACTGTCATTTAATTTATTTACATTTCTGTTGAGAGCCGGTGGACGGCATTGTCTTTATTTTTCCGAGTACTCACGGTGGGCCTTCTCCAACAGCCCTATGGGCGTATCGCGGGAGGGAGTTCGCGGCTCGTACCCGGAGTATACGCGCACTGTGGTTGTAGTAGCACTAAAACCAAAGACTTAGTAATGTTGATTAGGTGTATGTGAATTAAAATGAATTGCATGACATGTAGTGCATATGATGTGTTGTGATGTGTGGACTGTTGTGTGTGGTCCACCTCTCTACTTACTGAGCTAGTGAGCTCATTCCACGTGTGCACCCCTTTTTAGATGATTTTGCAGGTCATGCATCTGAGGAGCAGGGGGTGGGTCCCACAGTCGAGTTTCCTGAGGAGGACTGGTGGACCCCTGAGGAGTTTGAGCACGGCGTAGACTGCGCGTGTGAGAGCTGTGTTGCGGGGCAGCGGTTCTGAGGCCGAGCTGAGCTCCAGCCTTGATACCGATGCCGGGCTGTGTACTCTGATGTTTTTGATAATTTCCTGTATATATTTGATATTCAAACTTTATTCTTTTTGTGTATATATATCATGCCTTCGGGCCCAAATGTATATAATTATGGTATCGCCATTTGGGTATCAGGTATATGGGAATTATTACAGGTAAAACTTAGTCTTCCGCTGATTTGATGAGTTGATGTTAGTGTGTGTATGCTGTGGTGGAATACAGTATCTGATGATCCTGGCAGGTTTGGGTTAACCGGTGTTAACTCGGTCACCGCTCCGGTTCAGTGTGAACGGGGTGTGACAAACGGTGGTATCAGAGCGTGATGCTCTGCTCCACTCACAGCATACCATTAGAATCCCGTAGACTCTATAATAGGAAAATGGGGTTGGGTAAAGATAAAAGCTTAAAGATTAAAAGTCAAAGAAAGAAAGTATAAAATGGAGTTATATTATAAGTTGCATTCATGGCATGCGTGAGTGTAGATAAAAAGTAATTAGGTTGGTACTATAACCTATAAAGTACTATTTCGACGAAATTTCGGCAGCATAACGGCGTAAAGTGGGATTTCCAAAAAATTTTACACAAAACCTGATAAACAACAGATAATAATATAACCAAGGGCACAGATAGAAAAATCACATCACCACAAAACCACACAGGTACTCCACATATGAAAACACCATAACAGTCCACTATCCAAAGATATTTCATTCCATAAATGAAATTCAAGTTACATCGCAATTACAAGGAATGAGATAAATAAATACACAATGTCTACAAAAAGAGAGAAAATGATAAACAGCTAGTGTGGGCAAACCAACCCCTCACTGGTCGTCGTCATCGTCGTCGATGATCACCACGTTCGCCGGAGGCCTGGAGTTGACGTTGAAGTGATGATCGTAGTAATCGAACCTTGTGTTCACCAACCGTACCTCCCTCCGAAGCCGGCCATAATCTGCTGAGATGGCGGTGGCCCTGGTATCCAAGTCCTGACCCAGCCTACGGAAGGAATCCTCCAAGGTGATCTGCCGGGAGGCAATCTCGTCCAACCGCCTCAGTATCTGGACCTGGCCATCCTGCAAGGCCCGCATGGAGGCTGTCCTATCCTCATAGTCGTAGTCACCACTCCCAGGTGGTGGGGCTCCATATGGTGGGGCTGCAGCTCCGGAAGAACTAGGACCCGGACCTCTCGACTCCTGAGGCGCCTCCTCAGGAATGCCACCACCCATCGGCTCCTCCTCCTCGTCCTGAGGAACGTAGTCCTGGTCCTCCTCACTGGACTCCTCCTCCATGAGGACATCCTCTACAGGGGCAGCCCTCCTACCCCTACCTCTCCGAGCTCCCGATCTGGGAGGTGAATCCATGAGGGTATGGAGACCCATCTTCAAGAGGTTGCTTCGATCGAACCTATCAGCCGGAGTCTTCCCCTCCTCTCCGCTCAGATCCACCCCGAAGAACTCGAAGATCCTAGTGAGGATCCTGCCGTAGGGGAATCCTCCGTCCTCTGGGTGGGAAGCATGGTGCTCCATCGCTCTGAGGATGATATAGGGAAGGCACAAGTGCTCCCTGCCTCCCTCTGCGGCCGTAAAAATACAGAATGCTATAAAAGCTGTCATGAAACCTACCTGGTTCCGATGACCTCCTCTGGGGAGCAGGTTGAACTGGATCAACCGGGCGAAGAGACGGACCTCAGGGAAGAAAGATGTCTCGGACTCCGGGCGACTGCTGCTGCCGCAGATGGTCTCGTATATGAAGTCCGGTGTCTCCATACTCATGAACGGTCCCTGAGGTCTACTCCTGGGGGGACTGTAGTATCTGTGTCCCGCCGCCGAAATACCCAGTATGCTGGCCAAGGTGCCTACCGTCAGCTGGATATCCACCCCCTTCACCAAGCTGCTGACGGTGAATTCCCCGTACTGGTACGATACCTCCAGGTTGCAATAAAACCGACGGACGAGCTGCTCGTAGCACGGTCGGTCCACCTGAAGAATAGTGTCCCAGCCCAATGCTGAGAACCTCTCCTGAAGTTGGGCCTTGTGGAAGTCCTCGACTACCACGGTCTTTTCCATCAACACTGGCCCCTTCAGGAAGATAGGCCATTTGGCTGCGGCCTCGGCACTAGTGAAGTGCTCCTCATCGTAGTCTGAAGGGTCAGACTGAGCAGGTGCAGGTCTCCCTGTGCGGTGAGCTGAAGTGCTGGTCTCCGCACTTTTCCGCTTAGAAGCGGTGGTCTTGCGTCGAACACCAGAGGAAGATGGTCCTCTGCCGGTGCGTGAAGACATCCTGACAATAAGTAAAGAAAGTTGGGTTAGTACAGTAAGAAAAGACAGCAGCATTAAAGAAGGGGAAATTCAAAACCCAATTCCTGCAAAATGGGAACGGCAACGATCCAGGAAGGATAGAAAACTTATGACATGAAACATGGTGATGGCAATGCATGGAAACGTGCCAAAACAGTAAAATGACAGCAAAGGACAGCAAAAGCAATAGGCATGAGTGAAATGGGGGGAATTCAAGTTCATTGAGCAAATTGGAATAGAATGGAGTGAAAGCTTGAAACCCTAGGTCTAGAATGAAATGCCACAGTAGTAAGATGTTGAAAAATGCAAGAACATACCCCAAATAGATTATGGAATTTGAAGAATACAAGTTGGGATGAAAATTTAGGAAACCAAGACAAAAATAGGAATTTTCATGGGAAATACATGGGGTTGCAAGCATAATAGATGATTCAATGAAATCTAACTCATATCTAGCGTAAAACAAGCGGAATGCATTACAAAGGAGTCGTCAATTTGAGCAAAACAGTAAGGATTGAAGAAACCCCAAATTTGGGAACCTAGGGCATCAACTTGGGTTTTTCTCCAAATAAAGTGGGATGATTCCTATAAACTACAAATGAGCACAATGGAATCATCACAAACACATGATAATACTTTTCTATGGTGGAAAATAGAGAAAGAAAGCCTAGAAAGTAAATCCAAATCAAGCATCTCACCCAATTTGAAATTCTGGAAAAAGGAGAAGAAGAAGAACTTACTTGGATGAAGACGAGTTGACTCTTCACTAAAGCACCGTGTGGATGAGCGGAATCGTGAGTTGGAGCGCCGAGTAGACTCCCAAAATCGTCCAAGAGAAAAAGGGAAAAAAGAGAGGGGAGAGAGTGAAGGAAACAAAACAAAACAGGGCCTTTCTGGCCCTGTTCTCGTTTTATCGGCCAAGACCGGCGGGTCCAGACCGGCGGGTCCCTACCCGCCGGTGACACCCGCCGGTTTGGGTGTTGGGACCGGCGGGTCAGACCGGCGGGTCCCTACCCGCCGGTTCATCCCACCGGTTTGGACAGAGGGGGAATTTTTTTTTAAAATTTTTAAAAAAATTGCCCTTCTTTGTCTTTTCCCTTCTCTTCTCCTATTATGAATGCATCGGTTCTATGGTGGGTATAAATCCTATGATCTATATGCTATGGTCAAGTGGGACCATTAGCATGTATGTTGTGAACTTTGCCGGTATATTGGAATTGAGCTATGATTTATTACAGGCTATCATACATTACAACACCTCACATAATGGCATATGATTGTGTGCCTAAATCAGTCTACGGTGTTTAATCAATATGGTGTGTGATATGTTCCAGGTACAAGGATACGATGGTACGTACTAGATCCGGTAGTAATGCCCGAGGTACCTCGCGGGGTCCTCGTCGGGTCGGTCGACCACAAAATCCCAGAGGGGCCCGTTCTGTGGGGCATACCTCGCCTCCACTACCTGCAGAGACCCATGGTCAGGGTGGGGCACATGGGGACCCACCTATGACTGCACTCCCGGACCCTCCACCGGTTATCACACCGGGAGATGTTGCTACAATAATTCAGCAGTCCCAACAAGCTTTCCAACAACAAATGCTTCAGCAACAGCAAGCATTTATGACTGCCATCCAGCAACAGTTGGATTTTTCTCAACCGGGTCAACCTCCCCGGGTACACACTCCGCAGGACCCACCTGTAGGGTCGGGAACGGGACCACAAGTGGGTACACCTCCAGTCCCACCATTCGGTATTCCTCAGCATGGGATGCCCCATCCGTACTCCTACTATCCTGCCTATGCTCCTAACTTCCCGGCGACGAGTAATACGTCAAGGGTAGTGGAGTCGTTCAAGAGGAACTTACCACCGGTATTCTCTAAGGTGGGGAGTGATCCTCTAGAACCGGATCAATGGATCCAAGAATTGGAGAAGATATTTGAGGTGCTTGAGTGCACGGATGCCCAGAAGCTCATTTGTGCTGGGTTACAACTCAAGAAAGAGGCAAATTCTTGGTGGCAAGCTTCCAAGCCTATATTAATGGCTGCTCATCCAGAACCTACTTGGGAGCAGTTTAAGGAGTTGTTCTTGAACAACCACTATCCGCGCAGTTTCAGAGATCGGAAAGAGACGGAGTTCATGGCCTTAACTCAAGGAGGTAAGACTGTCCTTGAGTATCAGCAACAGTTTGAAAGTTTGTTCCATTTTGCCCCACGGCATATGCGAACAGCTGAAGAAAAGGCAGCAAGGTTCCTAAAGGGCCTAAAAGCATCTATTGGGTCTGTGCTGGAAGTCTTGGATTTGACCGAATATGTCCAGATTGTACAGAAGGCCAAAACAATGGAAGATAAGCAAAAGGGTGAACAGTCCCTCACTCCTGGACTGTGGAAGAGATCAAATCCATTCCCAGATGCGGGAAATTCCTCCAAGGCATACCGTGGATCATACAGTTCTGGGCCTATGTATAGGCAGCCCTATAGGCCATCTAGCTATCCTCCTAGGCCAGTCGGTGGTTCGGGTTCAACCTCTGTTCGCCCGAACACTAGTGTGGCTCCTACAGCTCCAAGGCCACCTCGACCTTCATCTGCAGCGGGTCAAGTGCAGAGGGGCCCCGCTCCAGTTCCGACGTCTCAGATTCGTTGCTTCAATTGCCATTCCTATGGGCATTATGCGAAAGACTGTCGGTCCCGACCAGCCTTGCCCCCCAGTCAGTCCTCTGCGAACCGACCTCCCTTACCTCGAGGCAGTCAACCGCAGGGAAGGATGTATGCCCTATCAGCCGAGGAAGCTGAGGCTAGTACAGAAGTTGTAGCAGGTACATTTTAAATTAAGAAGTTCATTATGATTAATATTGATGACCTGCTGAAATTATATACATTGTTATATTAGGTATCCTACCCATATCGGGCATACCAGCCTATGTTTTATTTGATTCAGGAGCTACCCATTCCTTCGCATCTAAGAGATTTGTGGGGAAGCTTGGGATGTCACCAAAGATCCTAGACCATGGAATGATTGTTAGTATGCCTACTGGTAAAATTGCACAGTTGAAGGAAGTGTATGGGCCGTGCCCGGTGGAGATTAGTGGGAAGAACTTTGATGCACAACTCATTAAATTCAATATGCAGAATTTTGATGTTATACTGGGTATGGATTGGTTGTCAGCTCATCGAGCTAATGTGATCTGTGCGGAAAGGCTGATTAAGGTGACAGATGTCGAAGGGAAAGAGTGGGTGTACCGAGCAGATACAATGAAAAGGGTGAGGAAGGTCCTCGTCTCCGCTCTTCAAGCGGTAAAGTTGCTAGAAAGTGGATGTCAGGGTTTCATAGCCTCGGTACTCGATGTTGATGCAAGAGTTACACCTCTAGAAGAAGTAAAGGTGGTCAAAGAGTTTCCTGATGTTTTTCCAAATGATCTGGTGCATTTACCCCCTGATAGAGAGTTGGAGTTTGCCATAGACTTGACTCCTGGAGCGGCTCCAGTATCTAAGGCTCCATATAGGATGGCACCCGCTGAATTGAAGGAGTTGCAGATGCAGTTGCAGGAACTGTTGGAAAAGGGGTTCATTCGCCCAAGTGTTTCACCTTGGGGTGCCCCGGTGTTATTCGTCAAGAAGAAGGATGGTAGTTTGCGTATGTGCATAGATTACCGGGAGTTGAATAAGCTAACCATTAAGAACCGGTATCCATTGCCACGCATTGACGATTTATTTGATCAGTTGCAGGGAGCCAGAGTATTTTCGAAGATAGACCTTCGGTCTGGCTATTATCAGCTCAAGATAAAGAGTAGTGATATACCCAAAACAGCATTTAGGACTCGATACGGCCATTATGAGTTCCTAGTGTTGTCCTTCGGGTTAACCAATGCGCCGGCAGCATTTATGGATCTAATGAATCGAGTATTCCAGGATGTGCTCGACAAATGGGTAATTGTTTTTATTGACGATATCTTGATCTACTCCAAGACCGAAGAGGAGCACACTCAACACTTGAGAATGGTGTTACAGAGGTTGAGAGATCAACAGTTGTTTGCCAAGTACAGCAAGTGTGAATTCTGGCTTGAACAAGTGGGGTTCCTGGGGCACGTAGTGTCTAAAGCCGGAATCGAAGTGGATCCTGCTAAGGTAAAAGCAGTAGTGGAATGGGAAAGTCCCAAGAATGTTACTGAAATTAGAAGCTTCCTGGGTTTGGCTGGATACTACCGGCGTTTCATCGAGAATTTTGCTCGGATCTCAGCACCAATGACCAAGTTGACTAAAAAGGGTGTGAAATTTGACTGGGCAGAAGAATGTGAGAAGAGCTTCCAGGAATTGAAAGAAAAGTTAGTGACTGCCCCTGTGCTGACTATTCCTGAAGGCACAGGTGGAATGACGGTCTATACCGATGCTTCCAAAGTTGGGTTGGGTTGTGTTCTCATGCAACGCGGGAAAGTAATAGCATATGCATCCCGACAACTAAAGGAATATGAGAAGAATTACCCCACTCATGACTTGGAACTAGCGGCAGTCATTTTTGCCCTTAAGATCTGGCGACACTATTTGTATGGAGAGAAGTGTGAGATATACAGTGACCACAAGAGCCTGAAATACTTCTTCACCCAGAAGGATTTGAATATGAGACAGAGAAGATGGCTTGAACTCATGAAGGATTATGACTGCGATATTCAGTATCATCCCGGCAAGGCTAATGTAGTGGCAGATGCATTGAGTCGGAAGACACAGACTGTGTCGCTTTCATGCTTAGCAGTAAGCTCACCACTTGTGCAAGAGGCGATGCTAATGGAAGAGACCCTCTTGTATGAAGGGGCAACCCTAGAGCTTGAACCTCAACCAGAAAACCTTAAATGGTTGACGGCATCCTTATCGGCTCTACAGGTGCATCCGGCAATTAGGCAAGAGGTGATAATGAAGCAACCTTTGGATCCTGAATTGCAGCGGATCAGAGTTAAGGTTCAAGACCAAACAATGAACGACCCAGATTTTACTTTAGCCAGTGATGGGGCATTGATGTTTCGAGACAGATTGTGTGTACCCGATGATTTGGATATACAGGATAAAATCGTGAGAGAAGCACACAGCTCCGAGTACTCACTCCACCCGGGAAGTACCAAAATGTACAAAGACCTCAAACAGAGTTACTGGTGGCCAAGCATGAAAGTCACCATAGCTTTGTATGTGGCGACTTGTCTTACCTGCCAGAAGGTGAAAGCTGAGAGGCATCGACCTTATGGTACCCTTCAGCCACTCCCAGTACCAGAATGGAAGTGGGAAAGGATTACAATGGACTTCGTCACCGGACTACCAGGTACACCTAAGGGAATGGATGCGATATGGGTGATTGTGGATCGGCTTACCAAGACTGCTCATTTCATTCCTATCAAGACCAGGTTCTCCATGGCCAAACTAGCACAACTTTACATGGACAACATAGTGCGTTTACATGGAGTGCCAGTGAGCATTGTTTCAGATAGGGACCCAAGGTTCACTTCCAGATTTTGGAAAAGCTTACAGCGTGCCTTGGGATCGCAACTGAACTTGAGTACAGCTTTTCACCCACAGACGGACGGTCAGTCGGAGCGAACCATACAGATATTGGAAGACATGCTCAGGGCGTGTGCAATGGAGATGAGTGGCAGTTGGGAAGAATATATACCTCTTATGGAGTTTGCATATAATAATAGTTACCAAGCTACAATTGGGATGGCTCCATATGAGGCGTTATATGGCAGAAAGTGCAGAACTCCTTTGTATTGGGATGAGGTAGGTGAACGTCGAATGTTAGGACCTGAGATGATCCAAATGACTTGTGACAAGGTCGACGTTATTAGAGAACGGATTAAAGCAGCTCAGTCCCGTCAAAAGAGCTATGCGGACACCCGCAGGAAGGAGATTGAATTTCAGCCAGGAGAAAAGGTATTTCTCAAGATCTCTCCTACTAAAGGTTTGCAAAGGTTTCACAGAAAGGGGAAGTTGAGCCCAAGATACATGGGACCGTTTGAGATCTTGTCCCGGGTTGGCTCAGTAGCCTACATGCTTGCTCTGCCACCTTCGCTTGGAAATGTTCACAATGTATTCCATATATCCATGCTGAAGAAGTACGTGCATGATCCATCTCATGTACTACCCGTGGAACCAGGGTACCTAGAAGCTGATATGACCTATACAGAGCAGCCAGCTGAAATTTTGGACCGGAAGGTGAAAACCCTTCGCAACCGCTCTATTTCCTATGTAAAGGTACGATGGGCTGATCATTCACTTGAAGAAGCATCTTGGGAGGTAGAAGAAGAAATGCGAGCCAAGTACCCTCATCTTTTGATCAACCAGGTACGCAATTTCGAGGACGAAATTTTTCAGAAGGGGGGGTAATGTAATACCCCGCTTCTTAAACCCGGTCTGATTTCGCGGTTGAACCGGTTTAACCATGCAGGAACCGAGCCAGAGGATATTAGAGTGGGTTCCTTATGGGCTATGATGGCACGGGTGACCTTAAACACCGGCTGGCCCGACAAGTCCGAGCCAGTGCCAGAAGAGACGGGAGTGCCCAAACCGTGTACGTGCACCTACCATAAGGCTATGTACGGGTAAAACAGGTATTATATCTGTATTTTAAGATATATACGTAGGCTACAATGTATGCTTGGGGTGGGGTTTGAGCCGAGGTCCGAGCCCGGTCAAAATCCCAAGTTTTGACTCTCGGATGGGTATGTCAGGTGGGTACACCCACCCACCTGAGTGACCCATCCATCACTATTCACTTAAGTAGGAATAGTATATAAAGCTTTATGACTTTTCTTTCCATTTATTACCCCCGTACGTTTGGTGAGAAAAGTAAAGAGGAGAGAGAAAAAGAAAGGGAAGAAGAAAGGAAGAGGAAGAAAGGAAGGATTCAGCGGCGCCGAAGCTCGATCTTGCCATTCCGGTGCCGGAAGAGTAATCTTCAACGCGAGATCTACAGTTGGAGGTAAGAAAAGCTGGGTTTTATGAACATTAACCATACCCACGCTTTAAACCCTTGATTCGAGTATGATTTCTTAAGATCTTGTAAACACACTTTGAAATGATGATTCTAAGGCTTAATAGATGATTTATGTGTTGATCTTGAAGGATTTGAAGAGATATTGACAAGGTAGAAGGAGCATTGTGAGTTGGAAGTGATTTGGAGGGTTTGAAGTCATTCTTGAGCAAAGAAGGTAAGATGGTTCCCCTCACTTAAATCTAAGTTAGATCTAAGGTAGAACCATCCTATAGGACTTTAAAGGTGTGAGGAATGGGTTGAGAAAAGCCCCATTTGGGTCCCCAAGGAATGGAGGAAGATGAGAAGAAACTGGGGTTTTTCCGCCAAAACCGGCGGGTACAACCGGTGGGTCCCTACCCACCTGAGACACCCACCCGAGAGGGCCAGGGGGTCCCTGGCCAAACCCGGCGGGTCCTACCGGCGGGTCCCTACCCGCCGGTCCCAAACCGGCGGGTTGGACCGGTGGGTGGACAACCCACCTGAGTGACCCACCCGAGTGGACAGAATGTGATTCTTAGGTCCGATTGAGCCCAAATCGGACGTGGGACCTTCTTTCGACGTTCTAAACACGATTTTGACGTCGGATTTCATTAATTTTGATTCTAAATTGGTGAAGTACTAACCCCGCTCAATTTTGTTAGGTTCACCAAAGCCTTCCCGATTCGCTCCGGATCTCACCCGTACCGAGCGGGACTCCTTGTACGCTACAAGTAGGAGAGAGAGGACGTTTGGCCTATTTCAAGGCATTTGTTTGGCATTCATATAACTATATCTAATTTAGTCATGTCATCATGAATATGCTATATAGATTAGTCATTTCACACTTCGATGTGCACTTATGCTATGTTTACTTTTCAAATGCAAATTGAATGTGATGTTATATGTGGAATGTGTACATCATGTTGCATAATGCCTTGATAGACTAGATGCCGTGGTCGGCTTGGAAACGAATGCATTGGTGGCCCGTGGTATGGGACACGGTGGCACTATGCAGTCGTACTGCATATAGGAGCATGCGGTATTAGGATTCTCACCATCCCGTGCTACGACCCTTCCCAACAGGGGTTAAGGTGTTGGGTTGCCATTTGGGGGGAAGCAGGGGTCGCGGTTGTCGGACACTGTGGCGGTTAGGCATTACGCCCGGCGAGTCGTGTAGGACAGTCGGCAACCCCGGTGGTATTTCAAGAGGGCCAATCGTACTGCTTTTAAATTGCTGGAGTCAGCACTGTCATTTAATTTATTTACATTTCTGTTGAGAGCCGGTGGACGGCATTGTCTTTATTTTTCCGAGTACTCACGGTGGGCCTTCTCCAACAGCCCTATGGGCGTATCGCGGGCGGGAGTTCGCGGCTCGTACCCGGAGTATACGCGCACTGTGGTTGTAGTAGCACTAAAACCAAAGACTTAGTAATGTTGATTAGGTGTATGTGATTTAAAATGATTGCATGGCATGTAGTGCATATGATGTGTTGTGATGTGTGGACTGTTGTGTGTGGTCCACCTCTCTACTTACTGAGCTAGTGAGCTCATTCCACGTGTGCACCCCCTTTTTAGATGATTTTGCAGGTCATTCATCTGAGGAGCATGGGGTGGGTCCCACAGTCGAGTTTCCTGGAGAGGACTAGTGGACCCCTGAGGAGTTTGAGCACGGCGTAGACTGCGCGTGTGAGAGCTGTGCTGCGGGACAGCAGTTTTGAGGCCGTGTTGAGCTCCACTACCGAGCCGAGCTGTGTACTCTGATGATTTTGATAAATTCCTGTATATACTTGATATTTGAACTTTATTCTTTTTGTGTATATATCATGCCTTCGGGCCCAAATGTATATAATTATGGTATCATCCATTTGGGTATCAAGTATATGGGAATTATTTACAGGTAAAACTTAGTCTTCCGCTGATTTGATGAGTTGATGTTAGTGTGTGTATGCTGTGGTGGAATACAGTGTCTGATGATCCTGGCAGGTTTGGGTTAACCGGTGTTAACTCGGTCACCGCTCCGGTTCAGTGTGAACGGGGTGTGACAGGTATCATCTATGAATGGAACATAGATGGTTTGTCTGAACATAATCTCATGAACAAACTCCAAGAGATGACCATGGTTAGCAACGCACATCGTATCAAAAATACACCTGATAGTGCTGTGGCTACCTTGCTTGTTTCTGGCTTTACTGGCCAACTCAAAGGTTGGTGGGATTATGTCCTGACCGATGTCTAAAAAACTGAAATTCTTATGGTTGTCCAAATTACACCTGAAGGAACCCCCATTATTGATGATGAAGGTATTCCTATAGAAGGTGCTGTAAATACCCTTATTTTCAGCATTGCTAATTACTTTTTAGGAAACCCTTCTCGTTTCAAAGATAGAACAACTGAACAATTATCAAATCTTCGATGTAAGAAATTATATGATTTCAAATGGTACAAAGATACCTTCTTAACCAAAGTCCTAACTAGACCTGATGCAAACCTTCCCTGTTGGAAAGAAAAATTCCTTACAGGATTACCAACTTTGTTTTCTGAGAAAATCAAACAACGCCTTAGAAAAGAAAATGATGGGACCATTCGCTATGATCAAATGTCCTATGGCCAAATCATTAGTCTAATCCATGAAGAGGGCCTTGCCCTTTGTACTGATATTAGGCTAAAGAAACAAATCCATAAAGAAAATAAATTTTACAAACGAGAATTAGGAGGATTCTGTGAACAATTTGGTTTTCCTCCTCTTAAACCTCCAACGAAAAACAAACATAAGTCTTCTCGCAAATACTATAAAAATTTCCACAAATCCAAAAAATATGTGTCACACAGACCATTCACAACCCCTGAGTTTTATCATAAAACTCTTCCAAAACCCAAATATAACAAATACAGAAACCCTTTCAAGGCACCTAAAAATTTTAAAGATCCAAAACCTGACAAATCCTCTCAAGGATGTTTTCGATGTGGCAAACCTGACCATATTGCCAAATTTTGTAGAGTCTCAAACAAAGTTAATTCTTTGCAAATATCCGAGCAAGATAAAACACAAATCTTTGCCCTTTTCCAAAGAACTTCTTCATCCTCTTCTGAAGATGAAAACTAAAAACTTAATCAAATACAAGCCTCTGAACATACTTTCAGTTCTTCTAATAATGAGAATTTTCAAGCCTGCACTTGTGATTCATGCATTGTTGGTCTTAGCTGTGAAGATTGTGTTCCCAAATCTGTCCGTATGCTTCGTGCATCACCAAATTCAAATATTTTTTATTATATCGATAGTTTGGCAGACCCTGAACAAAAGAAGGCCTGCCTCGAACATCTCAGAAACAATGTTTCTACCCAAAATTCTCCTCAACCTTACAATCTCCACCAAATTATGCAAAAATTAGATAAAATATCAAAACGTATTATTCCTGATCATTCTGGTCGAATCAAATCTCTTGAAACCACCGCTGCAACTTTGCAGTACGAAATAAAACATATCAAACAACAATTAGCCTTCTTAAATCGACAACAAAACCAACAAGCTTCAACCTCAAACAATGAACCATTAATAAATCCTTTTGCAAATCAAGAACCTATTGAACCAAACCCTACAATCCCTGGTTTTGTGGCTACCATAACTTGTCAAAATTGGTATGTTCGTATAACCTTAGTTGTTAATGCCTCATTCAAATTTTCGGCCATTGCCTTAGTTGATTCTGGTGCAAATGCCAATTGTATCAACGAAGGTGCTATTCCAACCCAGTTCAATGAAAGAACCACCCAACGCCTTAACACGGCTAATGGATCTAGGTTAAATGTCCAATACAAACTTTCAAATACCCATGTCTGTAACCAAGGCCTCTGCCTTCCCCAAACCTTCATCCTCGCAAAAGACCTTGACCAAACCATAATCCTTGGCCAACCTTTTTTAGAAAAAATCAAACCTTTTAAAATAACCCAGGATGGGATTTCCACAAAATTCCAAGGACAAAAGATTGTCTTCCCATTTTTACAAGCCCAAAACTCTGACAACCAAAGCGTTAACAAAATTAAACAATTAAATTTTCTCAAAATAGAGCTTCTCCATGAAAGAATCTCTTACCATCTTAAAAATCCCAAAACAATTCATCAAATTAATCAAATCAAGACAAAATTCGAATCCAATCTTTGTTCTGATTTTCCTAATGCCTTTTGGCACCGTAAGCAGCACATGGTTTCCCTACCTTAGGCTTCTGGATTCTCAGACCTTCAAATTCCAACTAAAGCACGACCAACCCAAATGAATCAACCTCTCCTTGAGACTTGCAAAGAAGAGATTAATGATCTCTTGGCAAAAAAACTCATCCGACCCAGTACCTCTCCTTGGAGTTGTATAGCCTTTTATGTCAATAAGGCTGCCGAAACAGAAAGAGGTACTCCCAGGTTAGTCGTTAATTACAAACCCTTAAATGATGCCCTCCAATGGGTCAGATATCCAATCTCAAACCAAAAAGACCTTCTACAAAGAATTTACCAAGCAAAAATTTTCTCAAAATTCAATATGAAATCTGGTTTTTGGCGGATCCAGATCCAAGAAAAAGATCGTTACAAAACCACCTTTACAACTCCCTTCGGCCTGTATGAATGGAACGTCATGCCATTTGGCCTCAAAAATGCCCTTAGTGAATTTCAGAAAATTATGAATGACATTTTTAACTCCTATGGGCAATTTACCATTGTCTATATTGATGATATATTAGTTTTCTCAAATTCTATTGAACAACACTTCAAACACTTAAGAACGTTTTACCAAATTATAAAATCAAATGGTCTTGTTTTATCTAAAAGAAAAATGGAATTCTTTCTTACCAAAGTTCGGTTTCTTGGCCACTTGATCGAAAAGGGTACCCTCATCCCTATTGATCGTGCCATTACTTTTGGTGAAAAATTTCCTGACCAAATTCTCGATAAAACCCAACTACAAAGGTTCCTAGGAAGTCTAAATTACGTTCGTGATTTTCTTCCTCAAATTAGTAAAATTGCCAAACCATTATACCTTCGACTTAAGAAGAAACCTCCTCCTTTGTCTACGGCCCAAACCACGGCTGTCCAAACCATCAAAAAATTAGTCAAAGAGATTCCCTGTTTATTTATTCCCAATCCTGAGGCTTTTAAGATTATTGAAACCGACGCCTCAGATATTGGATATGGAGGAATACTCAAACAACGACTTTCTGATAGCAATAAAGAACAATTAGTCCAATTTACTTCTGGTATATGGAATTCTGCTCAAAAGAATTACAGTACCATCAAAAAAGAAATTTTATCGATAGTCCTCTGCATACAAAAATTTCAAAATGCCTTATTAAACAAACCATTTTTAATTCGTGTTGATTGTAGTGCAGCCAAATATGTTTTACAAAATGATGTTTCAAATCTTACATCAAAACAAATTTTTGCCCGATGGAAAGCTTTATTATTAATTTTTGAATTTCAAATAGAATATATTAAAGGAGAATCTAATTCTGTCCCTAACTTTCTTACCCGTGAATTCCTACAGGGCCAGACTCTTCAAATCAACCTAATCAGGATGGCTCCCCCTAAGGAGTCCACCTCCTCAAATTCAATTGTCAAAACCAAATCAAGCTATGGTGCCTCCGCAGCCTCTGCTGCACCATCTAACCAAATAATTACTCGAAGCCAATCCCAGTTGGCCTCTGCAAATAAACCCTATTCCCATACTGTGGTCATTTCCTCAGCCGCTGGTCCCCTCCAAACCACAAACAAGGCAAACTCTAGCCTACAAACTACTCAAGCCAAACCTTTTCAATCAGCCCAAAGTTCTAAATTTAAAAGCCAATACCATGAAAAACTTTACAAAGAAGACCTCTTCACCATTGAAGAACCCTTGTTCAAATATGTTGACTCACCTATCATGTTGGCACAACAAATTTTCTACAAAGGGCGGCACCACCATTCCACCTCTCCTTCAAAAAACTAAGAATTCTACGAATACATTCTCGTAGAAACTGACTCTGTCAGATATAAACTCAATTATGACAGAAATGACCCAACTTTGGTTACACATACAACTGTAACCATATGCAAAATTCTCACCCTCCAAGATTGGGGCAGTCATCCCCTTAATACAAGAAGTTTTTCAAATACCTTTACCCCACAAACATTTACATATTTTGATTACCAGGATGCCTGGTTCAAAGCCTTCTGCTTCCAAAACAGAATCAACCGCCACTCTTGGTTTTTCTGTTTTGAATATAGATTCAATAACCAAACTCCCCTCTGGTTTCCCAAATGGTGGGATCAATATGGTCCTATGATTGAGATCCTACCACCACAAATACAAGATTCATTCCAAATATTTTGTACAAATACAATCCCCCAACCTCATCAACCTGACCTCCTCCGGTTCTTTCTCCACTGCCGTCTGGCATGGATATTGTTCTGGGAATATAAAATTTATGATTACCAGGTACCTGACTGGGTTGCTCCAGTCCTTTGCCGGTCCTTCAACGTCAAATGGTGGGATAACTGTGACGTCTTTAAATGTGAAAGGACGTCCCTTATCAAAAGCCTCACAGGTCTTAAACCTGTTCCAACAATCCAAAGCACATCAAAGACAAGCGTCAAAAGTGAGAAGGAAGCTCTCCTGACCCGTTTAGCTGAGCTCGGTTCCGACTCAGAAGGCGATGCAGGCTCTAATGATGGTGCATATAGCCTCAAATCTATCAAAGGATCCATTCTTGCCCATGAGCTTTGCTATGGGCAAGATCCATATGAGGATGATCCTGATTATGAGCCTGCCAGGTCCAAGGCATCCTCCTCCAGCAAATTCAAAGAAGTAACCTCACGAAGATCTCATCGGGCTACAAAGTCAAAGTCTTCTTCGACCAAACCATGAGTTGGTCCTTAACGTCTGCTAAGACGGATATAAACTAGCCGACTGGTGTAGTCGTAAAACATACCTAGTCAGATAACCTCGGATAACCTATTAAGAAAAAGAGGTACTGTTACTATCCCAGGTTAAAGGATAGTCCGGCCATTGTTCGGCTCAAACAAATAGGATATAAACCCCTTGATCAAACCAATACAGAGAACAGTATCTCTGACACGTGGAATGCCGTGGTAAGATCATAGAAGATTCCAAATCATTTGTCGACAGCAACTCCAAGCAAAGATTCCAAATCATTTGTCTGCAGCAACTCCAACTTTCGGCGCCAACAGTTCCCCAACTGTCGGCAGTAAATTGTTCACTCTAAAATACAAATTCTAGTGCACAGTTCCAAATAGTGACAAATGAAATGTCAAATAGTACCTAATTTGGTACAGTACCAAATAAAATCCAAATGTTACCCAAACCCACATGTAACTCAAATGAGCCTCCTTACATTATAAAAGGAGCATCACCCCATTACCCAAAGGATGGAAAAAAAAATTAGACTTGAAAAAATTCCTCCAACTTGTAAACTTAGAGGGAGAAGCTCTGAAGCAAGCTCAGTCCTCACAAGTTCTTCCAAGATCTCCAAAGTACTCCGTCGGACCTCCAAGTGCTCTAGCGGACTTCAACAACAGGCTCCGATCATCTCAAGTCTGATCGTCCTCCAAAGGTTAGCCACCTACAACTCAAAAACTACTCCGACCAAACAACGTTCTTCTCAAACCTTCCAACCCAAGCCTATCCAAAGAACTCTGGATCAAAATCTCCAAATATCGTATATTTGATTTCTCAAATTATATTTCAAAGTATTTTCTTTGATTGCATTATTAGCTTTCTACATTTGCATATAGCAGCTTCTTGTTCTATCCTCAGATCAAAGCCTACAGTCATGCCTCTTGATTCTGAGAAATAGATCTAGTTAAGCAACTTTTATTTTCTGTAATTCCATATCCTTTATTCTGAGTTTATGGTCTTGTTCTTTCTTGTTTATTTAATTCAGCACAAATTAGTTCTAAGTAAGGTATTGCACCTATCTTAGTGTAAGTTTCCTTGCTGGATCGGAGTACGATATTGCACCTATCTCGTCTTGATTGCCATACAGAACCAGGAGATCCCTATTTCCTTGGATTTTGGTATATCTTGATCCTGTAATCATATATATATATATATAAAGCAAAGGCAACAGTGACCCATATGATTCAATCCAATCCGGTCCAGATTGGTATTGATATCAGTATCTCAGCCAATATCGATATTGATACTTATACCTAAATCCATGGTCCCTAGGCCGGGTCCAAAAACATTTGGATGGTTAAAAAATCCAGACCCACTGGTTATACGGGTAGAACGAACCCCAAAAATCATCTTTTACTCTTGTTTTTTGTTAACAAAAAATCGTTCTTTACTCATTCGACCTTTTTAAAGTGAGACCATAGGCTCTGAAAACCAAAGCACAAAGCAAATCGTGAACCCCCAGTGGGGTAGCTAGGTTTTGGTTTGGCCATTTCGACCAAATCCAAAAAGATGTTAGTTGTAATGAAATTGGTCTGATATACAGGCTGGTCTAATTTTCTAAGCCACGGATATGCCTTTATGAGACTAAGGCTCTGTACTGTGACATTCTAAAAAATAGATTCTGTTATTTTTTCATTTTTTTTTTGAACAGAAATAGGATAAAAGTTGTATGGTAAGTCTGGCTCAATTTCTTGTTTTTTGAAATGAACTGGGCACTTTTTAGGATTTAAAATCCTTTTTTTGAAACTGGAAAAACAAGTTTCTCACACTCATAGTCGATTCTGAACAAAAGGCGTAAAATTAAATGACTTGGAGGGTTAAAACTAAAATTTGCGCTCGAAACATAACAATTGGTGAATTGAAGGGTATTGTAAATCCTAATACAAGCTTTTCTCTTGGACGACCAGAGAACAGAAGCAGAGGAAAGGAGAGCAAGAACTCCCACTTCCTTCGTCCTCCTCGATCTGCCGTCGGCGAGGTGATGCGATTGCTCATTCTCTCTCTCTCTCTCTCTCTCTCTCTCTCTCTCTCTCTCTCTCTCTCTCTCTCTCTCTCTCTCTCTCTTTCCCCGCTGATTTTATTTTTATTTTGCAGCTTTTCTATTCTTCCAGCGAGAACGAGGTCGAGTTTTGCTTTTTCCCATATGTAAGATGAATCTTGGTTATCTTCTTCCAAAGATAACCAAAAAAACTTTGCTTTCTCAATTCCATTATCTAGGGTTCTTGGCCAATTTTCGAACCGATTCAAATCAAATCCAAATTGAAATTAATGGAATCTGATCCGGCGCCTGATTCCAGGCTTTAAACCTTGTAATTATTTAATCTTTGCAAACTATATTGTAAATGACCAGATTTTTTGTTGCACATAGCAGGATTGTACATTGTTTGAACCTGGAAGATTGATTACACTCACCCAAAATTTACCCAGAAAAATTCCAGTTGCGGACAAAGTTTTGAGGGAAAACATTAGGCTCCCTGGGCCTTGAATTCACCTAATTGTGTTATTTTGACAGAATCACTTGCATAACTTTTTTTTTTTACCTTTTATGATTTCATAGTGTAAAAAACTGAGCAACTGCCATACTCACCACTATGATATTACAAGCTACAAAAGGATGACCAGTTAACACCAGAAGTAATGGTAAGGATACCAAACAAGATGCATATCTAAATATCCTTTGTGGCACTAGCTAACAGAACACCTTGTTGAGGTTCAGTCACATAAAAAATGCATACAATAGGCTACTTGACAGGGAGTCAGGAACCCTAGAAATGTGAAAGCCATATAAGAAATAGAGGCAGAAAATATGAATCCAGAATTTGATGGGGTGAATAAAAAGGAGTGTCCTTACTGCTAGGTAATTGTCGTCATGTTATTATGTAAAAACTGGTGATGGAAGACACAAAAATCTGCCCTGGACTTCATTCAAGAATAGAAAAAAGATGTTGAGTTAAGAGTTACTAAGGGCATGTGCCTTATGTTACAGGGTTGTTAAGCTCACTTCCATGATATGTTCTGCTGTAACAAAAATTCTAAGGAGCTCAAATGTAGTAGTAAGTTTTTTTTTTCTTTTTTTTAAATAATAATTCCGTGGGATTAGAATTGTAGCCCATTATGAAGCTGCTATGACCTCTGGGTAATTTATATAAACTGTAAGGGGATGGAAATTGATCAAGATCATCATAAAGAAGAGTTTAACCATGATTGAAGCCACTTGAGAGAAAAAGCAAACTTTTGAATTGCCTCTTTAACCTTTTTATAGAGATCTTTTGAATTTAAGGGTTCATTGACTATGTCCAATAGCCTTCACATCTTGGATCAAATTTTCCACTGCCCTGGTTTGAGTGGAATCGAGCTCTGTTGAGTGGATCAAATTTTTTTGGGTTTGAAAAACTAAATCCAACCTAGTCCCTTGATGCCACATATTCTTTCACACAACACGTCCTAGTATGGATGCTCTTTTTACACTTTATTTTCTTTTTAATGTTTGAGGTATCGTCATCTCTTTTTTTTTCTCCCTTAATTTTATAGGACCTTTAATAGTTTTGCCCAACAAAACATCAGATTTACATATGCTGTTTTTGTTTTCTACTTTTTTTCCTTCTTGATATCTTATGTGGTTGATTCACTTCATGTTAATTTAACATACCTAGATTCAATTCATGTTAATAATGGTTTTCATAACTTAGAATTTATTAAAAACCATTGACTATCTTTAGATTGTATTTAAAAATCACAACTTTGACACTCATGGTGAAGATGGTATTTTATGTAAATATTGGTTTCTAACATAAACGATTCTGTTAAGAGTCATACAGGTTTTTATTTCTTTCAAGTTACAAAATTAATTTTTTTTATGGTTATTATATCACATTTAAGACGCAGAATTACTCCAAAAAAATAAAAATGCAAAAAAATGTGTGAGACCCAAAATCAAGTTTAAAAAATAGAATCATTCAGAATCTAACAAACTAGAAAAGCTTAACCGGATTTGCCTTTTTTTTCATTACCTTCATTTACCCCAAAATGTTTGGCTGAGAAAAATGGGTACTTGCAATTATTTTTCATAAATAAATACAAATATTAATGTTAAAATAAATGGGTTGGAAAACTTACCCAGCCAAATTTATTAAATGCAATCATTATTATATGTTGATGTGACAATCAACTTTTTCGAACTGTTATCACATCCAAAGACTGTCAAATACAAAAGGTTTATTTTATATCTATTTTTCGTATATTTTTGTTTCCTCTTTGCCATAGAAGATCATTCCGCCTCTCTCTCTCTCTCTCTCTCTCTCTCTCTCTCTCTCTCTCTCATCAATTTCCATTTTCCTAAAGATTACGTATTTCATTATTTTCATTCAATCCCTTGCCAACTTAACCCACATTAAATGTGACGCACCATCCACTCTTTTTTATCCATCAAACAAACGGGCCTTCCAAAATTGAAGGTTTCATGAGAGTTTGGATCAAGTCCTCGTATGAGAACAAATATCGTATGGTGTCTGATCCACACTTGAAATTCACTCAATGTAAAAGAATAAAAGGAGAGAGAGATCGAATAGATTCCATGAGTGGATCAGGCATCATATGAGAATGGTTCTTGTACAAGGACTTGATTCGAACTCGTTTCATGATTGAAGAGCATTGAAAATCAACTAAATATGGTATCCCGGGCTGGCTTAGTGTTTTTTTTTTTTTTTTTTTTTGGCTTTCAAAGGTTCCCTAGGGCTTGCCTGTCTCAACTTCTTCTCCACTTCCACTCTTAAAGACTCTGCTTCCTAATCCAACGGTCTCCCTATCAATACCATGATAGAGTATTATAACTTTAGCATGATTCCTAGGTTATTAATTTATTTATTTGGTAGAGATTCTTAGGTTATCACATTCACAATACAACGACTTTAGGAACTTGTTAGGTTAAAAAGTGAAGGGAAATCAAATAAAAAGTTGGGAAAGGGTTCTCAAGCAAGCCGCACAGGGGAAGCATATCAATGAGGAGTGCCGAAACATTTCTTGCATAGGAAAGAGGCCATTTCATGTGAGGAGAGGAGGGTGCTAGTATACTTTTTGTGATCAGTTCAAACAAATTTTCCCTTAAGAAGTTTTACCATTGGGTAGAATTTTATTTTAAAAGCATGTAAATTGAGTTAAGCATTGTCTGGATTTCATGGATCTGTGAAAAAAAGGAAATATTGGATTCCCCATTGTAAGCCAATAAGCTCTTGATTATTGCTTAAAAAAATAATTTTCCTAGAGGAGAAGCTGCCCCCAAAGACACTGAAATAGTACGCTCCTCACAGATCAAGGACACTATTACAAGGATCCAACTGAAGCTTCAGTTGAGTCCCAAAGAGATGATTCTTACAATCTGCAACTATTTTTTTTTTACCTATTGGTCAGCAGATTTAATTAATATCTAGAAAAGGAAAGAAAAAGAATGTATATCAAAGATATCCAAAGGCGAAATGATATCTCAAAGAAATAAAATACAAGGAAGGTTTCCCTCCACCTTTGGCATTAAGATCAGCAGGAAGGAAACTCAACCCAAAAGAAAACTACTCAAGAAAGCAGATCAACCAAATCTATATCTAGGTCTCTCATCCAAGTCCCATATAAAGATTTCAGTAATAAACGGAGGAGCAAATTATCAAGATTCAGAAGCATAAGATTTAGCAGCTTTCTTCGCTAGTACCACATTCATCTCTACTGTCGTGGATTTTCTGGCTAAGGAAGCTGCTAAAACTGGGACATCTTCTGATGATGCTTCTCTGCCTCTTCACATCAGGCATGAGTTAGCTATTGACGAAGCAGGCCATACTCATTTAGATTTTTGAGATAGCGGTTGTGAGTCTCTGCTGATGGCAATGCCAAAGGTGGAGGCTCACTTCAGGCTCTTGTATTATATTTCATTCTTCATTTTTCTAATATTTTAGTACAATCTGACCTTCTAGCGAAAAAAAAAACCACGTTCATCTTCCGACAGCAATGAGATAATCTCCATGTCATCTCTTCAAGAGACGGTTTGTAAAATCGCCATTTTTGCAAAAACAATCTAGGAATAGCTTATTTCTAATACAATTAACCACCGCGGACGAATCACATTCCACCCAAATTTTAGTTAAACCCAACTCTTGTGTATATCAAAGAGCTTTAGAGAAAGCAAAAAGTTCAGCAAAATAATTTGAAGCAATACCCACATATGAACTGATACTTTTTAGTTGATCACCAGAAGAGTCCTTGAAAATTCCTCTAGCCCCTGCATGACCTCGATTACCCAAGGAGCTACTATCAATATTGATTTCAACCCAATAAAAAATTGGTTTACGCCAAATCACTTCATGTATGCGAGGCACTTTTGAAAGGGATACATGACAATTTATTTTTTTTGTAATTAAAAGCTCCTTAATGTACAACATTCTGCAGTTGCCGAGGGTGGAGTCTGCATGTTGTTCGACTGGTCTCGGCTGTGTCCATTCTTTGATGTATTTTTTCCTTCTATTTTAATAAAATTATTCTTTTTGACAAAAATAAATTATCCTTTCAACATAAAAAATAAATAAATAAATATACAACTTTCTTAGATATATCAGCAAAAGTGGATCTTTTATTTATAGATAAAATAACAGCTGCATCCATAGTTACGGTCATGTCAAAACAAAGCTAATTTGCCCAGCAATTGAAATCAACTGAAACAAATCATTATACTCTGCTGTCAAAGGAGATTTTAGGTGATCGAGAGTCTGCGCAAACACGTCTTCACAAGTCCCAGCATTAGTCAACGTGGCACTCACTTGGCTACTAGCTTCCTTGTAATTCTTAGATTTGAAGGCTTCAATTGCATGATTTGTAGAAAGCTGTACGTCGGCGTAACGCTCGTCACAACTCTGTATGCAACGCTTAAAAACTGGACCGGATTTTGTATCATTCAAGATCTCCTTAATGTGTGAACCAATCTTTGTTGCTTTCTCTTTCATCAATTCCATTGAGATGATCCCTAGCCCCTGGAGGTCTGCACTGTGGCTCTTGGGATCTTTTCCAAGAGCCGCAACACAGAAGTCATACTGCAATTCCTTGTCAACCTGAGAAGCTTTTTGACATGTTTCATTGACGATATCAGCATCAACCTTGGCTAGAAATAGAATGGCAAGAAAGAAGAAGATAGGGGAGGAGAAGAAAGATTGCCTCATGTTTGGTTCAACTCTCTTCTAAATCTGAAACCCAAAAATGGACGGGTTGTTTATCTGTACCTTGGATAGCAGCTGTTGAGACCCCCTGCTGATGGAAATTCCGAAGGTGGGGGCTGCTCTTCGGCTATTTGTTTTTGTTGTTTTTTGTTTCTTTTTATTTTCTCTTTTATAACGTTTATAAAAGAAAAAAAGAAAGGGCGTACCCGTTGCATGAGGCTCCCGCTTGTACGAGGTCTGGTGGAGCGAGAAGTATGGAGCCTTACCCCGAGAATGTCGAGATAGTGTTTCTACGCTTGACCACCAGGTCACAGCATTCGTACCTTATCTTTAGATGTCTCTCTGTAAAGGATAATCTTATCAATAAGGGGGAAAGCTAATTTTAGAATTTATCCCAATAGGCTCCCTCTAATTCTGTAAAACCTTCCAACAACAAAAAAACTGCCACTCTGGTGCCTCACATTGCCGGAATAGGTGTCAAGCAACAAGGTAGCTACGGGCAATCTATGGACGATCTACGCTATGAAGAGGAGTCGGCTCTGTTAGCTTTACCCCCGCACCTTCTTGCGCTTTCTCTTCCCTTTCTTCCACTGGTTTCTTCAAAATCCGAAATACCCAATCGACCGACATCACAATCCTTAGATTTGAAAGCTTTCCAGGTCAATTGGATAAGAACTAAACACAATAAAAGATAGAACGAATTCCAAATAAAACTTTTTACCTTTTCTGCCACAAATTTGAAAGTTAGTGATTTTTTTAACAGTTTGTCATTTATATCATACTAAGACATCATGGATATAGTAGACATGTTGACGAAAATCTTTTGTCAAACTTGGTCTTTTAATTCCTGAAAATAAAACTACCTACCAGAATTTATTTTCTCATTTCTTCTATAGCGGACACAATATCGTCTCTTTAGCAATGTCACAATGTCTTTAGTCTTTCTCTAGCTACTTTTGTGCATATATTTGGAGTGTTTTACCCATTTTTCTCCTGTACATTTCTTTTTTATATTTTAATACAAATGATTTTCTAGCGAAAAAAGGTAAACTTGATCGTTTATTACATCCATCATGAGCAATATATGTTATTAAGCAATAGAACCAATATTTGAATGTAAGTACTTTGAAATAAGTTGAATTTTGTTTCTAAGTATCAGTCTGGACTCTGGACAAAGGGCATCATTGTGAACGAACCACAACGGCTCATGGGCATTGTGTTTTAAATGTGGGCGAATGGGTTGCCCAGATGATTAGGATGAATTTGGGATTGTGTGGATAGGGCGCACGGTTTTAGATTCAATTCCCCATCTGTGCATCTACATTGTGATGAACAAGTGTTAGCATGTGAAGTGTATGCAGATATTTAGTCCTCCACACGGTCATGGTCTTTTTTTTTAGGTGAAAGAAAATTTTCATTAGATAAAAAGATAATTAACGTCCACTATTGTACCAGTTTTCAAAAATTTACATTTTTTATGCTTAAACGCATGACCTTTTTCATTGTTATTTGATAAGTGTTCTAAGCAATTGATTTTTTTTTGGTGGAAGTTCTAAGTAATTTATTGTTAGCTTGAAAATGATTGTTGGTTGAAATGGACCATGGTTATTATTATATGCATTTAGTACGCATTCAGATAATAATTCCTCGATTTATGTGACTGTATTACCACATTTTTTGTCCTTTATTTTTTAATTCTAAACGTTCAATAATCTATATTTTTTTTTGAAAAGTTTTAAGAGTTAGTTGTTTACCATTCTATTCAAAATTTGAGCCATTTTAAATATGTTCTACCCAACAAAGCTATTTACCATTCCAGTTTTAACTGTGTTGGGTCTCTCCTCCTGTTAGCTTATGCTTTTGGATTATAAACTTCAATTGTGTTCCTCTCTGTAGTTAGGCCACCCTCCAATTCCTGGGTGACATCTATCATGCATGATTGGTAGGTAGAGTGTGGTTTGGTGTGTGCCAATGCTACTTCAATTACTTTCCACATTGTCTATGCATAATTCCTTGTTTTTATGGCAGGATCCGCAATCTCTTTGATTCTTGAATCCAAGATATATCATTTGACCAGCATGTATTCTTCGACTAAATCAGGGCAGGCAACTTATACAGGGATCCTTTCATAGGAGAGTATTCATTACGTCTTTGTTAGGTTGCAAGGGGAAATAAAGGGAAGGGAAGTGAAATTTTCAAACTTAGAATAGAAATTTTTGTAATCATTTTCTCATCTGACTATATCACTAACTCCAAGTCATTCCATATTTGTTTTTTTAATTTTTACTTTATTTTGCAAGAAAAACCCTTTGCTATGAAATAAAAAATAAAAATTACATATAAAATGTATTATCACTAAATATGTAAGAAATTTGGTTTATCAAAGTTTTCATTATTTCAAGATATTTCAAATAAGATTGATGGCAAGGCACAAGGTTGAAAGAAAAATTCTTAGAAGAGAGATCTTTTGTAGTTGCATGTCACAACCCATAAGATGTTACTGAGATTATCAAGATAAATCTCTCTTTTATAGAAAGAGGATGCTCTCACTTGGACTTTTTTCAGGCTGTCTCTTTCGCCAATCCAAAACAAACTGATTCACTGGCTCATTCAAAACATGCAGATTCTGGTCGATCCATGCCAGTTCCATTCCGGATCAGGACCATCCAAGAATGATCCAGATCCTAATTCTGTTATTTTAAACCATAAGAGGAAAGCCCTTTCATAACCAAATTGAACAAGAGGGGGGAAAAGGGGACAATCTTGTCTAATTCCACTACGAGGAGAGAAATAACCAACAGGTGATACAAGTGATGATCCAGTGGATGAGAGAAGGGGGAATCAAGGAAATATCAAGGGGATTCTGCCTATGCTCCACGACCAAGGTGTGAATACCCACGACCCTGTCATGGTGGATAATCCACTTGGCAGCGGGTATGGATCTGGTTCTGACCCAGGCGAATCTGATTTCTCCTCTTCTGAGAGGAAGTCCCTTGCTTCTGTGCAGGACAATGAAGAGGTGGTGGAGGGTGCTGATGTTATGGAATCGGGAATTAATGATGTGGATTTGGCTCAAATCGCACGCACGCTGTGACCTTGAAAGAGCAGAGTGATGTACGCTAGTTGTCGCGGGGGTTGACATCAGTCTAGAGGAGGTAAAAGTGGGCGTGGCCAAGACTGGGGTGGTGAGGAACATGTAGATTCAGGTCTGTCCCCTTCTCATATTGAGGGTGGAGGGACGATCATCCAACATCAGGAAGTCGCAGAGCTTGACTGTGCCTTGGTCAGAGTAGAGGGCAATGCTAGAAGGAAGGGAAAGACAATTGCAGCGATGGGGCAGACCTCCAAATCTGACCGTCAAGCTATTCCCAAAAAGTGACCTTATGCAGATCCTCTTCTGGAACATTAGGGGTATGAAGAAGGCGGTCGGTAGGCTCACCTTGAAGGACTTGATCAAGAAGAAGGATCCAGACCTTGTGTGTATTGCAGAACCAATGTGTGAGGGTAGCAGCCGAAAATGGAGATATGCGTCGATTCCGTCCTCACTCCTCTCTTTCTCTTTCATGTGAGGGAGGGGTGTGTCGTGTGTGCTTACCCTGTGGGTCCCGCACCATCGTATCGCCACTTGGAGATACATGGAGGCCTATTTCGCAAGAGTGTAAAATTCATCATTTGAGATGGGAATTCGATGATGGTTCAATATGGGGATCGGGATCATACAAATGGGGTTTTGGAGTCACCACCTAGGGTTATGGGCCTAGGACCCTGGGGTGGGCCCAATTCCTGAGAAAAGGGCCTGAAAGTTGGTCTGGTCCAGAGATTTAGGGTAAGTGTCAGGTTGTAGAATTGGGAAGGTGTGAGGCACCCAATCTACCTGGTTCACCGGTCTTCCTACTAGATGCTTAAGAATGAACATTTTCCACAATTATTACTATTCCACATGCATGGCTAAGTTATCACACATATATACATTAATTGAATTTAAACTACTATGTACACTAAAACAAGGTCTATATAAAGTCTACATGATGACAATTTGGTTGAGAAACTGTACCTGAACTTAACCCCTGTTTCGGGTCAAGAGGGGTGCGCCCCTGATTAGTACTGGCTCAGATTATTTTTTGGATTCTCTTGGCTCAGGGGAAGATGGTCATGACCTCCAACTTCCTTTCTTGAGAGATGTTGATTGTGATGATATTCAGACAGAGTTCTGGCTAGGAACGGTTACTTTCGGATTTGGATTCGGACAGAGCTTCGGCTAGGGAAGGCTATTTCTGGATTTGGGTTCGGACAGGGCTTTGGCTAAGGAAGGCTATTTTTGGGTTTGGATTCGGACCGGGCTTTGGCTAGGGAAGGCTATTTCTGAGCTTAGGATAAGGTGGCACTCTGACAGAGCTTCCGCTAGGGATAGGCTAGGGGAGGACTAGGCTGAGGTGGCACTTCGACAAAGCTTCTGTTAGGTATGGCTATTTTTGGAAAGATTCTAGGGGCATTCGGACAGGGCTTCTGCTAAGAACGGCTATTTTTGGAAAGAAATGGATTGACCTAAAAATGGATTGAAGACCCCAAAGCCCCGAAGAACACTTTGAAGATCCGAACAGAACTTTGGATCTTGACAAAGATCTCTTCGTAGACTCGAGAAACCTCAAAGGGGGGATTTCTACTTCGGGCAAGGACCAAGAACACTCAAAGGGGGGATGCTAAGAACATACTATTTTTGGAAAAAAAGCGGATTGGGTTAGAAACTTGGATTGAAGATCTTCAAAGTCCCGAAGAACACTTTGAAGATCCGAACAAAATTTTGGATCTTGACGAAGATCATTCCGAAGACCTGAAGAAACTCAAAGGGGGAGGGGAAGAGGAGAGTGGGCAGAGCTTCACTACTATGGAGTGTGGTGGGGTTGTTTGGTGTGTAAAATCCAAAGGAGAGGGTATTTATAGGATTTTCAGGCCAATGGGGAGGAGGGAGAATTTTTAACCAATGGGAAAAACGGGGTTTTTGGACTAAAGTGGGTGAAGAAGGTTTTTATCCAATGGGCAAAAGAGGGTTTTTGGACTAAAGTGGGTGAAGAAGGTTTTTAACCAATGGGCAAAAATGGGTTTTGTGGACTAATGGGAGGAGAGAGAGAGAGTTCTTAGCAAAAGTGGGTTTTTGGACTAAAGTGGGTGAAGAGATAAAGAGGAAATCTCTTCACCCATAGGGCCAGTGGAACACCAATCCCAGCCATTAATGGTGGCACACAAGATTGGACTGAAGTGCAAGGGGTATGGCCGGCACGACTGCACAGGAGGGCAGGCAATGTGCACAGGGTGTGCGGGCAGTGGCAAGCGTGTGCAACACATGACGCATGGCTGGGCAACATGCTAGGCACAAGGGTGTGCAAGCGAGGTTGCGGGCAGGGCTGGCGGGGCCTCACGTGTAATGTTGGTAGTGGTGCATGCATGCAGGCTGGGCAGTAGCCAGTACACAACATATGTGCGGGATGGCCTATTGGTCAATGTGCGCAACATGCGTGCAGCCTGGTTTGCTAGCACACATGATCATGGAATTTATTGGTGATGATTATAAGAAATCCGACGGTCTGATTTTGACATGCCATATATCGTCAGAATCGTATTTCTAAGTACTATCTATCCGTATGGTCATCTTGACTAGATTCCTTCATATATAAAAAGTCAAATTTGGACCCTCTTCTCTCCCATGTGGGGGGTTTCCAAGGTTTCTAGGTAAGGGATGAATTTGGGGTATTTGGGTAGGTAAGGGATATTTCCAGGCTTCCAGCAGGGTTTCCAGTGTGAGCGGCATACGTAAGGGAAAACGTAATTTTTCAGGGACGATTACGGGAGATCTGAGGGTCTAATTTTGACGTGTCATATATTTTTGAAGTCGTATTTCTGAGCACTATCCATCTGTATGATCATCTTGACTAGATTCCTTCATATATAAAAAGTTAAATTTTGACCCTCCTCTCCCGTGTGGGGGTTTTCAGATAGGTGGGGAATGTTTCCAGGTTTTCTTAGTCCATCATCATCTCTGTTGATAGGAAGTCAGAAATCGCATCTAAGATCCGCATTTCATCATAGCCGGAGGAGGGTGACAAAATTGGGTGCCTACACAATGGTGCCTGTAAGTGCTTTCCCTAATTTATTTTTTAATAAATTGGGTTTTCATATTTGTTTTCTCCATAATAATAGAGCTGGTAGAATCTCTAACCTGTGGATTATGTGGAAGAGAAATTTGTGTATTCCTATGTTTGTTTCAGAGTCTGAGCAAGATATCATGATCTCCTTGATTTGGGATCTCAGCCAGCTACAAGTTACTTTGGTGCATGCTAGCAGTTTCAAAGTGGACAGAAGGTCCTTATGGCAGAACTTGGTCACAGATTCCCCTCTTTCCCCTACTCCATGGACCTTGATTGGCAACTTTAATGCCACCCTCCAAGCACATGAAAAAAGAGGGCCTGGATCTTTCAGTTTTGGTTCAACAGAGAAATTTAGTGCTATGGTTGATGCTTGCTTTATGACCCAGGTGCCGTCGGTTGGGAGAAAGTACACTTGGAGCAACAACAAGAGAGCAAGGAATGTCTGTACGGTGCTTGAGAGGAGCTTTTGCAATGAAGATTGGCTTGCCAGATTTCAAGACTGCTTGCAGAAGGTTTTTCTGAGAATTACATTTAATCATACTCCTTTGCTTTTAGCCTCTGTGATCAGTCAGTGTCCTCCCAATTGCCCTTCATATTTTACCAATTTTGGATGGAGCATGAAGACTTCAACAGGGTGGTGGCGTCTTCCTGGTCTGAATGGATATATGGGTCTCCTATTTTCTTTCTTAAGAATAAATTAAAACGTCTGAAAGGGGTTTTGAAGTCCTGGGCGTGATCTTCCTTCCCTCACATTGACAGAGCGCTGGAAAGGGCGAAGACTGCCCTCTTTCAGGTTCAGGAACAGATTGAGAGAGAAGGGATGAGTGACCATTTATTTGCTTTGGAGGCTGATGCAAAGACGGTTATGGTCAAGGTCCTCAAGAACCATGAGCACCTCTGGGCAGAAAAGGCCAGAATAAGATGGTTGAAATTTGGTAACAGAAACTCCAAATTTTTCCACCTATCAGTCAAGATGCAAAGAAACAAGAGTATGATCAGATCCCTAAAGAAGCATAATGGGGAAATTGTGTAAGGACAGCAGTAGCTGGGAGACTTTATTGTTGACTTTTATGAAAGATTTCACAGAGCCACCCCAACGGTGAATCACATGGAGCTTTTGGAGTGTATTCCAAGGGTCCTTAATATGGCTCATTGCTATAACTTGGATTCACTTCTTGAGAACTAAGAAATAAGGAGGGAGGTTTGGGAATTGGATCCATATAGCTCCCCTAGACCTGACAGTTTCTCTGGGGATTGTTTTCGAAGGTGATGGGCCGTGGTTGAGGCGAAGGTGTGCAATGCGGTAAGGAATTTTTTTAGTACAGGTTCCATGCCAGGTGGGGCAAATTGTAATTTCCTTGTTTTAATTCCCAAAGTAGATGGAGTTGATACTCTAGATAAATTCAGACCCCTATGCATAGGGAATTTTTTTTGTAAAATAATCTCTAAAGTAATGTGCTGAGATTGGAGATTCTCCTCCCTAGATTGATTTCAGATGAACAAGGAGCCTTCCAAAAGGGGAAGATGATTCACGATAATATTAGTGTGGCTTTTGAGCTGGCAAATCTAATGTTTTCTGCAACCAGAGGGGGTGGCCTTGGTCTAAAAATTGATATAAGGAAAGCATATGATACAATTTCTTGGTCTTTTCTCTTCTAAGGCCTGCGTAGATTTGGCTTCTCTGAAAAATGGATCAATTGGTTTGAGCAGATTTTGACCTCAACAAAAATCTCTATTTTGGTGAATGGAGGTCCTCAGTGCTTTTTTGGTGTGGAGCGTGGTTTGCGCCAAGGAGACCCCATCTCCCCAATGCTCTTTATAATAGTGGAAGAAGTGCTTTCCAAGGGTTTATCGCGCTTGGTTCAGCGAAAAGAGCTGAAAAAGATTAATGGGCCTAGGGGCGTCGCTACTCCTGGTCACATCCTCTTTGTGGATGACATCTTTATCTTCACCAATGCCTCCTTAAGGTATGTTCGGAATTAAAAAAATTTCTTGAAGTGCCACCAAGAATTTTCTGGTCAGAGTATCAGTTTCAAAAAAAGCAAAAACTTCCTTGGTAGGGTTACCCCAGATCGTAAGCAGATCATTGCTGATACTCTGCGAATTCAGATATGGAGCTTCCCTACCCAATACCTAGGAGTCGAGATCTTTAAGGGAAGAGTGAAGGAGGCCCTCTTACCTATGCTGGACAAAGTGAAGGGGTGGCTGGCTGGGGAGGACGGAATTAGTTCGCTTGGTCATCTCAGGAATTCCCAATAACAGTTTTGCAATATAGTGGTGGCCATCCTCTCTTCTCGCAATGATGGAGAGGTGGATGAGGAATTTCATCTGGACAGGTGATGTGGATTCAGTTAAAAATATTATTGTGAAATGGGATAGTCCCTGCAAGCCTGAGGAAGGGGGTTGGGTATCAGGAATCTCAGAGGCACAAACAAGGCAATGTTGAGCAAGCTGGTCTAGAGATTGAAGTATGACAAAACGGTTGCTAGCTCTTTTCTTAAGGTACGTTTTGTAAAGAAAAATGGTTGCCTTCGCAAAGGTAGCTACTGTTCTTCTATTGCCCTGGGCGTGAAGACGGTTTGGAGTTTCATGGATGAGCACAAAAGATGGATTATTGGCAATGGAAATTTGACAAACTTCTGGAAGGATAAGTGGTGGGGACCTAAGTCTGTGCTGGATGAGCTACAACAAACTAGGGGTGCAAGTTTGGCCCTGACGGGCTGAACCCGCCCTTGGCCCGCCCTGATCCCGAATAAGTACAGACCCAAAAAATTTGGCCCTAAGGGCCGGCCCGACCCTGAAATTTTTGACCCTGAGTCAGGGTCAGGGCGGGTAAGGGTTGATGTCTTTGGCCCGCCCAGCCCGCCCTGAATCCGACCCTAATTTTTGCCCCTGATGTTGACCCTAGTTGTGACCCTGATGTTAACTCTGAATTTAACCTAATTTTATATATTGTTTGACATGGAGTCATTGACACCTCAAAACTCCTAATATATCTTCTCACCGTTCTCTCTTACTTTTTTTACCAAGAAATTTGTAACTTTGTATTTTTTATCTCCTCTTTATTGTGAATATTTTTTATTTTAAGTTATTTCATATTTTGCAGGGTCAAGGTCAGGGTATGCCCAGCCCTTGATGGCAAACCAAGGTTAGGGTCAATCAGGGTTAGGGTCATCCCGGCCCAACCCTGAAAAATCAGGGCCAATCAAGGCAGGTAAGGGTTGGGCTGAACCCTGAAGGCTAGGGCCAGGGTTGAAGTTTTACGGCCCTAAGTCAGGGTTAGGGCGGGTTGGGCCTAGTTAAGGGGACCTAGAGTTGGGCTAGGGTTTTAAGAAACCTTGCACCCCTATAGAAAATGGACGTATCTTCTCTACGCTATAATGCCAAGGTGGGCAATTTTATCATAAATGGAGAATGGGCTCTGCCTCAGGTGTCATCGGAGGCACTGACAAACATCTTTTTCCTAAATTCAAGAGGTAAAACTTCCCAAAATGAGAGTGGATGACCTGTGTATTTCGAACTTGATGCCCTTGGGTCATTTTTCTACTGCCTCGACATGGGAGGAGATTAGAAGCAAAGGCACAAAAGTGGCCGGGTGCTTGCTGGTGTGGCGGAAAGGCCTTCCACTTAGGTTCTCTAGCCTAGTGTGGAGTTTGGCCCATGGAAAACTCCCTACGGAAGATCAGGTAAATTGCAAGGGGGTTTTCCTTGCTTCAAAGTGTGTTCTCTATGAGCATGAGGAAGATAATGCTAATCATATTTTTCTAAGCTGTAATTTCTCGTCCTCGATATGGAAAAAGTTTACAGACTGTTTAGAGTTGGCTGACAGCATCATCAGTCGATTGAAGGTCTGATTATGTGGTGGAAAGGCAAGGCTAGAATTCTAAACTCGAAAAATCCCTGGCTCACGGGATTCTCAATCATAGCAGCTAATATTTGGTTGGAAAGGAATAGAAGATTTCATAAGAACTTAGCTAGGACTGATTGGCAGATTTTTGAATTTGCGTGTTAAGAGCTTGCTCTATGCCTAGGTCCCTCAAAACGGGGAGTGAAATCTCCTACTGATGTGTTACAGACGACTGGGTCTTCCTGTGGAATACATCAGCTCCCACTCCCCTTTGGAAGTCCACTGGTACAAGCCTCAAAGGGAATGGATTAAGATTAATATAGATGGCAACTCCTTGGGAAACCCAAGGTGGGCAGGTGCAAGGGGTATCGCTGGAGATAGTGAGGGGTAGGTTCGTGACTCCAACATTTTTTTGGGCACTAAAAAAATTTTCGAGGCTAAATTTGAGGCGGTAATAGAAGGGGTTCTGATGGCAAAGGCGCTAGGGGCAAGAGGTCTGTGGATTGAATCAGACTCAGGTGCGGTAGTAGTTACAGTTCAGAATAATCATATTCCATGGTTTATTCTCCAAAAATGGCGATCTGCACTCCCTTTCTTGGAGTCTATTCCTTGGATGATCTCGCACTACTTTCGGGAGGCTAATCCGATTGCAGATTTCCTAGCTAAGAAGGCTATAAAATCTGGGACTTCAGAATTCTTGGTGTCCTTCCTACGACACATTGCTAAAGATTTGGAAAATGATGTATTAGATAGGCACATATTTCGTTTCTATTAGGGTGATGCTTTTTCTCTCTGCTCATGGCCATGCCAAAGGTGGAGAGCTTAAGCTGTCATAGTGGTTTTGGCCTATCTTTGTTTCTCTCTAGATTTTTTTTTTTAATTTCTTCCCCTATTTTAATAAATTCATCTTCTAGCAAAAACATAGAAAAAGGAAGGGGGAATTGCATAAGTCCAAGAATCCTCACAATAAAATCCCAGATACCGAATCAAATGCCTTCTTAATGTCAATTTTCAACATAGCAGAAGGGGGCAGGGAGTTTGATTTACCAAAACTAGCAATCTCATGACTGAGAAGAATACCATCAACAGTATTTCTATCCAGAATAAAAGCAGATTGGTTAAGGCTTACAAGATCTCCAACAACAGACATTAATCTATTTGCAAGCACCTAAGCAATAAATTTATAAAGCAAATTACTTAAAGAGATGGGCCTGAAATCATTGACCTTGGAAACACCATTATGCTTGGGAATGAGACATATAAAAGAATCCCAATTAAAGGAGCTATGGAAGAAACTCTTAATAGCATGGAGAAAATCATCACCAATAATATCATAAGAAACTTTATAAAATCCCATACTAAAACCGTCAGGGTCAAGGGCTTTTTGCACTTTGTGGGAGTTGATAGCAAATAGAATTTCCTCATCTGAAGGAATGCAGCACAAGGCATTTCTTTGCTCAATCGAAACATTCTGAAACTGAATGTGAGGCGAAATATCAGAGACAGGGCCAAGAACAGTTGGAAAAACCGATAATGACAGTGAGCCACTTCTTGTTTGATGGAAACAAGGTCCTCCAAAATGAAAATATCTAAAGACATGAGCATGTAAATTGAGTTAAGCATTGTCTGGACTTCATGGATCTATGAAAAAATGAAGTATTGGAATCCCCCAATGCAAGCTAATAAACTCTTGATTTTTGTCTAAAAAAAATCTTTTTCCTAAAGAAGAAGCTGCCCCTAAAGACACTGAAAGAGTATGCTCCTCAAAGATGAAGGACACTGTTACAAGGTTCCAACCGAAGCTTCATTTAAGTCCCAGAGAGATGATTCTTACAATCTGTAACTATTTTCTTTTTTTTTGGTTAATGGTCAACAAAATATTGTGAGGGAAACTGTGAGCGGAGGAGAGAGAGTGTCTGGTGATTTGGGAGGTAGGGAGTTGGTGAGGATGAGGAAGATGATGGTGGTGGAAGGGAGACTTGTAGAAACGCAACCCTAAAACGATGCAGAAGATAATGGAAAAACAAAGCAAACAATGCACACGGATTTTACGAGGTTCGGCAAGGTTGCCTACATCCCCGGTGAGATGAGATCCTGCTTCACTATCAATGGAGAATAGGGTTACAGCGCTCGTCCTCACACCTCTCAGTATTGCTTGTATTATAGAGAAAGAAACCCTTGCTACAAATATATAGCGAAAAAACCCTAATCCGAATTAAACTACAATTGCCACCCTAATCCGGATTAAACTACAATTGCCCTCAAATAAAAAATTCGAGCGGGGGGCTGCGCCCCCCTACACCCCCTGCTATGCAGGGGGGCCTCCTGCCCCCTTTGCAACCCCCATGGCCCACTAACCGGCTAGCGGCACCACCGTCCTGCCTATCTAGGTGTTGCACCAGTACTTCCTGGATTAAACTACGACGGAATACAAGACATCATACACCAACAAGACTTTGGATCTTGGTCCTGTGAATCCAGTCCCTACTAGGGAGCCGGAGGCTGTGGCACCTCAGCATTCCTATACAAAGGCGTTGGGGGTTCCATCATGGCCTGCGATTGATTCTTTTCCAGAACCGATCCAGGCAGGAAATATTAGGCATATCATCATTCTACAGTAGGATTATGAAACAAAGAGATAGAACTTTTGTTTTGCGCTAATCGGTAGGGTAAATTTTCACCTTATTTCTCTTAATGGTCTGCGTGATGAGGCTTATAAGAAGTGGAATTTGAGTCAGGGAGTTGTCATGCATCCTCTAGGAAAGAGGTATTTGATTTTTCAATTCCAATGTGAGGGAGACAAGGTGGCGGTATGGAGGCGAAGCCCTTTACAAGTAGGGGAACAGTTGATCCGGTTCCAGCACTGGAAACCGAATTTCAAAATCCATAAAAAACAGACTCTCACAAAATTGATCTGGATTCGTCTGCCTGATCTTCCGTTGGAGTATTGACATGAGAACATTCTGTTGTGTATTGCGAAGGCAGAGGGGTGCCCTGTTGCTTTAGACAAGTTCACACGGAAAGGTATCTTGGGATACTTCGCTAGGATCTTGATGGAGATCGATATTTCAGAATCGGTGGTGAGGGTAGAAGAAGTTCAGATTGAAAGATTGGAACCAGGTTTTGGTTTTCATCAAAAATTCATCTACAAAGATAATGTGGGACGATGTGGATACTGTAAGAGTGTCGGTCATTTGATTGTTGCTTGTGGACAGAAGAAAGTTGATGATGCCAAACAAAGTGTAGTGGAGAAGAACGTTGGTGTGCTAGGGGCAGTGTATGTGGAAGATGGAGTTAACTCATAAGGCATTGACTAGGTGGGGGAGGTGCCAAGTGTGCCTAATGTCTTGCCTAATCAGAATATTCCTCACTTAAGTAACCTTCCAAATAATGAGATACTTAATGAGGGAGGAATTCAAATTCGTTTGAACTCTCCTATTGGGAGTCCTAATGAATTAGGAAAGGGGGCAGACTGCATTAAAGGGGATTCTCAGAATCGGGGCGATAGTGAGGCTGATTCTGTGGAGTCGGTTATGGGTTCAAATGATGGTTTAGTGGTTCAGGACCCAAGTGCAAGTCCGAGTCGGACTTTTGTGCCTATGGAGGAGGTGGATCACCAAAGGTTGGTTGAACTCGATGAAGCTGAGACAATCACAGAGGCTAGGTACCCATTTTGCTCTACTAGGATGGTGTCCAACGTTCTAGCATGGATGCTAGGACTAAAAATATGGTCTCTTCTCTACCAGTGGTGGAATTTTCTAGAGGGACTGCATCGGTGGTTCATGAGGTAGCCATGGTGGATAGGGAGGCTGTGACCTGGGAGAGGGAAGGATGTGGTTTGGTGCCCGTCTTGCTCTACAAGGCTGGTGTCCAATGTTCTAGCATGGATGCTAGGACTAAAAATGTGTTCTCTTCTCTACCAGTGGTGGAAGTTTCCAGAGGGACTGCATCGGTGGCTCATGAGGTAGTCATGGTGGATAGGGCGGCTGCGACCAGGGAGAGGGAAGGAGGTGGTTTGGCTGCAGGAGGAAAACAAAAGAAGAAGGGGGGAGGTCAGGCAAAAAAGTCTAACAAGAATAAAAACTCAATTAGCCATGCGTGTTCTTTATTGGAACATTCGGGCTGTAAGAAAGGCTGCGGCGAGAAGTACCTTAAGAAGAATGTGGAAGGAGTTTGCTCCGAAGATTCTTTATTTGGCTGAACCCATTGTTCATATAAGTAGGTTCCCTACTTTATTTTTTAGTAAAATGGGGTATGATGTTGATTTTATTCAAAATGATAGGCTAGAGAAAATGCCTAATCTATGGATAGTCTGGAAATTTGGAATTAGTCGTCCTATGATTGTGGGTATGTCGGATCAACATGTTTCTATGATGGTAGATTGGGCTGGTGAAAAGATTGGCATGTCTCTTATTCATGCTAGTTCTTTTAAAGTTGTGCTATGTAGGTGTGGGTGGATTTAGAATCGCAGGTTGATTCGGGGGTGCCTTGGGCTATTATAGGGGATTTCAATGCCACGTTAATGTCCTATGAAAAGAGAGGTCCAAGGGTTTTTAATTTTAGTTCTCTTGCTGAGTTCCAGGCAATGGTGGATGTTTGTGGGATGTTAACTGTCCCGTCACAGGGGAAGAAGTTTACTTGGTATAATAACCAATGGAGGGGGCATGTGGATGTAATGAGAAATGGTTGGATGTTTTTAAGAACATCGGGCAACCAGTCCTTGTTAGCTCTGGATCAGATCACTCTCCCCTTTTGATCTTGTCGTAGTGCGTTCCTAAACCGAAGAATTGCCCATTTCGGTTCCACAATTTTTGGATGGAGCATGATAAATTTCTGCCTGTGATGGAGTAAGCTTGGAAGGTTTATATGGGGGGCCATCCGATTTTTAGACTTGCTCAGAAGCTGAAACAGGTCAAGGAAAGGTTAAAGATTTGGGAGAGGGAATCTTTTCCTAATTTAAATAAAGAGGTGGATAAGGCCTTGTTGGCGTTAAAGAATGTTCATGACATGAGAGGTGTCAGGGATGTCTGATGATCTTTTCAATAAGGAGGTCGATGCTAAGACAGCCTTAGTCACAGCGACACGTATGCAAGAGAATCTTTGGGGTGAAAAAGCTAAGTTGAGATGGATAAAGGAAGGTGATGAAAATATGAAATTTTTTCATCTCTTTGTAAAGATGAGAAAATCTCGTAACCAAATTTCTGCCTTAAAAAGAAAGGATGGTTCATGGCTCTCTGATCAACAGGGTATAGCCTCCTATATCTCTAGTTTTTTTCAGAAATTCCATGAAGCCTTTGTGGTATCTAAGCATCAGGATCTATTGGAGTGTATCCCTAGGGTGCATGTTGATGAGAATGTAACTCACTTGGAATTAATTCCAAGTAGGGCTGAAATCAAAATTGTTGTATGGAATTTAGACCTTGACAATTCTCTAGGGCCTGACAGATTCCCAAGGATATTTTTTAGAAGATGTTGGGAGGTTCTGGAGGATGTAAGATCCTTTTTTGTGGATGGTAGGCTTCCAAAAGGGATATTTTTTTTTTTGCTAGAAATCAAAATTATATTAAAATGGAGAATAAAATATATATAAGGGTACAGCAAGAAAAAACCAAAGCTAAAGAAAGGACCCCACCTTCGGTATTGCCATCAGCAGGGTCCTCCAAAGCTATCTACAGAATCTAAATCTTGGTTTGGAGAAAGAATCCCATCTAACCTCCTCAATAATATGAGTAGGAAATTCCTCCATCGTTCCAGATAATCCTGTTTTTGTAGCTGATTTTGCAAGGTAATCCGCAATTGGATTGGCTTCCCTGTAGCAATGAGAAATCTTCCAGGATATAGAATTGAGGTAGTGTTGTAAAGAGAGCCACTCTTGCAGGGCAAACCAAGTGAGAGACTTGCCTTGAACAGCGGTGACTACTGCCACAGAGTCAGATTCAATCCACAAGTTTGTAATCCTTTGACCCATTGCATGGTGGATACCATGAAGAAAAGTCATGAATTCTGCATAGTAGTTCGTACTGATGCCAAAGAAATGCTTGAAGGAGAATATAACTTTCCCATTGGAATCACGAATGACGCCCCCTCCTCCTGCTCAACCAGGGTTTCCCATGGAACTACCATCAATGTTTATCTTTGACCAGGCGAGTGGAGGCTTGCACCAAATGACTTCAAGAATGGAGGGAGGGTCTCCTGGAACTGCATGCAACCCTAGTTTCCTGTAGCAAAGAAGATCAGCAGTAGTCCGAATGACCCCTTTTAAGTTGAGATTAGACTCCTTGAGCGTTCTCAATATTTTCATGAATAGCAGAGAGGCATCCCTACTCTTACCACCATGCCATCGATGTTTCCTTTCTTGCCAAATATTGTTGGTCACTATAATCAAACCAGCCGCCCAAGGGTCCTTTACCGACAAAATTCTTCGCTTTCGTTTCCATCAGGATATCAAATCAGCAATGGAGGATTGATCCTTCCAAAGCAAACCAAAACAGCTCAAGAAATTTTCCCAAAGGACCCGAGAAACACTACAATTTAAGAAGAGATGGGGCAGAGTCTCAGCGTGAAAACCGCACATGATGCATTTGGAGGCTAAAGAGATGCCTTTTTTCCTAATGATATCATCAGTAGGAAGCTTCTGGTGACACAGACGCCAACCAAAAGTTGACTGACGAGGAGAGAGGCCTTTCATCCAGACTAGCTCATGCCAAGGAACCTTGGGATTTCGGCGGCGAATATCATTCCAGGCGGAGAAAGTACTGAATTGACCAGAGGTAGAGAGGGTCCAAATACATTTATCTTTTATGTTACCTCTAGGGATATTGATAGTTGAAGCAGCGAGAAAAAAATCTTGAAGAAGAGAAGATGAAACCGTGGGGAAGTTCCACTCATTATTGTCAATAAAGGCCGCAACTGTCATGGAGGAAGATGCAAACAACTCATCTCTCAAACCTGCTTTTTGTTGAAAAGATTCAGAGTCAACCCATCTATCTTTCCAGTAGTTTATGGAAACCCCATTACCCACCACCCATCGCTCTTTGCTAGAGACAAGAGACCACATTCTTCGAAGGCCTGGCCAAATGGTGGAAGATTTGTACCCTTTCTTAAGCTCCCCATTTTTCTTCAAAAATCGAGCATTAATAATGCTGGACAGGGCTCATGAAGAGTGTCTTATATTCCATACCTGCTTACAGAGAAGAGCTTTATTGACATCCCTCAGACGCCTAATTCCCAGCCCTCCTTCTTGTTTAGGCTTGCAGATTGAGTCCCAACTAACTGTAACTCCTTTGGCTGTTTCAGGATCGCCACTCCAAATGAAATTCCGCATCCATCTCTCCATGATGTTCAGTAAAGAGCTAGGCCACCAGTATACAGAGAAGTTGTGGGACAGCATACCAGAAATAACAGATCGAACCAGCTCCACCCTACCAGCCATGGAGAGGAGCTTTCCTTTCCAACCAGCCATCCTTCCTTTAATTTTATCCATCACCGGGAGGAGAGGTTCACGAGTGACTCTACCCTTGAAAATTTCCACTCCCAGATATTTTGTAGGGAACTTGCAGATGGAGATTCCAAGGGTATCAGAGATGAGTTGCTTTCTATCTAGAGACATCTTCCCCAGGAAAAGTTTACTCTTGTTGAGATTGATTTGTTGACCAGAAAACTGCTGATACTTTGTAAGGAAGTCATGAAAATGTCTGACATATTTGATGGAGCCATTTAAAAAGAAGAAAATATCGTCTGCAAAGAGGAGAAAACCTGGCATTTGGACACCACGAGGACCCTTGATGGCTTGTAGTTTCTTGTCTTGAAGCATAAGGCGGATTCCCCTACACAGGACCTCCTCGGCAAGGATAAATAAAAGAGGGGAGATGGGGTCACCCTGACGCAGGCCTCGCTCAACACCAAAGAATCCAACCGGACCTCCATTGAGCAACACTGAAATTCTGGATGTACGAAGAATTTGATGCAACCAATCAATCCAAGTATCAGGGAAGCCAAACTTTTTCAAGACCTTGAAAAGAAAGCTCCAAGATACAGTGTCAAAGGCTTTCTGGATATCAATTTTTATCCCCATACCTCCACCTCTTGTACAGTCAAACATGAGATTAGCTAACTCTGAAGCGAGGCTGATATTAGTCTGAATAACCTTGCCCTTCTGAAAGGTGCCTTGCTCTTCTGCAATGAGCTTAGGGAGGAGAGAAGAGAGTCTTGTAGCCATAACCTTGGACAAAATTTTACAGAAAAAATTTTGCATGCAAATCGGCCTAAACTTGTCCAGAGAAGTCGCACCTTCCATTTTCGGGATGAGAACCAAGAAGCTATTATTGATACCTTTAGGAAGGGTTCCAGAGCTGAAAAAATTCTTCACAGCACGGCAAACATCAAAACCAATTAGCTCCCAACAATGTCTGAAGAATGCACCAGAGTAACCGTCTGGGCCTGGAGAACTATCAGGGTCCAGGTCCCAAATTGCATTCTTGATCTCTTGATCATTTGGGATGGCTTCCAATCCTCTAACGTCAAGCTCGTCAAGGATATGAGGAATGCAGTCCAATAGCGATCCATGGTCAAGGGTGGGGTTGGCTTTATGGATAGCCTTATAGTACTCCTCAACATGAACAGCCAAATCATCCATACTTGATGTAATTGTACCATCAGTTTTTTGAAGAGAGCGAATCGAGTTCTTCACCCTTTTGATTTTCGCAGATAAGTGGAAAAATCTAGAGTTTCGGTCTCCTTGAGAGAGCCATCTAATTCTTGCTTTTTCTGCCTATAGCTTTTCATGGTCAAGGAGAGCTTTCAAGTATCTGGATTTAGCATCAGCTTCCAAATTAAAAAGATGGTCATCAATACCATAGGAATCTATCTGAGATTGGATTTGCTGAAAATCATCTTTTGCAGCTTTTAATTCCGCATCTAGGTTTGGGAACACTGATCTTGCCCAGCTCCTGAGAATAGGCTTGAGGCGTTTCAGCTTAAGAGCAAGAGAAAAAATAGGATAGCCATCCACAGGTTCACTCCAGGATTTATTGACCACATCCATAAATTCCTCATGGTCCATCCAAAATCGTTGGATGCGAAAGGGGCAATTTGCAGGTTTCAGCATTGAACCCGAGGTAATGCACAGGGGGGAATGGTCAGAAGAAAAATGCTGCATCACCTCCTGGGTACAGTCATGAAAGTGGTTTATCCACTCTTCATTACAAAAAGACCCATCCAGAATTGCCAAAACATTCCCACGCTTCCTGTTATTCGTCCAAGTAAATTTATGCCCTTGAGAAGGAACTAAAATCAGGTTGCAAGCATCCACAGCCGCATTGAACTCAGACGCAGACCCAAGATTAAAGGCGCCCCTGTCACTAGCCAAGGAGAGGAGCCAATTGGAGTCGCTGCAAGAGCCATCCATAGCTCTCTTCTAGAAGCTCGGAAACAACTCGCATGTACAAAAGTTATGTAAATAGAATTGTTTCTCCAATTTATACACAGTTAAATAAACTGGTCAAACATGGCAATAATAGTTGGTTTGGTGAGAGACCTCTTCCAAATGACCCATAGGTTTGGGTTTTTATCAATGCGAATATTATGAATAAAGCATGCATCATATCCCAGTTTATTAAAAAATAAAGAAGGGAAAGCATCTACCTCCACCATTGGTTCAGCTAGACAAACCACATCAGGGTGCTTGTCTAGGAGAATATTACTGAGAGTTACACAACCAGCAGCCTTCTTCATCCCTCTGATATTCCAGAAGAGGGCACGCATCATAAACATTTGGAAGAAGCAATACGGTCAGACTTTCTAGTCTACTCCGCAGTGAACAATTGTTTTCCTTTTTTTCTTGAAACTGTTTCCATGCCGTGGTATTGTTCCTTCTGGAGGGCAGCAGCATCAATGGCGCCAACTTCCGGGTAGTGGAGGGTGAGGTGACCATTATCCATAGCACTTGAAGTAATGGAATTGATCACATGATCACTGTGGACAGAGAGTTGACAAGAGCCAGTAACCAGAACTGGATTAGCTGCACAACCTGGAGAAACCAGAATGCCTTGTTCTGGAATTGAGTTAGTCTCAGTGGTTTGGTTCACCGTATTGAGTTTGTTTGACCCGTGTAAAGGAACCGAACCATCTCTGTTGCATGATTCATCCAATCGATCTACAATTGGATTATTCCTCAAATTGGCTGAGGAAAATCCTTCTAAAATAGGTAACTCAATAGCTAAAATCCCCTCTTGCGTATCCAAGTTTCCATACAAAGCTGGATCACAATTATGGGAGATGGTTGGCAATTTTGAATTTGAATTCTTTCCTATTGAGGGCTCACCACCATTCTTGCCGGAAACCTCCACACCAGCTGCCCCCAAAGACGACTTCTCCACCCAAACAGCCCCAACAACACCACAAGCATCATCCTTGTCTTTGCGTGCGGCATCGGCGATGCGTTTCTCTTTGCAGTTTTGGATGGTATGACCAAGTTTTTTACAAAAACCACACTTTCCCAATGCGTCTTCATATATGATTTTTTGTTTGAACCAAAAAAGATCACCTGTTCCAGGTTGTCGCCATTCAACCTGGATTTCTTCCAACCGCTGCACTGAAGTATCCATCTCCATGAGGACATGAGCAAAGTTCCCTATGGATGCATTTCGTGTTCTTTTATCAATGTCCAGGGGGCGCCCCACGGTTTTTGCCATGGAAAGGAGGATCCGCTTGTGCCACTATTCGAAGGGGAGCCCAGGAAATCGAATCCAGACAAGCTTAGAAATAGGAGAGTTATCATGGATATTAAAATCCGGCTTCCACCACTGGAAGCGAATAAACTGCCATCCGATCTTGATAGGACTTTGTTTCCAGATGTTTGTCATGTCTTTCTCAGCCTCAAATTGGAATAAAGTGTAGCCTAATCCCATAGGTTTGATAAAAACCTTCTCTTTAAGGTTCCAAGAATTTACAGCTTCCTTCTGAACTTCATCCAAAGAAATAAACCAAAAATTTATTCTGGCCACCAAAGCAAAGAGATATCGGAGAAGACGTTCCTCATAGGCATCTTGGGAAATCATGATTTTAGTGAGATTTTCGGTATGAATAGGGTCAGGTAGGTCGGCAACATCAGGGAGAACGCCTCCAACCGCCTTAGAGTAGGATTTCTTAGGGAGGGAAGAAAAGCCAGTATTGCAAACATCCACAATAGGCACAGCAGGTGCAGGCGTGCAACCTGTTCCAAGAGATAGGTGGGGCTACAGGAAATCCGTAATGAGCCTTTCCTTTGCGCGATCATGTGCGCGGCCTCCGGCCAGAATCCCAATCTTCCCCACCGTAGAGTTTCTCTCTCCACTTACCATAGTTCAAACCAATTTCAAATCCGTAATGAGCCTCTCTCTCTCTCTCTCTCTCTCTCGACGCCAACAGATATTTTCAACCACCACTGCAACCATCCACTTCCAAAAGGGATAAATAACTGCTTTATATCCTTGATTCCAAAGGTAGAGGGGACCTCTTCTTTGGACATGTTTCATTCCATATATATGGGAAATTTCTTTTGTAAGGTTATTTCTAACATTATGTCGGCCAAACTAATATGTTTACTACCTAGATTGATCTCAGAGGAGTAGGGGGCCTTTCAGAAGGGGAAAATAATATATACAAATATCAATTTGGCATCTGAGCTAGCGAATCTGATGCACTCCTCAGTGAGAGGTGGTGGTATGGGGTTGAAACTCGATGTGCAGAAGGCCTATGATTCCCTATCATGGGAATTTTTTATTTGTAACCCTGGCAAAATTTGGGTTCTCTTCTAAATGGATTTCTTGGATTCACCATCTTTTGATGTCTTCCAGGGTTTCTATTGTAGTCAATGGTGGTCCAGTGGGTTTCTTTGAAGTGGGAAGAGGCCTGTGTCAAGGAGACCCAATTTCCCCTTTTTGTTTATTCTAGCCGAGGAGGTATTCTGCAGAGGGATGAGGTCTATGATTTGCGAGGGGAGACTGAAGTCGCTTCCTAGACCTAGAGGTGTGCCTATTCCTTCTCATTTACTTTTTGCAGATGATATTTTTATTTTCATGAGCGCATCTACAAAAAATGTGAAGAATCTACACTCTTTTTTGTTTAAATATCAGGCTTTTCTGACCAAAAAATTAACTTTGAAAAGAGTAGTCTGTTCTTTGGAAAAGTAGCCCCCCATAGGAAGCAGTTTATTAGTGATTTCATGGATATCCATTCGGCCAGGTTGCCTACAAGGTATTTAGGGGTGGACCTTTTCAAAGGAAGGGTGAAAAAAGAATACATGTTTCCTTTGCTGGACAAAATTAAGAGTAGACTGGCTGGTTGAAAGGGTAGGCTGCTCTCATTGGTAGGAAGAGTGGAGTTGGAGGTCTGTCATATCTAGTGTTCCTATTCACAATTTGGGAATTTACTGGTGGCCTAAGTCTTCTGTTAAGGTGGTGGAAAGATGGATACGCAACTTCATCTAGTCAGGAGATATGGATTTGGGAAAAAAAATTGTGGTCAATTGGGTGGATGTTTGTAAACCTAAGAGAGAGGGAGGCTTGAGCATTAGAAGGCTGATCAGAGACATAAATTTTGCTTGTTTATGCAAGTTAACAAGGCAAATTAAGCATGAAGATTCCTGGATGGGTGGCTTCTTTCAGGCTCGTTTTCTTAAAGCCGATGGTTCTCTGAGAAAAGGAAAATTTCTTCCTCTATTTTGCTAGGCATTAAAAAGGTTTGGGATTTTGTTGTTTCTCTAAAGTAGTGGATGATGGGTGATGGGCAGAAGATCAGTTTTTGGTCTGATTGGTGGTTGGGGGAAATGTCCATTGTGGAAATGCTGGGTGTGGACTTGGACTCAGTTGATCCTTTGGGAGCAAAAGTCTCTGACTTTATTAGTGGTAGTCACTAGACTTTGACAAGTGTAGAATCGGGCCTGCTTGCAAATATTTTTGAAGAAATTAGGTCTATTTACATTCCTAATGTGTAGGATATTTACCATTGGCGGCCTACCTCCTCGGGGATTTTTTCTATAAAATCTGCTTGGGAAAATATCAGAGTTTACTCTCCTAAAGTAGGATGGAGTTCAACGGTAAAGCATTCAAAGATTCAGCCTCACTAGGCTATTTTTGGTGGAGGTTAATCCATAATAAAATCCTAACTGATGATAATGGAAAGAAACGTGGATTGCCCCTACCTTCCAGATGCAGTTTTTACGACCAAGAAGAGGAATCTCATGACCATCTTTTTATGACTGTATTTTTCCGATGAAAAAATTTGGAAAAAATTTTTTGGTTGCTTTGAGAGTGAAGAAGGAGGTGGAAGAAGAGGGGGTTAAAGCCTGAGGAGAATGGAAAGTGGAGAGGAGCTGGCTACTGGCATTAGGCAATCTGAGGATGCAAGAGACCTGAGTGATGGACAAGATCCTGATGGCTCTCCGTCTGAGGATAGGGCGGAAGTTTCCTCAATTCCTGATTCGATTTTTCTTGAAGCAATGATTCCTAAGAAATCTTACATGAAGGCAGTAGGAAATGTCCTTCCTAAAGTCGATGACTTGCCTGAACCTGTCCACACAGGTTCTTCAACCAGGGTTATTGTCCCCCAGGAAGCATATGAAGTGAGACTTGAAAGGTATTACAATGCCTTGATCAGAAGACTTAACTTCAAGCACATCTTATTGGATGAAATCACGAAAGAAGTTGCTGATGCTTGGAAACTAAAGGGAAGATTGAAGTTGATTCCGATGGGGAAAGGTTTCACCATTTTTCAATTTCGGTCTGAGGCTGACATGGTTTCCATCTGGAGGAGGAGACCTGTTAAAGTTGGAGGCCAATATGTCAGATTCCAACGATGGCGACTGGATTTCAACATACATGAGAAGATGGTGAACAAGGCATTGGTGTGCGTAAGGTTTCCAGACCTGCCCTTGGAATATTGGCATGAGAAGGTCCTCTTGACCATGGTTAAGGCTGTGGGAAGGCCGGTAGTGCTTGATCAGAGAAAGAATTAGGTCTTGTAAGGGAACTTTGCCCGTGTTTTGGTTGAGATGGAGATTGATACCTGCAGCCTGAAGAGATACAGGTTGAACAAAAACAGCCAGGCACCGATAACCCCTTCTCGTTTAACCAAAATTTTTTTTTATGAAGATAGCCTTAGCATATGCGGTTTTTGCAAAAAATTCGGCCACTTAATGGGGTCTTGCAGAGAGAAGAAGGCTGTGGACGCCAATGCCACCTTGTATGAACAGGAGCTAGGAATTCCAGGGGCTATGTACGTTGATGTTGAGCCTCCTCGTTCTTCTCATGGAACTGGCGGTACTACTGCTAGGCCTAGATAAGACTGCCCAGCGGACGATGAAATCTCCATAGGGGGCAGTAATGGTAGTGCTTTCATTGAGGGCAATGGTGCTAGAGCCCCCATAGAGGGCGGTGGTGGTAGAGCCTCCATTGTAAACAGTGGTGGAGCCTGCTCAGGGGACGAAGATGAGTCACACATTCTAGATATGGAAGGAGAATATTCAGATACTATTTTGGGGGATGTTACACCTCAATCAAGGAGGCCTTCCCCATTGGGCACTGATTTGGATGTGCCTTATTTTTTTTTTCTAACGACGGGTATCCAAGCCTTTGGCCTGACTAGTCCCGCAGGCCCATAATGACTCCACAACCGCATGGACCAGGTCAATTTGGATTTGTCTCGCTAGAATAAAACCATTTCAAATTCAAATTTAGAGTCTAATGCAAGGCTGGAAGTTATTTTGGATGTGGAGCACATGGATGTGGGTTCTAACCCACCTCATGCCTAGAACCGTATGGGAACCTCAGACCCATTTCATGATCAGAACTGTGTGGATGGGCCTGATGGTGCAACGGATGCAGGTGAAATCGGTCGGGCCGCTCCCCCTGTGGGTGGTCATCAAGATGGCGTTCGTAGGAGTCTGCATTTTGTTTCACGTGGAGGCATGCCTTCCAGAGGAGGTCATGAGCAAGGTCGTACGAGATAGCTTCAGAGAGAACCTCTGACTACTGTCGGTGACAGAGTAGACAAAATTGATATGAGTGCCAGGTAGCGGGAACTGAATCAGGGTGGTTAGATCACCCACAAAAAAAAAAAAAAAAAAAAAAAAGAAGGAAAGAAGGCAAGCAATCTGGAGCAGCCCCTTGCTAGGACTGCTCACTCATCCTCCTCCCATTTGTAATGATGAGAGTCCTATTTTGGAATATCTGTGGTATAAAGAAGGCCTTTGCTAGAATTTCCTTAAGGAAAATTATGAGCGATCATATGTCTGATATCATATGCATCGTTGAGCTGATGATTGATGTTTCTAAATTTCCAAACTGTTTTTCAACAAGCTGGGATTTGAATCGGACCTCATTCATAATGTGCGAAATAATAAAGAGCCTAATTTATGGATGATCTAAAGAAGAAATTTGGCAAAGCCAATGATCTCATCTATGTCAGACTAGCAGCTTTCCTTCCAATTAAATTGTCAAGGTTGCTTGATGGATATTTCGGTGGTCCATGCTCGATGTTCAGAGCTGATCGAAGGAGCCTTTGGATGGAATTGGTCGCTAGGGCTTCGAATAGGCCGAGAATGATTGTTGGAGATTTTAATGCCACCCTCTTTGACCATGAAAGGCGAGGTCCTGGTAGGTTCTGCATGGGAGCTGCTGCGGAATTTGGGACTGCCATCCTGAAATCCTGGATTCTATTCCTTCTATTTAAAGCATGAGGATCAATTGGTGCTTGATTTTATCCCTTCAGATGAAGAAATCAAGATGGCAGTCGGGGATTTATATCCTGACAGCTCTCTAGGTCCCGATGGCTTCTCTGAGGCTTTCTTCAGAAAGTGCTGGAATGTTATCCAGGGCGAAGTTTGCAGGGCGGTTAAGTACTTCTTCTTCTTAGGTATGCTTCCGAATGGAGTCAATAATAATTTTCTTTTATTAATTCCTACAGTAGAGGGTGCTCGCACCTTGGATAACTTCTGCCCCTTATGCATGGGCAATTTTTATTGTAAAATTCTCTCCAAGATTATGGCCACTCGCATCAGTGCATTCCTCCCTTCCCTCGTCTCTCTAGAGCAAGGGGCTTTCCAGAAAGGTAAGCTCATTCAATCCAATGTTGGATTGGCCTCTGAGCTTGCAAATCTGATGGGAAAGTCATCCAGAGGTGGTGGAGTGGGTCTCAAGCTTGACATTAGGAAGGCCTTTGATACTCTCTCTTGGGATTTTTTTATTTCTGACCCTTAGAAAATTTGGGTTCTCTAATTTAATGATTGGCTGGATCCATGAGATTTTAAAGTCTATAAGAATTTTTATTCTACTAAATTGTGGGCTGGTAATTTCTTTGGAGTCAGTAGAGGTCTCAGACAAGGTGACCCCATATCCGCTATATTGTTCATCATTGGTGAAGAGGTATTGTGCAGAGGCTTGCAAGATTTGGGAAGGGAAAACTTCATTAAACCAATTTGTGGCCCCCATGGGATTGTTGTGCCTTCTCACTTGTTGTTTGTAGATGACATATTCATTTTCATGAATGCATCTAAGAAGTACGTTGGTAATCTCAAATCCTTCCTGGTGAAATATCAGAACTTCTCAGGGCAATGCTTTAATTTAGATAAAAGCAAAATATTCCTTAGAAAGATCTCTTCAGTGAGGAAGGGTTGGATTGCAAAGGAGTTGGCCATTCCTATGTGCAAATTTCCTACCAAATATTTGGGCGTGGAAATCTTTCAGGGAAGAGTTAAGCGTGAGCTGCTTCTATATGTCATGGACAAGGTCAAGGCAAGGTTGGTTGGATGGAAGGGAAAGCTTCTCTCCCTAGCAGGTAGAGTGGAACTTGTTAGATCAGTGATCTCTAGGATGCCCTTGCATAATTTTTTCGTTTACTGGTGGCTGGCTTCCCTCATCAAATGTCTAGAAAAATGGATGAAAAAATTCATCTGGATGGGAGAGATTGATTCTTCTAAGGCTATCACTATTAGATGGGATACGGTGTGTAAGCCTAAAAAGGAAGGTGGATTGGGTACAAGGAGGCTCAGGGATGTTAATCAAGCTCTTCTCGCCAAAATGGTTTGGAAGGTTAAGCATGAAAATTCTGATCTAAGCAGGCTCCTTTGGGCTAGTTCCTTATCTAGCCATGGTCAACTCAAGAAAGGCTATAAATTTTTTTCTGTTTGGCCTGGCATCAAGAGAATGTGGAACTTTGTGACTAAGAATGAGCGATGGATTGTGGGGGATGGGAAAAATATTGATTTTTGGAGACATAACTGGCTAGGACATAAATCGATTTCAGAGATTTCTGGCCTTGCTGAGAATTTCTTCATCAATCATTTCCCTATAGTGGACTCTTTCATCGATAAGGGAGTGTGGAAGCTGCCTCGAGTTGAATCAATCTCCTTCTCCATGTCTTTGAGTCAATAAAAGACATTCCTCTCCCATCGGTTCCCATGAAAGACAGGTTCGTATGAAAACTTGATCCCATGGGGAATTTCACTGTTAAGTCAGATTGGGGGTCTAAGGGCTGCTGCCCCTGTGGTTCCTTGGACCTTAGTTGTTTGGAACAAGGATTTGCCCCCCAGACTATCGACCTTGGCTTGGCGGTGGGTACATGGGAAATTTCCGACTGATGACAAAATCCAGGCCAAGGGGATTTTCTTATCGTCCAAATGTAATTTGTGTGGGTAGAATGTGGAATCCTTCTTTCACTCATTTCTAGACTGCAGCTTCTCCCTTGAAGTTTGGACCAGGTCTGCTGCCTTTGTTGATGTGGTGTGGGTCAAGAAATCATCAGTGGCTGACGTCATTAAATGGTGGAGGAATAAGTCGAAGAGCTGGTCTCTGAAGTGCCCTTGGTTGATCAGGTTGGTGGATATGCTTGCTGCTATCTGGAATGAGAGGAATCTCAGAAGGCATGAGGGAGTTTCTCATAGTGCAGCTATGATTGTGGTAGCTATTCACAAGGACATCTTCATTTGTAATGGGATGAAAATATCTCCCAAATCTGGAAACGATCTTGTTCTGAGCAAGAAATTTCTCTATGTCAATGGCCAAACTTCTCCCCATCAAATATTGGAAGTTCTTTGGTGCAAGCCTTTTTTTCCGTGGGTAAAGCTGAATGTCGATGGCTGTTCCTTAGGGAATCCTGGTAGACCTTGTGGTGGCGGTATTTTTAGAGATCATCAAGGGAAAATGCTCCTCTCCTTTGGTTTTTCCCTAGTGGTGTCTACAAATTTTTAAGAGGAAATTCGGAGCATTATTAAGGGGTTGAATCACGCTCGTAATATGGATGTCGTCCTCTTCCAACATAGGCTCATCCTTTGGTTTGTTTAATAGGAATGGGAAAATCTTCTTATCTATGTGATCTCCATTGATTGGAAGATCACCCACTGCTTCAGGGAAGGAAACCCAGTGGCTGGTTATCTTGCCAAAGATACAGCAAAGTCTGCGGTTTCATGTGTTAAAGATTTTCTTCCTCAATCGGTCATAGATGAGTTGATCCGTAACGAAGCTGGTCGCGCTCGATTCTATTTTTTTAGATAGCGGTAGTGAGCCTCTGCTGATGGCAATGCCGAAGGTGGAGGCTCTCTCCGTTTGGTTGCTGAGTCATTCCTTGTATTCTAGCTCTTTTGTATTTCATTCTTTTTTCTGGTTCTCAATAAAATTCTGATCTTTAGCGAAAAAAATGGGGAATGATTTTTCAAGGATGGAGAACTTCATTGCTTGGTGGAAGTCTAAATGGAAGATGGTCTCTTGTCCAGGTGTTTGGAAAAAAGGTTTTTTGCTGATTCCTTATTGCATTTGGTTGGAGAGGAATGCCAGAAGACATGAAGATGTTTTTAAATCAGTGGAGCGCTGCTTTGTTATGCTCAGAGGTGAAGTTAGTTCTCAGACCATAGTTCATTATGGGTCCCCCATTTGTATTTCAGATTTGATGAGTACTAGGAGTCTTGGTTTCTCTGGGGTGCCACGCATCCATAGGGATTGTTTTGAAATTTTCTGTTGTCATCCCCTGAGAGGATGGTGGAAATTAACTATAGATGGGTGTTCTCCTTGGAACCCTGGTATCTCTGGCGTAGGTGGTGTCTTTGTAATGAGATCGGGGAGGTTATGACAAATTTTAGGGACCTCCTTGGTATTCGCACCAATTTTGAAGCGGAATTTTTTGTTGTAATCTCAGGAATTGAGCATGCAGAAAATCTGGGTGTGCAAAGGCTGTGGACCAAATGTGATTCGGTCGTAGTTGTCACCTTGCTGCAGAAAAACAGGGTCCCTTGGCTTGTTCGTTAGAGATGGTTAGCTTGTGTGAGTTTCTTGGATCGTGTGGAGTGGAAAATCAGCCATTGCTTTGTGAAGCTAATTCAATTGCTGATTTTTTATCAAAATCTGCGGCTCTTGATTTTTGCTTAAGAGAAATATTTTTCCTAGAGGAAAAGCTGCCCCCAAAGACATTGAAAGAGTATGCTCCTCAAAGATCAAGGACACTGTTACAAGGATCCAACTGAAGCTCCAGTTGAGTCCCAAAGAGATGATACTTACAATCTGCAACTATTATTATTATTATTATTATTATTTTTTTTTTTTTTTGCGTAATGGTCAGCAGATTTAATTAATATCTAGAATAGAAAAGAAAAGAAAAATAATGTATATCAAAGATATCCAAAGGCGAAATGATATCTCAAAGAAATAAAATACAAGGTAGGTTTCCTTCCACCTTTGGCATTAACATCAGTAGGGAGGAAACTCAACACAAAAGAAAACTACTCAAGAGCAGATCACCCAAATCTATATCTAGGTCTCCCTTCCAAGTCCCACCTGAAGTCTTCAGTAATAAACGAAGGAGCAAATTACCAAAATTCAGAAGCATGAGATTTAGCAGCTTTCTTCATTAGTACCATGTTCGTCTCTCGATAGCAATGAGATAATCTCCATGTCATCTCTTCAAGAAACTGTTTGTAAAATCGTCATTTTGCAAAAACAACCAAGGAATAGCATACTTCTAACACAATTAACCAATGCAGCCGAATCACATTCCACCCAAATTTTAGTTAAACCCAACTCTTGAGTATAACTAAGACCTTCAAAGAAAGCGAAAAGTTCAGCAAAATAATTTGAAGCAATACCCATAGATGAACTGAAACATTTTAGATGAGCACCAGAAAAGTCCCTGAAAATTCTTGTAGCCCCTGTATGACCTTGATTATCCAGGGAGTTACCATCAATATTGATTTCAACCCAATAAAAAATTGGTTTGCACCAAATCACTTCATGTATCTGAGTCACTTTTGAAAGCGATACATGACAATATATTTTTTGTAATTACAAGCTCCTTAATGTACAACTTTCTTAAGTTATCGAAGGTGGAGTCTACAAGTTGTTCGAGTGGTCTCGGCTGTGTCCTTCATTCTTTGATGTATTTTTTCCTTCTATTTTAATAAAATTATCCTTTTTTACAAAAATAAAATTATCCTTTTAACAAAAAAAAAAAAAAAAAAATAATAATAATAATAGTAAGGGAGCGGGATAGGTATGCTAGCCGGTTACCCTAGAATCTAATGTGCTAGCAGGATTTTAACCTTAGGATTTGATTATCTTAAATAGAACCGTTGGATCAGGAGAAGATATCAAATCTTCAATCCACCATTGCTACACCTTTTCTTTCCCCTCTTTCTCTCTCCCCCCTTATGGCCTGCTCTGCAACTAACCTGTGAGGCACTTCGGCCAAAAAAAAAAAAAAAACTCTCGTGATTCAACTTTCAAATCTAGAGTTGGAGTTTGTCGGAATCTAAACCTAGCCGTGACTGTGAGACTCTCCTATGGAAAATGGAAATCGTATAATGTTAATCTTGTTGAACAAATCAATCAAAAATAGCAAGAAGTTGAGAACTAGGCTTGCTTTCCCGCACTGCAATATTTTTCTTCTTTTTTTTTTTTTTTTTTTTTTTTTGTTGGAAGATTGACCATCTTACTCTGGCATCACTGTTTGTGCAACATTCTGCAGTAAATTACTTGTGTTTTTCTACATCATCAGGTTCTGTCTAGGGCTTGGAGTTTTATTTTATATTTATCCCTTCTTGTTTCGGAAATCCATTGGCAATCCGAATAGAACAAATGAGAAAGAGAGAGAGAGAGAGAGAGAGAGAGAGGCAGCGGGGGATCGGAAAATTTTTTGGAAGGGAGATGGAGCCAGAGCTGGAGCCGGAGCCGGAGCCGGAGCCAGAGCCGATGAGAAAAAGGGGAAGGAAGACCGTGGAGATGCGGTATTGAGCAAGTTTTGTAAGACAAAAATTACAAACGGATGAGATCTTTTATCTTTCATCTAGCATACCTAATTCCTTTGTACTGTGTTAGCATACCTGCCATTTTCCCTAATAATAATATACAACTTTCTTAGGTATATCACCAAAAGTGGATTTTTATTTTAGATAAAATAACAGTTGCATCTATAGTTATGGTCACGTCAAAACAAAGCTAATATGCCCAGCAATTGAAATCGACTGAAACAAATTATTATACTATGCCGTCAAAGGTGATTTTAGGTGATCGAGAGTCTGCGCAAACCCATCTTCACAAGTCCCAGCATTAGTCAACGTGGCAGTTACCCGGCTACTAGCATCCTTGTAATTCTTAGATTTGAAGGCTTCAATTGCATGTTTTGGAGAAAGCTGTACATTAGAGTAACTCTCCGCACAACTCTGTAAGCAACGCTTAAAAACTGGACCGGATTTTGTATCATTCAAGAGCTCCTTGATGTGCTCCTTAATGTGCGAACCAATCTTTGTTGCTTTGTCTTTCATCAATTACATTGAGATGATCCCTAGCCCTTGGAGGTCTGCACTGTGGCTCTTGGGATCTTGTCCAAGAGCCGCAACACAGAAGTCATGCTGTAATTCCTTGTCAACCTGAGAAGCTTTTTGACATGTTTCATCGACGATATCAGCATCAATCTTGGCTAGAAATAGAATGGTAAAAAAGAAGAAGACAAGAGAGGAGAAGAAAGACAGAGATTGCCTCATGTTTGGTTCAACTCTGTTCTAAATCTGAATCCCAAAAATGGATGGGTTTTTTTTTCTGTACCTTGGATAGTAGCTGTTGGGGGCTGCTCTTCGGCTATTTGTATTTGTTGTTTTTTGTTTCTTTTTCTAATCTCTTTTATAACGTTTTTGATCTTCAGAGAAAAAAAAAAAAAGAGGGCATACCCGGTGCACGAGGCTCCCATATGTGCGAGGTCCGGTGAAGCGAGAAGTATGGAGTCTTACCCCGAGTATGTCGAGAGATTGTTTCTACCCTTGACCACCAGGTCACAACATTCGTACCTTATCTTTAGATGTCTCTATGTAAAAGAAAATCTTATCAATAAAGGGGAAACCTAATTTTAGAATTTATCCCAATGGACTCTCTTTAATTCCGTAAAACCTTACAACAACAAAAAAACTGCCACTGGTGCCTCACATTGCCGGAATAGGTGTCAAGCAACCAGGTAGCTATGGCACTCTATGGATGATCTGCTATGGATAGGAGCCCGTTAGCTTTACCCCCGCACCTTCTTATGCTTTCTCTTCCTTTTCTTCCACTGCTTTCTTCAAAATCCGAAATACCCAATCGATCAACATCACAATCCTTAGATTTGAAAGCTGTCCAGGTGAATTGGATAAGAACTAAACACAATAATATTTTTTTTTTTCGCTAAACGGTCATGTATATTAAAGAGCCAAAGAAAAACTGTACAAGGGTAGGAAGAACAAGGGAAAGAAAACAAAATCAAAGGCATACAATCACAACCCTAGGACCCTCCTCCACCTTTGGCATTGCCATCAGCAAAAGAAGGAAACTAGGCAATATAAGGAGGAAAACATAAGATTAATAAAATCTAAACCAAAATATGCCCATCGCGTCATCTGATAAGAATTGTTCCACCTTTGGAGGCCACACCACATTTGATGAAGACATCTCTTTCTTCGCTGCCGACTGTGCCAGAAAATCTGCTATTGGATTGGCTTCCCGGTAGCAATGAGTGATTTTCCAACTGATACCCCTGAGGTAGGAAATGAGAGCGGACCACTTCTGCCAGACAAACCATGGGATCAGCCCCCTTTGCACCATAATGACCACTGATACCGAATCACATTCAACCCATAAAGCTTCACACTTCTTCTCTCTTGCTCTATCGATTCCCTCCATCAAAGCATGGAATTCAACTTGGAAGCTCATTGCTTTACCTAAAAAGGAGCTAAAAGATAAAACCACCTGAGCATTGTTATCTCTTACTACACCACCTGCTCTTGCATTCCCTAGATTCCCCAAAGACGAGCCATCACAGTTTAGTTTCCACCACCCTACCGTTGGAGGAAGCCAAAAAACTTCTCGCACTCCCTTGATCCTTCTTCTTTGCACCACTATATTCAGATTATTGCATCTTTCTGTATCCAGACGAGATTTAATTTTGTCCTGTTTCCTTGGCCTATGCCTTCTGACTTCCTCCATGATTGTAGAGAAAATCTGGCCATAAGACCGATGCATTCCCCTGAACCTCCTTGAGTTTCTCCCCTGGCCATAAGAGCAGTATAAGAATATGTGGTTGGATGATTCAACATCTAATCCACAGAGGCAGCACTTTGAGGCCAGGGGTATGCCTTTAAGGATAATATTATCGTCTGTGGAAAGTTTTCTATGCATCAACTGCCACCCAAAAACTGATTGCCGAGTTTGAAGATATTTGTTCCAAACTAGAGACAACCATGGAATCTTGGGATTTCTCTTTCTTATTTCATTCCACGCAGAGAAGGAAGAAAACACACCAGAGGAGGTCCCACTCCAAAGACAGCGATCTTCCATGTCAACCTGAGGAATTCTAATCTTGGAAAAATCTGCCCATTAATTAGGCCACGAAAACCTGAAAACCTCTACAAAGGCACTCCAAATATAAGCAACACCTTCACACTCCAAGAACAAGTGCTGGAAAGACTCCTCTGCCATGTAGCAAAGCTCACACCTGGAAGGCAGCGGCACTCCTTTACTTTTCACCATCTCGTCACAGGGCAATTTTCTATGCATTAGCTTCCATCCAAACAACGATTGGCGAGGCAGCAAACCAGTCCTCCATACTACCTTTGCCTAGCCCACGTTTGGTGCATCCTTTCTCAGCGCCTCCCATGCTGACCTTGAGGAAAAAGCACCTAAAGAGGAAAGAGACCAGCAACATCTATCCCCTCCCAAATGAAATCGCAACTTTACTTGTATTATGGAAAAGCGATCGAGGGAGATGAGAGAGCTCTGCAATTGAGAGCGGACCTAACCATCGGTCATGCCAAAAATATATATCTTCACCATTTCCCACCATCCAACGCTCAGCTTCAGAGACAAAGTGCCACATCTAGGCTATACCTTTTAACACAGAGGAAGATTTATACCCCTTCTTAAGATTTCCTCCTTCATTCACAAACCTCGCCCGTATGAAACTACTAAAGGCAGTTTTTTCATGTTTCATCTGCCACACAAGTTTACTAAGCCCTATACAGTTCACATCCCTTCATTCCCTGGATTCCCCAAGATTTCAATAATTTACATTTTTTTCCATGATAAGTTAGGGAATATGCTTAAACTCATGGCCTTTTCATTGTTACTTGACAAGTGTTTTAAGCAATTGATTTTTTTTTTTGTTGGAAGTTCTAAGTAATTTTTTGTTAGCTTGAAAATGATTGTTGGTTGAAATAGGCCATGGATATTATATGCATTTAGTAAGCATTCAGATGATAAATCCTCAATTTATGTGACTGTATTGTCAAAATTTTTTGTCTTTTATTTTTTAATTCTAAACGTTCAATCATCCATATTTTCCCTTTTCGAGAAGTTTTAACAGACTGAGTTGTTTACCATTCTATTCAAATTTTGAGCCATCTTAAACATGTTCTACCCAACCAAGCTATTTACCATTCCAGTTTTAACTATGTTGGGTCTCTCCTCCTGTTAGCTTATGCTTTTGGATTATACACTTCAATTGTGTTCCTCTCTATAGTTAGGACACCCTCCAATTCCTAGATGACATCTATCAAGCATGGTTGGTAGGCAGAGTGGGAGTTGTTGCGTTCCAATGCTACTTCAATTACTTTCCATATTGCCTTTGCATAATTCCTTGTTTTTATGGTAGGATCCACAATCTCTTTGATTCTTGAATCCAAGATATATCATTTGGCCAGCATGTATCGTTCGACTAAGTTAGGGTAGGCAACTTGTACAGGGATCCTTTCTTTTTTTTTTGGCTAGAAGATCATTTGTATTAAAATAAGGGAAGAATATACAGAAGATATAAAAAAATATATATAAAAAAAAAAAAGAGAACCAGAAGTTTACATGCACCAAAGGGTGCTCAGAAGGACACAACAGAGGACTAGCCCAAGAACCCCACCTTCGGCATTGCCATCAGTAGGGCACTGGACCAGAACCTCTGACGCCAGAAAAAAAAAAAAAAAAAGGAAAACACTTAGACCCAATGGTAATGGGGATGATTTGAGGCGTCCATGTCCGAATCCACTCTAACCATTGCTGGCCATACCGAGATGGGATCCGAAATACTGTATTTCGCCGCCGACTTAGAAAAGAAATCTGCAACCGAATTTGCTCCCCTACAATAGTGAGTGATTTTCCATTCAATTGAGGCTAGGAAAGGACTTAACCCATTCCACCGCTGATGACAGATCCATGGCACCACTCCTCTCGAAATCAATAAAACCACCACGACTGAGTCACACTGTACCCACAGGCGCTGGATACCCATGGCCTTTGCCTGTTCCAATCCTTTGATGACAGCCATAAATTCTGCCTCAAAATTGGTCTTCACTCCAATCATGGTTCTGAAGTTTCCTTTAATCTCAGAGTTTTTATTACGAAAAACACCTCCTATACCCACCCTGCTAGGATTTCCCAGCGAATAGCCATCCGTATTCACTTTAATCCAATCATCCATAGGAGCACACCAGAAAATTTCACATATCTCACGAGGCCGACGATTAGATATGTGAAGCCCAATTCTCCTAGCGCAGAGAAGATCAGAGATGGATAAATATGCCCCTATATTATAGTAAGACTGAAGACTAATTTCAGATCAAACCTGCTCGAATATTTGCTCAATGGATCGCTGGATGCCATTATGCAATCTTGAGTTTCTCTCCAGCCAAACAAAAAAAGGAATTAGAATAAGTCCTGGCAGCCACACACTCTTGAAGGAAATTAATCTCCCTTGCGACTTCCACTAAGACAACAGACTCTCCACATCCAAAAAGCCAGGCCAATTCAAACCAAAGCAATTACAGAATTTCCTCCAAACCATAGAAGAAAAATGACAATGAAAAAAAATATGATGATAGGATTCCTCAACTACACCACAGAAGATGCATTTGGAGGCAAGAGAAATACCTTTCTTTTTAACATTGTCATTAGTTGGAATTTTTTCTTTCATCAATCTCCATCCAAATAGAGCCTGGCGAGGCTGAATTTTCATCCTCCAAATAATCGAATGCCACCCAATAGAAGGGGAAGGCCTTGAATCACCTCCCAAACCGACTTAATCAAAAAAATTCCCAACGAAAATGGACACCACTGGCAAGCATCATCATCATCTGTAGGAGAAATGGAATTTTTTGACATTGCAAAACAAGTCAAAAAGAATACAGAATCAGCAGATGGAAAATTGCATCTACCATTAGCAATAAAATCAGCGACCCTTGAGGAAAACCCAGAGAAATAATCTTCAGGCATCCCTGAAGAAGCCACTAAAGAGGAATTCCCCAGCCATTTGTCAAACCCAAAAATTAATCTTTTTCCCATTTCCCACCGTCCACTGCATATTGTCAGAGATGATATTCCAAACTTTTTTCAGGCCTGGCTAAATGGAGGAACTTTTATAACCACCCTTCAAAAGACCCTTTTTGTTCAAAAAATTACCTCTAAAAAAATTTTCCATTAAGGAATCTTCAGATCTAATTTGCCACACCAGCTTGCAAAGACACGCAACATTCACAACTCTCAGTTTTTGAATCCCCAAACCACCTTCCTACATTGACTTACATACATCCTCCCATTTCACAACAATTTTCATTTGCACTTCTATGTCCCCTGACTAAATAAAATTGCGGATCCATCTTTCCACTAATTTCACAACTGATTCTGACCACCAATACACTGCAAAACTATGAACAGAGATACTAGAAATAACAGATTTCACCAACTCCACATGACCAGCCATAGATAAAAGCTTACCTTTCCATCCTGCCAGCCTATCCTTGATCTTATCAACCAAAGGGAGCATGTGGGACTTGGTAACGTGACCCTTGAAAATTTCCACCCCTAAATATTTTGTTGGAAGAGATGCGGCTTGAATACCCAGGCATTCACAGATAAACTTCTTAATATGAGGGGCCACCTTCCCAAAGAAAACTTTACTTTTATCCAAATTTATTTTGTGGCCAGAGAAATCCTGATACTTAGAGAGGAAAGTATGAAGGTTTCTCACATAATGAGTTGATGCATTCATTTAAATAAATATATCATCTGCAATAGAAATACCTCTTGGACCTGGGAGGGGCTTTAATTTTTCTTCAAACACAAAGCTCTTCAACCCTCTACAAAGCACTTCTTCTGCCACAATAAAAAGAAGAGGAGAAATTGGGTCACCCTGCCTCAGACCATGACCCTCGCCAAAGTATCCCACCAGACCACCATTAGCCAGAACCGACATTCTGGAAGAGATAAGGAGCTGATGAATCCAATGCACCCACTTGGTGGAGAAACCAAATTTCCTAAACATCACGAAGAGGAATTTCCATGAGGGGGAATCATAAGCCTTTTGAATGTCCAACTTGATCCCCATACCACCTCCCCTCAAAGCGCTGAACATCAAATTGGCAAGTTCTGAGGCTAAGCTAATGTTGGCAAAGATGATCTTCCCTTTATGAAACACCTCCTGCTCATCTAACACCAACATTGGGAGAAAAAATGAAAGCCTAGAGGCTAGGACCTTGGAGATGTCTTTACAAAAGAAATTAGCCATGCATATTGGCCGGAATTTATCAAGCGAGCAAGCCCCTGCAATTTTAGGAATCAAAGTAATAAAGCAGTTATTCACCCCATTAGGAATATAACCCTTTAAGAAGAAATTCTTGACTACTCTACAGAAGTCCCATTCAATTATTTCCCAACAACATCTGAAGAAGCTTCCAGGGAAACCATCAGGACCAGGAGAGCTATCTGGGTCCAACTCTCAAACCGCCCTCTTGATCTCCTCCATAGATGGAACTGCATCAAGAATGGCATTATCCCTATCATCCAGAACACTAGAAATATAATCCAACAGGTCATTATATGCTCATAAATTGGCAAAGCACTGTGGAAGTTCTCATGGTACTCAGCAATATAGGCTGAAATATCCTGAGGATTCGAAAGCCAAGAGCCATCCCCTCGCTTGATGGAGGAAATCTGATTTCTCGCACGTCTCATCTTGACTGATAGTTGGAAAAATTTTGAGTTCCTATCACCATTCTTCATCCATCGAATTTTATCTTTCTCCACCCAAAATTTCTTCTGCATCTAAGAAGCTTTTAAAAGACTTGTTTTTGCATCCGCTTCCTTATTAAAGAGGTCATCAGACATCCCCAAAGCCTCAATTTGAGATTGAACCAACCTCAAAATTTCAGAAGCCTTATCCACCTCTTCATTCAAATTCAGAAAGACCACCTTAGCCCAGTTACGTAATTCAGTCTTTAAAAACTTAAGCTTTTGAGATAGAATAAAAATAGGAGCCCCAACACCCTTACTCCACGACTTCTCTACCATTGGCATAAAACCATTGTTCTCCATCCAAAGGAATGAAAATGAAATGGAATATTTCCAGGCTTTGGAACAGAATCCGACAACACCAACATAGGGGCGTGATTAGAAGCGAGGCATAATAAATTTCTTTGTAAAATATTATGAAATAAATCCAGCCACTTCTTATTGCAAAAACAACGATCCAAAACTGCCGCCACATGACCTCGCCTTCTATTGTTCATCCATCTGAACTTCTTCCCCTAAGTGAGGGCTACTAGAAGCATACATCCATCAACAAATGCCTGAAAATCAGCAGCCGACCCCAAATTGAATCTCCTAGGACCTCGCTTCTCATGCGAGGCTAAGGTGGCATCGAAATCCCCAATTACCAACCAAGGACTTGACACCATAGGCAGCAAGCACAATTTGGCCCACAACTCCCTGCGGTCAGCTCTAAAGCAACAAGCATGAATAAAAGAGAAACCCACCTTATGCCCCGCCCAATCCACCATAACTGAGATTTGTTGCTCAGAGGATGCAACAATCACCGGCCTATTGATACCCCTCTTCCACAATATCCATAAATCCGGCACCTTATCGTGCCGCTTATTATGGATGAAATCCCTATCATACCCAAGTTTATCAAAAAACAAAGCCAGGAATCCATTAACCTGAACCATCGGTTCCGCCAAACAGAGAATATCTGGATACGACTCCTTTAAAAGTTTTCGTAAATCCCTTCTTCCAGAGGCCTTCTTGCAACCAAGAACATTCCAAAAAAGGCAACGCATAATCACTTCTTTGAAGAGCCACTCTTATCAGGCTTATTTTCCTGACCACCCTTCTTCTTTCGACGGACAGTGTTAACTACAATGCCATTTTTCTCCCTCACATGGATAGACTTATCCATAGCCATAACCTCAGAGAAAGAAATAGCAACATGGCCCCCTGAAATCTCTGTCATAGGCATGCTGTCCACAACTGCATCAGCGAGACCTGTTGATCGAGTAGACCCTACACCACGATGGCCACCTCTCACACCCCTACCCAGCTCTTGCAGCGTCACTTGCCTGCACAGGCGCAAAGTGGAAGGCCTCCCCACATCAGCTTCGATTCCTCCATGCACATGACCCTGGGCCTGTCGACCCCTCTCAGCCACACCTAGACCAACGACCTCATCAACAGGGTCGGGTCCGCTAGAGTCCATGTCCGACCCACTTCCTCCATCCGACCCAGAAGATGACTCCACCTCAGAGTCCGCAGCATCCACAATTGTATTTCCCTCCAAAGAAGGAAACAAATCACTACAATTTGAATCCTTATCATGCAAGGTGGAGTTACCAATCTTTGCCGGGTTGAGAGCCAAAGTTTTCAAAACAACCTCAATCTCTTCCTCCTTCTCAGCGCTTTGACTAGAAACCGTTCACATATTTTTGGTAAGCGAATCCTGGGGGTTAGGCTCCATATCAGGCGCCCTTAATGGTTGTGAGTCGATTCACGATGAGTCGACTCCGTCTTCCGCATAGACTGCTCTTGGGATGGAAGCTAATCGATCCAGAGCAGATTGTTTCTCATCTTCCAGTTTCTTTAATCTGCAATCGCCTATATTGTGACCCAGTTTCTTGCAGTAGCCGCATCAACTGATATCATCTTCATACAACACACATTGCCTGAGCCGAAAACCTTCGAAGTGCCAGGTTCTAAATGTTTAACTTGAACCTCCCCAATTCGCAATGCCATTTCAGAGACATCCATTTCAAGTAACACCCTAGCATAGTGACCCATCAGTCGTTGCTTTGTGTGTTGATCCAAAGAGACCGGTCTTCCTACTGCTTTAGCAATTGAACACCGATGGATGTTCAATTGGTAACCCAGGAAAATCTGGTGCAGGGGGTGTTCTAAGAAATGAGAAGGCCGAAGTGGTGGGAAACTTTCGTAATTTCATAGGAACTCGAACAAATCTTGAAGCGGAATTCCTAGCTGTAATGATTGGTCTTGAGGTGGCGCAACAACTGGGCATCCCCCGCCTTTGGATTGAATGTGATTCGACGGCGGTGGTTATTCTTTTCCAAAAGAAAAAACCTCCTTGGGTAGCATACCAGAAATGGAAAAACTACATGTCTTACTTGGCAGAGGTGGAATGGAAGATAACTGACTGTTTCTGTGAGGCAAACTCTATTGCTGATTTCCTTTCCAAATCAACAGCTCGTTTTGAGATCTCATCTCCGGTTACAACTTGGTCGCCTTTGGTGAAGATGGACTTAGACATGGATGTCTATGGTCATCCTAGATATAGAATGTGCTAGGGTAAATTTTCCCTTTTTTAGGTGATGGTTGTTTAGGTGGTCGCCTCTTTCTGCTGATGGCCATGCTGAAGGTGGATAGTGTGCGTCCCCTCTTCATCCTGTGTGGAGGTGTGGCTTTGAAATCCCGCATCTTTCTTTGTATCATATTTCTTGTTCTTTTTCTATTCCTTTTTCTTAATATACATGATCTTTTAGCGAAAAAAAAGAGGAGCACATTCTCGTGCCAGTACTCCAATGGAAGATCAGGGAAACGGATCCAGATCAGTTTGGACCAAGTTTGCTTCACGTGGATGTTAAAATCAGGTTTCCAGTGTTGGAAACGAATTAATTGAGAGCCTATTTTCATAGGACTTCTTCTCCATACTGCTGCCTTATCCCCTTCACATTGGAATTGGAAGATGATGTATCCCTTCTCAAGGGGGTGCATAAGAACACCCTGACTAAGGTTCCATTTTTCTGCAGCTTCCTGTTGCAGAGCATCCAAGGAAATCAATCTGAAATCGACTCTTCTGATTAAAGCGAAACGAAATGTCAACCTCTTAGATTCATAATCTTGTTGAGGGATTATAATCCTCCTAATCTCACCTGCCTGAATCGGTTCTAGGAGGGAATCGATTGCAGGCCATAGATCTCAAGGACAGCCTCAGAAAAGCAAAGCCCAAGTGCAGGGTAAGTAAACAAAGTATTCAGCATGCCCGAAAAGAAACAAAAGTAACTGAAGACGACTCAGATGCTCCATCTTGATTTATTAATTATGGGAACCTCCCACTGGTTTTCATGTTCTGTTGTTTATGGTTCCAATAATATGGTGGATTGGAAGGAGTTATGGACGGATTTAACTGACATTGCTAGTCTTGGTCTTCATGAGTGGACTATAATTGGAAATTTTAATGTGGTTCGTAGCCAATCAGAAAAGGTGGGAGGGGAGCCAATTAAACAAGCTGCAGTTGATGATTTCAATCTTTATATTTTTGGTTTAAGCCTCATGGATCTGAAATGGAAGGGAGAACCATTGACTTGGAGTAATGGACAAATGAGGGATAATTGGATTCTCTGCAAGCTTGATAGGGTGCTAGTTAATGTGCAGTGGATTGATTCATTTTCTTGCTCTGAAGTGGAGTTCTTATTCTCAGGAATCTCTGATCATAGTTATTGACCAGTATTGCTCCATGCTCGAACTCACAGACACCTTGGCGATAAGATTTCCACATAAGCTTCACAATCTCACATGTGATATCAATCTTCACAATATTATCACATGTATCGATGTGCTCTCTTTGTGGTAAAAGTGTGGAAGATTTTGAGCACCTCTTCATTCACTGTGAGTATTCTGCTTCTTTATGGTCTTCAATGCTGAATTTTTTTAATCAGATGTGGCCTGGTTTTCCTGATATGGAAAGTCTATTCTCGTGGTGGAAAAGAAAAGGAAGAGTGGTGCCTTGTTGCAATGTCTGGATGTCTATGGTTGTTATTATTCCTTATCATATTTGGAGTGAAAGAAATAGAAGAAGGTTTGACAACCTGCAAGCTCCAGTGGGTATGAGAATAAAATCCATTCTACAGGACATTTTCGATCACTCATTATTAGTCCCAACAAATGTTCGAATGATGGCTGATCTGTTGCTTGCTAAATCAATGGGATTAGTCACTGCAGGACCTCGGGAAAATCGAATCCTAGAGCTTCAATGGAACGCCCCATCATTTAACTCCTTCAAGTTGAATATTGATGGTTGTTCGCTTGGTAATCCAGGATGTTCAGGGGCTGGGGGAATTTTCAGCAAATGTGGTGGCACTGCAAAGGCTATCTGGACAAAATCACATGGAGCATTGTTCATTGCTATCGAGAAGTCAACACAGTGGCGGATAGGCTAGCTAAACATGCAACAACAACTTGAAGTTCCAATATCTGGAATTCTTCGTCTTCTTTTATTTTGTCTGATCTCGATTGGGATTTGTAGCATAGACCTCGTTATAGATTTTTATAATTTCCTTACTTTAGATTTCTGTTTTTGCTGATGGCTATGCCAAAGGTAAAGCAGTTTTCTAAAGAGTCTTAATTTCTTTTTTGCCTTCGAAGCTCTGTTTTGCTAATGGCCATGCCGAAGGTGAAGCAAGGTTTTGAAGTGGTATTGTATATCTCTTTCCTTCTTTTTATTAATACAATTGCTGACTTTTAGCAAAAAAATATATATATATATATATATATATCAATCTTCCAATAACTTGGATTTCCTATTGCCCTTTCTTCTATAGTTGGAAACTCAGAAATTGTATATGGTTACTCATGGAAAGATCTTATTGTAATCCGATCTGCCATGGGTAACTAAATCAGGCTATGATCTTATGCACTCTTGTATATATACTGTTACCCTAGTTAATGGAAAGTAAGAGACAATTTACAATCTTACAATCTAACAATAGTCCAAACTATCCATTTTTCCATCACGTAATTTTGGCCCTAAACCATTCCGTTTCTTTGAAGCTTGGACATCTCATGCTGATCATAGAAGACCTTTGCTTAGTGGTTGGTCCCAGCGGGTGTGGAAAGATTTAAACCCATTAACCCTTCTTGCCCTTAAACTGAAAAATGCGAAATCCCATCTAAAGACTTGGAATAAATCCCATTTTGGTGATGTGTTTGCTGCTGTGAAAGATGCTGGATCCTCTTTCTTCAATATTCAGAGGGTGATTAGTTTTGATCCCTTAAATGTTAGTTTAGCCGTGCAAGAGAAAACTGCAAGGACAATCTTTTTGATGCATTGAGGGTGGAGGAGGCTTTCCTTAAACAAAAGTCTCAAGTCCAATGGTTGCAGCTTGGTGACGGAAATAATAACTTCTACCACAAAACAGTTAAAGGAAAGCAAAACCGAAATCATACTCGGAAGTTAAGAGGCAAGATGGGGTAGTTGTTGACAGTCCGAGGGAGATCAAACAAGAAATTGTGAGACACTTTGAAATTCCTTTTGAGGTTAGTACCTTATTGCAGTATGATGGTTGACCTGATTTGCATCTCTCGTAATCCCTCTCTTCTGATCAGCAGAAAAGCTTGGTGGAAGAGATATCTGATGAGGAAATTGAAGCAGTAGTTTTTTCCTCCAAAGTGAACAAGGCCCCTGGCCCGGATGGTTTTAGTGCCCTCTTCTTTAAAAATGCTTGGGATGTGGTTGGTGATGGTGTAATTGAAGCAGTGAGATGGTTCTTCCATAACTCTATTATGCCAAGACCGGTCAATGCTACATTCTTATGCCTAATCCCAAAGTCGTCTCAATCTTCGGAGTTAAGTAACCTTAGGCCCATAGCTTTATGAAATTTAATCTACAAGTTCATTTCCAAGATTATCGCATTCAAGGCATGGTAGGGAGCTTAGTTTCCTTTTCTCAATATGCTTTCATTAAAGGCAGATTCATAGTGGACAATATCCTGGTTTGCCATGAAGTGGTGAGGGGTATCGAAAGAAAACATGCTAACCCCTCTGCATTATTTAAAATTGATCTGTATAAAGCCTATGACTGTATATGTCGGTCCCATTTGTATGATGGCGTGACCAATATGGGATTCCCTTTGAGATTTATTGGATGGGTGAAAGCTTGCCTTAAATCAGCTATGATCTCTATCCTGGTTAATGGAAGTCCAGTTGGTTATTTTCATGCAAGAAAATGAATTAGACAAGGTGACTCGATGTCTCCATATCTATTTACTTTGGTCATGAAAACTTTATCTATCATGTTGAAGAATCTTGCCCAAAGGAAGAAAATTCAGTTGATGCCTCATTGTAAGCCTCTTCTTTTGTCCCATCTTATCTTCGCTATGATCTTATGGTTTTCATTAAGGCAGATCACACATCATTTTCAGCAATCATAGGTATGCTTGAGAACTTTTCAGCCCTCTCAGGACTTTATACTAATAGGGACAAATCGTCCCTTATATTAGGAGGGGTCTCTCAAGTTATCCCTCATGAGTTGTTGCAGTTGACTTGGTTCTCTGAAGGTTATCTCCCTATTCGATATCTAGGGATTCCACTCATCTCTGGCAAGTTGAGAGCAATGGATTTTTTTTTTTTTTTTGCTCTAGAAGGAGAATCTTATTAAAAGAGAAGAAACATCAGGGAAAAGAGGAAAAATAAAAGAAAAGAGCAGAAACCACTAGGTCAACTTGCAATCTCCACCTTTGGCATGGCCATCAGCAGAGATAGCAAGCGAGCGACCTACCGGAATCTAAATCTATGCCTATTCGTAGCATCGTTATCAAGATCAGCAATAATATTATTCGGAAAACTCACTGAGAACTCAAAAGTACCAGCCTTAGACGCCTTCTTTCCCAAATAGTCTGCCACAGTGTTGGCTTCCCGAAAGCAACTAGTTATCTTCCAAGGAATAGATTCTAAATAATGAAAGGAAGAAAGCCATTTTTGGAGAGCAAACCAGGGAATCTGTCTTCGTTGGATCAGAAAGACCACTGAAGCCAAGTCTGATTTTATCCACACAGCCAGAGCATTATGATTCTTTGCCATCATAATTCCTTCCAAAACCGCCTCAAACTGTGCCTCGTAAATCTTTTTAATACCTAGAAATATGCTAAAGGAGTCACATACCTGGCCCTCACTATTTCAAAGCACACCGCCTACACCTACATTTCCCGGGTTGCCCAGAGAGCTACCATTCACATTAATCTTGATCCAGTTCAGGGGAGGTTTACACCAATGCACCTCAAGGGGAGGAGTGGAGTTGGAAGGACTAATCATCAAGCCCAGTTTTCTGCAACAAAGAACGTCTGAAACTACTCACCTTGTCACTTTTATGACCATTAAAGAGCATAATCTCCTGCCTGATGCTTTCAAAAACAAAGACAGCCGGTCTTGCTTTATCGTCGTACCTTCTTTTGTTTCTTTCTCCCCAGATATGAGAGGATATTACTAGAAATCCCATCTTCCATGGCTTTCTAATATTTAGAACACGAGTTCTTCTCTTCCATCACATCAGAAAACTCTCTATAGATGGCTGGTCCTTCCATGCTACCCCAAAGCAAGTTAAGAATGTTTCCCATATGGATACAGAGAAGGGGCACTGAAGAAAGATATGTTCCAAACTCTCTTCAGCCTTACCACAGAGGTTGCAAGTAGAAACCATCTGAATGCCTTTGCCTCTCTTGCCTTGCACCAAATGCCATCCAAAGGTCCAGTATCTAGGAGGTAAGCCTTTCTGCCAAACCAAAGAGGCCCAATGCACCACAGGTGATTTACTTCTGATGTCCTCCCAAGCTGACGCCATAAAGAAGTTCCCCATAGGCGTTAAGGCCCAAATTCCCATATGCTGCATCTGCACACATTGGGCAATTTAATCTCCTTAATTTGATTGAAAATATAGCAAAGAAGAGGAGAGGTAACCTCTGGGAGAACCCATTCCCCCTCTCTGATAAAATCTTCCACCTTTGCAGAGGTAGATAGGGAGCTGGAATTATCTAAATTAATCTCCTCTGTAATAGACTTGGGTCCCCACCATTTATCATTCCAGAAATTTGCTAGCTGGTCATTTCCAATAATCCATCGCTCCTTGTCTTCCACGAAACTCCACATCTTCCTAATACCTGTTGCGATGGAAGAGGGGCGAGAGTCTCTAATAGCCCTTCTGTCTTTTTTAATAAATCGGGCTCTCAAAAACGAAGCAGTAGAAGAATTTTCATTTTTCATTCTCCAAACCAATTTACAGAGTATGGCCTTGTTCAAATCTCTTAATCTTCTTAAGCCCATACCTCCTTCCTCCTTAGGCTTGCACAGAGAGTCCCACTTAACGGTAATGGATTTCACTGTGTCCACCTCCCCTATCCAAATAAAGTTCCGCATCCATCTCTCCATCATTGCAATGAGAGATGAAGGCCACCAGTAGACTGAAAAACTATGTGTAGGCATTCTTGAAATAACCGATTTCACCAGTTCCACTCTACCTGCCATAGATAGTAATTTTCCTTTCCAACTTGCCAGTCTACCCTTGACCTTGTCCATAATCGGCAAAGTAGGCATTCTTGATAGAGACGGGATTGTTGCATACATGATTGACTTTTTTCAGTCTTTTCATAGGATCTCGCCAGTCATTGAGCATTTGGATATGCTGAATTCAATCCCTACTCTAGTTGACGAGGTTGACTTGCTTTCTCTGGATGCGATCCCTAGTCCAGTGGAGATCAAGAAAGCCATTTGGGATCTGGACACAGACAGCTCCCCAGGTCCAGACAGTTTCCCTGGATACTTTTTCAGGCATTGTTGGGATGTTGGTGAAGGCGACTTTGTCAGAGCAGTCAAAGAATTTTTTCTCTCTGAAAAAATGTCCCCAGGTATAAATAATAACTTTCTTGTTTTGATTCTAAAAGTAGATGGAGCAACTACCCTTGATAAATTCCGCCCCCTATGCATGGGGAATTTTCTCTGTAAAGTTATTTCCAAAATCTTAGCTACCAGAAGTCTTTCTTGCTTCCAAGACTGATTTCTAAAGAGCAGGGGGCTTTCAAAAGAGGTAAGTTAATTCACAGTAACATCGGCTTGGCTTTAGAATTGGCCAATATTATGTTCTCAGCCACCAGAGGAGGCGGATTAGGCATAAAAATCGGTGTTCAAAAAGCATTTGATACGATATCTTGGGATTTCATTATGCAATTATTGAAGCGATTTGGGTTCTCTGACAAGTGGATAAATTGGATTCATCAGGTCCTTTCCTCTTATAAAATCTCAATCCTCTTGAATGGAGGTCCTGTGGATTATTTCAATGTGGAGAGGGGATTAAGACAAGGGGATCCTATGACTCCGATTCACTTTATTCTGGCATAATAGGTTGTGTGTAGAGGGCTGCAAGGTCTTCTTCGAGAAGGAAAAATCAAAGCCCTTCAGGGTCCTAGAGGTGAGTTAATGTCGGCTCATCTTTTATTGGCTGATGACATTTTTATCTTCATGAATGTTTTTATAAAATATGTCAGAAATCTCAATGTCTCTCTGAGGAAGTATCAAGATTTTCAGGTCAGCATGTTAATCTTGAAAAAAGCAAGTTATTCATGGGGAGAATCAAACTTCTCACTCGAGAGATATCTCGGATGCTTTAGGAATTTTTGTCTGCAATTTTCCCACTAAATACGTTGGAGTTCAGATATTTAAAGGAAGGGTGAAGAAAAATATTCTTTTTTTTCTGTTCTGGGCAAGGAGAAGGAGCGCATGTCAGGATGGAAAGGAAAACTCCTTTCGATGGCCGGCAGAGTCCAACTGGTTCGCTTTGTTGTGATGGGAATGCCTATTCACAACATGGCAGTATATTGGTGGCCAAACTCCCTCATCACCTTGATGGAGAGGTGGATGAGAAACTTCATTTGGACAGGCGACGTGGACAGCTCTAAAGCAGTGACAGTTAAATGGGAGAATGTTTGCAAGCCCAGGGATGAAGGAGGCTTGGGAATTCGTTGTCTCTGTGACATTAACAAATCTCTTTTGTGCAAGCAAGTTTAGAATATAAAGCATGGTGGCTCAGGTATGAGTAGATTGTTTAAGGTTCAGGATACGGATATCTCTCTCTTGGACTCTGATGCCAAAGTAGGTGATTTTATTCGAAATGGCAAATGGACCCTTCCAGACATGAACTCAGACCTACTACGGTCTATTTTTAAAGCAATTAAAGAGGTTAAAATCCCCACGTATCAAGTAGAGGATGTATGCATTTGGCAACTGACTCCACTGGGATCTTTCTCTACCGCTTCTGCTTGGGAAAGTATAAGAAGAAAATCACCAAAAGTGAGCTGGAATTCCTTGATTTGGCATAAAGGTCTCCCCCCCCCAATACTTTACTCTGGGATGGCGTCTTGCCCATGAGAGGCTCCCCACATATGAGATTACAAGAAAGAAAGGAGTCCAAATGGTGTCTCGATGTTCTCTCTGCAACCAGGCGAAAGAAAGCACCAACCATATTTTTCTACACTGCCAATATGCGATGGCCATTTGGGAGAATTTTACAAATTGCTTTGGTGTCCGCTGGGCAGATCACAACTCAGTGACATGTTTGATGATGTGGTGGAAGAGGAAAGCGAGATCTATCAATCTGAAGTCTCCTTGGCTGATGGGGTTTACTATTATAGCTGCCCATATCTGGTGGGAACGTAACAGAAGACGATATGAGGGCACAACTAGGAATGTGAACTACTCATATGAATATATTCGACAGGAAATTTGTCTCTGTGTAGGCTGCTCCAAGGGTGAGATTAAATCAACTCTTGATTTAATTTGCTGCAGGAAATTGGGTCTATCTGTAGAAAACCAAAAGGATACGCCTCCTCTTGAAGTGCATTGGTGTAAACCTCCGATAAATTGGATCAAAGTAAATGTGGATGGCAGCTCTCTGGGCAACCCAGGTAGAGCAGGGGCAGGGGACATCGCCAGAGATAGTGAGGGGTGCGTTTGTAACTCCTTCAGTACCTTCCTGGGTATCAAGAAGACCTATGAAGCAGAATTTGAAGCGGTCCTGGAAGGAATCACGCTAGCTCAAAATAAGAATGTCAGAGGTCTCTGGATCGAGTCGGATTCGACAACTGTGGTGACTGCGATACAAAAAAATCAAATTCCTTAGTTTATCCTTCAAAAGTGGATTTGCAGCCTTCCTTTTTTAGAATCTACTCCATGGAAGATCACCCACTGCTATAGAGAAGTGAATACTGCTGCGGACTATCTGGCGAAGAAGGCATCCAAGTCAGGTGTCTCTGCTTGCGCGGTGCCTTTACCGAATCATATTAATGTCGATTTAGAGGATGATGTGTTGGGCAGGCACAGGTACCGCTTCTTTAGGGTTAAGCTTGCCTCCTCTGCTGATGGCCATGCCGAAGGTGGAGGTCTCAAGTGGCTCTAGGGGTCTCGGGCTTGCCCTTTTTATTTTCTTTGTACTCTCATTTTGCTTTTAATAATATTCACATCTTTAGCAAAAAAGTGAGTAGATTGTTTAAGTCTAGATTTCTAAGAAATGGAAACCTTAAGACAACCTATAAATCATTTTCTGTTTGGCCAAGGTTGCGTAAAGTCTGGAACTTTGTTTCTCGCAGAGACCGATGGATAATTGGCAATGGGCACGATATTAGACTTTGGTCTGATACATGGCTTGGAGACAAATTTATTGCTGAAACCTGTGGATTAGATCCTGCTTTCGTTAACAATTCTTCTCTTAAGGTGGTAGATGTTATTCAGAATTCCCAATGGGCATTCCCTGCTTTTTGCTCTCCATTCTTCAGAATTGTTTTGATGTTGCCCGCTCTATTACTTTACCTCATTCAATCTTGAAGGATAGGTGTGTTTGGAGCTGTACCCCCTCTGGTGCCTTCTCTTCTTTTTCTGCTTGGGAAGAGATCAAAACGTGTAATCCCAAGATTCCTTGGAGCTCCGTGGTCTAGGGGAAGTTTTTGCAACCAAGACAGTCTTACTGCGGTTGGCGATTGATGCACAACAAGCTTCCCACAGATGACATTGTTTTCGCTAAAGGTATTCCTTTAGCTTCCAGATGCAGTTTATGTGAAGAGTATTCTGAGTCTTTTACTCACTTATTTTTGGGCTGTAAGTTTGCTGTGACTATCTAGAAAAAGCTTATGGAGTGGTTCGGAGTTACTTGGCCTGAAATAGAAGACTTTAGCCTTCTAGTTCAATGGTGGGTCAGAAAGCGCAGGGTGATGGTTCTTAAAGAACCTTGGTCCATGGTAATGATCTTAGTTACTAATAACATCTGGAAGGAAAGGAACGCTGGGCGTTTTGAAGATTGGAAGCTCAATTCTTTCTGTGTCTTTGGAAAAATCAAAGGAGATTTTCAAGACTCGAAAGTCATCCCCCAAGACCAGGTAAAAAATATTTCTGATCTGATTTGTTGTCGAAGCTTGGGATTGTCCTTTGATTATAATCGCCGGCCTGAAATTTAGAAGTGTTCTGGTGCTAGCCCCCTGCTGGATGGGTGAAAATAAATGTGGACGGTTGCTCCTTGGGCAATCCTGGAAGGGCAAGTGCAGGCGGAGTTATTCGCAACAACCTTGGCATGGTGATTGGCTCTTTCAAGGTGTTCCTTGGGGTTCAGACTTATTACGTTGCAGAATTTCGTGCTCTAATGGAAGGTATTAAAATGGCTCATGAATTGGGGGCGAGCTCTCTCTGGATTGAATCAGATTCTGTCGCCGGGGTAGTCGTCGTCTAATCTAGATCAATTCCTTGGTTCGTTGCTCAAGAATGGATTTCGCTGGAGCGCTTTTTTGTCTTCTGTTGCTTGAAAATTTTCTCACTGTTTTAGGGAGGCCAACTATATTGCTGATTTTTTAGCAAGGGATGCGGCAAAATCTGGTATTTATTATTTAATGTATCTCTTCCCAAGCATATTTGGGATGAGCTAGCTCACGATGCGGCTTCTAGGCCTAGATACTGATTTTAAATTTTCTCTGTTTTTCTCCCCTGCTGATGCCAATGCCGAAGGTGGGGGTTTGAAATTCAGATTTTGAGTTGCTCTTGTATTTTTTTCCTTTTATTTTATTGAAAATCTGAATCTTCTAGCCAAAAAAAAGTTATCAAAGTTCTGAATAGTTCCAACCATTTGGGTCAAATCAACTTGATTCAAATTCTGATCTAGGCTTAATGGACTAGTTTAGAAGATCCAACCCATACTAGTACTTAAACTATTTAAATTAGACCCATAATAGAAATACATATATATATATGACGCAATGACCCCCATTAACCTTGCACAATATTGTGCAAGATATATATATGTGTATATTGAGATGGGGGAAGAGATTATTATCTTCACCCATCTTCTCCCTCCATTTCAAGAAAACCAAAATAAGATTATGGTGTTGGAAACAGTATACCCAAAAGGACTCATCGAATAAATTTACAGCCCCGCCCCTAACACCCCTTTACCCTTGTTGATCTCGTGTTTCAGTAACACGCGTGCGTCCTTTGGGCGCACAAACTAGAATATAAAATGTAATGTAAAAAAGTAATCATTGTCTGGATTCATTCTAGATATAATTTGAAAAGCAAAGCATAACTTTAACTTTTTTATTTTATTTTTTAATAAAAAATTGAAAACATTCTACGATTAAAAAAAAAAAACCAAAGACACAAGTTACTGTTCATCACATATGATGAACCGTACCTGCTAAGCTCATTCTTTACTTTTTATTAAAATAAATTCAGAAATTCTAAAAGTTAACAATAACTGTGGTTTTGTTAATCTAATAAACATTGCCGCACAAGGAATGCTCCTCTCTATGGCTGGCAAGGGGGAGCTAATGAAATCGGTCATATCAGGTATGCGTGTGCATAACTTTGCCATTTATTGGTGGCCAGAATCTTCTATATGTTTAGTTGAAAAATGGATCAGAAATTTTATTTGGTCAGGAACATCAATGTGGTGAGGAAATAGCTGTGAAATGGGAAGATGTTTGTAAATCCAAGTAAGAAGAAGCAAATTGAGAGATGTCAATAAGGCATGCTTGAGTAAGCTGGTATGGCAATGAAAAATGATGGATCTATCATGAGTGCATTTCTCAAAAGCTCACTTTGTCAAGGAGGATGGTACGTTGAGAACGGGATAAAAATCTTCTTCTATCTGGGCTGGGGTTAAGAAGATGTGGGATTTCGTCTCTTCAAATGAGAAATTGACTGTAGGAAATGGGGAAAAATTCATTTCTGGTCGGACAAATGGTTGGGATCTTATTCTGTGTTAGAGATATCCAACCTTGATGCAACATTTTTTTCGTGACTCGAAATCCTTAGTCTCAGGTTTCATCATTGATAATAATTGGGTTTTTCCTAAGGTTAATTCTAATTTTCTAATCAGCGTCGACGGATTTCTCTTTCCTTTAGGAAGGACTTCTATAATTGGCGCCTTGCTCTGGGGATTTTTCAATTCCTTCAGCTTGGGAGGGTACAAGGAGATTTAAGCTGATGGTGGGCTGGAACTCTTTTGTATGGAAGGTCAACCTTCTTCCTTATCAAGCACGTTTTGGTTGGATGCTTATTCATGGGAAGCTTCCGTTGAATGAGAAGGTCAGACAAATATGGATTATGTTACCATCTAGGTGTGATATGTGTGGTTCAGTTGAAGAGTCCTTATCTCACCTATTCTATGAATGTCATTTTGCTCTCTCCCTATGGCATGAGTTTTGTGATTGCTTTGGTGTACAATGACCAACTTTCACAACTCTCTCTGATCTTATCTCATGGTGCAAATTCAAATCAAAGTCAAAAAACCTCAAACCTCAAATCTCAAATGGGCATGGTTAAGTGGGTTTGTCCTCATACTTTGTTTGCATGGAACAAAATGCAAGACGATTTGGAGAATTATCAAAGACCACAAATCACTGTTTTGCGATAATAAAGAGTGAGATAAGTATGCAATCCTTGATTCATACTAGTAGATCTTTTTCCATCTCTGATCTCATCTGTTCCAGAAGCCTCTGTCATTCATTGAAGACCGAGAGATTTTCTGGACGTCTATTGGTGTGCCCCTCCCTTGGGCTGGATTAAGCTTAATATAGATGGCTGCTTGTTTGGAAATCCTGCCAAAGCTGGAGCAGATGGAGTTTTTTGAAATGAAACTGCTTCAGTGGTAGCTTCTTTTAGAGAATATCTTGGGATTAAGACCAACTTTGGAGCTGAATTTTTGGCTCTTATAGGCATTATGGTGCATGCAAGGGCGTAAGGAATTTCCCATTTATGGATTGAGTCCGACTAGGTGGCTGTGGTTTCTCTTGTGCTTGAAGGAATTACTCCATGGTATATTTGTCAACGATGGTGGGATATATCTTCATTCAATTGATTGGAAAATTACTCACTGTTATTGTGAAGCCAACCCAATCGCTGATTATATTGCAAAATCAGCAGGAAAGTAGGAAATTTCTTCTCCAATCCATGATTGGTCGGCTCTGATAAATATGGAGTTAGACCTAGATGCTACCAATCATCCAAGATTTCGACTTTGGTAGTCTTGGTGCTTTTTTATTCTTTCTGGAAAGTCTCTCTTGGATAGTCTATTCTGCTGATGGCAATGCTGAAGGTGGGAAGTCTATCTAGGAGTCTCTTTCTCTGTCGTTGTGGCTATTCTATGCTCCAATGCTTGTAATATATTTTCCTTTCTCATTTTCATTTTAATAAATATGAATTCTTAGTGAAAGAAAAAAAGGTAACAATTGCCAGCCCTTAAAATAATTATTTTCATTTCGAGAAAGTTTTCCTCCAACATTGAAAGGTTTCAACACATCACATACAAATATAGGGTTCTAGTATGTTCCCCAAATAGCTTCCCATGTGCATCTGAAGCCTAGCGGTAAAGAGATTGCCATTCGTCATGACTTAAGGAAAACCTGATCATTTTCATTTTGGGCTCAAATACCACTACAAAAATTTTCTTCATGCCATTTTCTCTATATTGTGGGCATACATTTTTCATAGCAATTTACATCAACTTAATTTACCTCCCATCAAACCAAAGATTGAAAAGTTTCTTTGTTGGAGCTTAACATTTTATCATAGTGTGGATCTTCCACCATTAGATAATTAATTCTATACCTTCATGGACAAAACACAATCCTATAATTAGTACCACCAAGGTTGCATCATTCAAGACTTTCCTGGGAATTCAGACTAACTACATTGCTGAATTTCGAGGTTGGATAGAAGGAATTTACTACGCCATGAAGTATGATGTTAAGGCCTTATGGATTGAATCTGATTCAGCAGCGGTTGTGACAGCAGTTCAGGTTAAGGCAATTCAGTGGTTTGCATTGCAAGATTGGTATATAGTGGAGCCTTTTTTAAACTCAATCGCTTGGAAGATTTCTCATTGCTATAGGGAAGCAAACCCAATTACGGATTACCTTGCAAATGTAGCCGCAAAGATGTCAATTACTGAGATTAATCCAATCTTACCTCGTCATATGTGGGCTGAGCTAGTGAATGATAAAAATACAAGGCCTCGATTTATATTCGGTTAATGTGATTTTAGTTCCCTGCTGATGACAATGCCAAAGGTGGGGACTTGAAATTGCTATTGTATTTTTTCCTTTTCCCTTTTATAAAGTTTTTTGGATCTTTAGAGAAAAAAATAGTAGGTGAATATGTTATATACATAAAAAGGGGGTGAGACAAAAATTTATTGGATAGGGGAATGTTATATATTTATTTTATAGTTAATTGTGGTTATCTTGTACCTATCACTCGAGATAGTAAGGGGCAGGTTCATGACTCCTTCAACATTTTTTTGGGCAATAAAAAGATTTCTGAGGCTGAATTTGAGGCAGTAATGGAAGGGGTTCTGATGGCCAAGGCGCTGGGGGCAAGAGGTTTGTGGATTGAATCAGATTTAGGTGCTGTGGTAGTTGCAGTTCAGAGCAATCATATTTCATGGTTTATTCTCCAAAAATGGTGATTTGCCCTCTCTTTCTTGGAGTCTATTCCCTAGAAGATCTCGCCCTGCTTTCGTGAGGCTAATCCGATTGCAGATTTCCTTGCTAAGAAAGCTACAAAATCTGGGACTTCTGAATTCTTGGTGTCCTTCCCGAGACACATTGCTGAAGATTTGGAAAATGATGTATTGGATGAACACATATTTCGTTTCTATTAGGGTGCTGTTTTTCCTCTCTGCTAATGGTCATGCTGAAGGTGGAGAGTTTAAGTTACCTTAGTGGTTTCGGCTTGTCTTTGTTTTTTCTCTGGATGTTCTTTTATTTCTTCCCCTATTTTAATAAATTCATCTTCTAGCAAAAAAAATAAAAAATATTAGCGATGTACGTGGGATGGTGGGAGGTAATTTTTATAGGGAGTGAGTTGTGGAAAGTTATTTAAAGTAGTAGATTAAGAGGGAAATTCTAACCACTAGTAATTCCTATTTATAGAAAATAAAGGAAGGACCATAATTGACTTGGATAAACAAAGGTTTCCTATTCTCTATTGAGAGAAGGTTAGGATTCCTCCATAAATCAAGAGGTGGGGTCCCTCCTAATTAACCAAATTTTATAAATTTGTCTCTATCTGTACATCATTATTTTCTCTCTTTCTCTTTCCAATCTTTCGACTTATGCCCTCTTTTCGATGCACACATCAAAATATGGTGGTCTGGTCATCTTGGGGTAACTTTGATCATTTTCTCACTTCTCTTGAAGAACTGAAAATTGTTAGTGGGCCCATAATTCCCTAAATTGCAACAGTATTGGTCAGTCTTCAACACGGTACATGAATTGTTACATCCTTTAGAGACCCTCACTTGGGTTGAACATTGACTATTGATGTTAGCGGCACATCTGATTCCACAGCAACAGCCAGTAGTTGGGCTGAAATCCATTATCAAAGAAACAGATTACAGGCTTGAACCCGTTCATGGATCATCTGATAATAATAGGGAATTAAATTAAGGAGGCTGCACATGCCACTTTAAAGTAGCTTTGGTTTAGAGCAGGTGGTGGAGGTATTTTTTCGAGACCATGTTGGGAAAAAGCTTCTATATTATAGAGTTATCCTGGGAGTGGCAAATAACTTTGCAGTAGAATTTTGGAGTATTATCAAGGGCCTGAAATATGCTCGTGATATGGATGTGAGACGCCTTGGGATTGAGTCAGATTCGGCCTTTGTGGTTGCTATCATGCTATGTTTCAGCATAGGCTTATTCCTTGGTTTTCCAAGAATATCTTCTGGACTATGTGAATTCTATTGAGTGTAAGATGACCCACTGCTTCAAAGAAACTAATCCCATAGCTGATTTTCTCGTCAAAGATGCTGCTAAGTTGGGTATTTTAGGAGTGAGAATGGAATTGCCAGTTTCCATCACCAACGAGCTCCTCCTTAATGAAGCAGGCTGATGTTTGAAATTTAAAATGTATCCGCAATCGTACGGATCAGTGTAGCTACGGGTCGAACATAGGGAGAGCAGCCACTTTATTCTTTATTTCTTTTAATAATGCGAAAGTGAACCGATTAATGATTGTGATCTAATTCTAATTACCGTCCTAAACATATGTATCTAAAATAACGTCCTAACCATTCGTCATCTAAGAATTTAAAGACGCAAGCCACGCAATTAAAATTAAATAAATAAATAACTAAAAATAAACAACCCACGCAATTAAAAAAAAATAATAATAAAGGGAAAAAATGCTGAAATAAAAATAAAGTAAAAGAAATGGGATAAAGCTAGAGAGCGACTCACAAGTAGGTTTCTCTACTTAGCCCGATGGATGCATCATAATATGAGCTTCCCTACTTGACCAGAGAGTCACTCTTACAAGGGTTTCTCTACTTGGCTTTAGGGAAAGGGAGACAATTAAAAATAAAAGCAATAAATTGATGGTTCTATGGCTAGGAGGGGCAAAGCCAACACATACACTAGCCATGAACCTTGGGGGAAAGGGATAGCAATAATGTAACGACTGAAAATAAAAATCCTAAATTAAGAAAGAAAGGGTAGTCAGAAGAGGGAATGAGAGGGGGGAGAGAAGACTACTGAAGGAGCCTACTTACTTGAATCAATGCTTGAACTTGAAAAAAAAAATTGTTCCACGGCTCATGATCTTGTCACCTAGATCTAAGCCTAGAACTATAACTTAAAAAAAATTACAACTCAATTGCATAAATCATAAACATAAAAAGGCTGAATAAAAATAAAAAAAGTGCTTGCATTAATTGACATAAAAAAAAACTATTACAAAAGTGATTAAAGCAAAAATAGAGAAGAACTAAAACTAAAGAGAGAAAGAGGAAGAGAGAGAGCAACTAAAGAAAACTAGAAGAAGAATGAATTGTCTCTCCTCCTCTTACATGAGTTGTATTTATAGGGAATGGAGAGGTAGGGTAACAATTTTCTCTTTCCTAAAAGAGAGAAAACCACAATTGATTGTGAGATCTTTTGAGTCCAAAAGTGCTAAGATGGAGGAGAGAGAAGAGAGAAATAAATTTTGAGAAATTTCCTATAATTTTTTCTTATTTTCTTTCCTTTTTTTTTTTCTAATTTATTTTTCTTCTTTTTTTCTCTCTCCTAGGGACGATTTTTTTTCTTTCTTTGTGTGATTTGGACAATCTTTGGTGATGATGTGGAGGAGAGAGAAGATTTGGACAATTTTTGGTTCTCCCCTTTTTTTCTTCTAAAAAAAACAACCATAAGATTCGAACTTGAGACCTCTTGGTGAGCAAGAGAATTTTGTACACCATAGCTCACCAACTAAGCTAGGTAGTTGTTGTTACCAAAAATAAATCTTTAATCACTTAAAGATGTGGTCCATCGATCCTTGTTGGCATTTGGAGTATTCCTTGTACCTCTGGGACAATTGCAAACGGGCTGGTTCTGCATCTCGGTTTAGTTCTGATCCATTATTCTTTTTCTGACCCGAAAAAGAATAATCATTTGTACGGGTGACCAAACGAATGTGTATTTTTAATTGAACACGTCCATCTTGCTCAGAATTTCGTCCTCTTCGCAACCATGGAAAGAAATAGGACCTCTTTACGTGTAAAATTGAAGATATGGCTCCCGATAGTCCTTAAGGCCTTGAAAATATAAAACCTGCAAAAAGAGAGTAAAACCCAAGGTAGCTCCATTCTAAATATGTAAAATGCATGTTTTACTACCCTAGATTTCACACATAAATGTGCTCATCACCTATTTTCCTAACAATCATCTTTTTAAGAGTAATTGGAAGAATATTTGCAATACTGTTATAAGTCGTAGAACATTTTTTCTTTAAGGTTTTGGGATGAGTAATTGACCTATTTGGGAAATATTTGTGTTGCAGAACTTAATTCCAAAGAGATTTCTCTTCCATGAATAATCGCCACCCCAACTATAAGAGAATTACTTTGTTTTGAGTTTCAAATTTTCTAAAGCTAAGACCAACTTCCAATTTTGGGGAACATACCTTATGCTAGCCAATTAGATGAGATTTGCTTGTTTGGCCATGGTGTCCATTCCAGAAGGAAAGGTAAATGAAATCTAGTTTATTGCAAATAACTTAAGCAAAAGCAAAGCTTGACATGAGACAAATAGGGGTTGATGAAAGAGCATACTATAGAAGTACACTTCTCCTGCAAAAGAAAAAAAGTAGATTAGATTTCCAGACCGCAAGTTTTTTTGTCAACTCTTTGTACAATCTGGGTGAATCTGATTCTTGTAGCTCTTTTATCGTAGAGATGGGTTCCAAGGTAAGTAGACTCACTATCCATCTCTTTGATGCCCAGGATATTGCAAAGATTATATTTCACAGAATTACAGACATTAGAACTAAATGCTATGCTGGTTTTATCAAAGTAAGCAATTAAGCCTGACGAATATCATTAATGCATTAGATAGTGGACACATCCTCTTTAGAGGTTGTACAAAAGATGAAGGTATCATTAGCAACAAAATAAGTGAAATTTGAGGACCATTGTAGGCCACCTTGATACTTTTAAAGAGATTTAAATCTCTATAACTACAAAGGAGGCGGGAGAGTGCCTCCATGGCCAAAATGAAAAGAAAGGGCTAAGATGAGAAATAGTCTCCATTTAATTTGAGACGAAATGAATAAAAATAGTCAAAATAAAATCAATAGCGAACTTAAATTTTTATAAGGTATTGAGATATTTCTCTTCCCCCCCCCCCATCCATTTCGTTTCATTTCATTTCACTATTCCATACAAAAGTTTTATTCCACTCCACTTCTACCAATCACAAGCGCCTTTGGAAAGTGATGTATTTTGGTGAACAATAGGATACAAATGTCACATCATCCTTACACTTAGCCCAGGAAGGTATTGGTTCTAATGATCTATATGCACTACGAATCCTCATTAAATTTCCAAGTTTTTCTTACATTGGCTACTAGGGGTGAAATAGGGCCGGGTTTCTTAAACCTCAACCCTATCCTAGGTAGGGATGTAAATAGATTAGATATGGATCAAATTCGAATCGGATGTGTTCAGATACAGATATATCTTGACCGGATTCATAAACCTTTAAATGAATACTGATGCGGATTGAATTCAGGTTTTCAACTATCCATTTACTCTCTGACTTTTGTAATCCAGACATTTCTCTCCCAATGAATATATTTTTCTCTTAATCCACTTTTCTAAGTTGTTTTAACTCTTTTCCTCATTCTATAGAACATGTTTAAACTTCAAGAACCCTCAAAATCATTAATTGATTATTTAATCAGATCGGATAATTATTTTTCAGATAATTCAGATATGGATACCCCTAAACGAACACGAATGAGAATTCGAATTTGGATTTTGACTATCCATTTACATCTAGGTCCCCAAAACTCAACCCAGGCCCAACCCAACCCTATCGGGTTCATGCTCAAGCCCAATCCTGCAGGTTTCAGGGTTGGATCGGGTTGACCCTAGCTAGTCTTATATATATATATAATTTTTTTTCTACAAAAGGTCACAAACGTTAAGCCTATACTTACCAGAGAGGGGGTGGAGAGATGTTAAGACTATGACCATCCCTTTTCTATCCCTAACCCATAAATTTGGAACAAGCAAAGTTGTCAATTTAGTTCTAAGATAGACCTTTTAATAACCTGGCATCACCACATCTCCCAGAAACTGGACATGACAAATTTTGACCCAATTCTTCATGATTACTACTATATCTAAAGTTCATATCAATACATGACAGGAGACACAAAGACAACCTATGTAAAGAAAAGGGGAGAAATAGTTTGACCTTGGTCATCTTAGCTCAATGGGTAAGAGTATGTGACTTGTGTAACACTTGATGTGGGTTGGGGCCATACATACAGCTTGTTGAATGCTTGTATAATACATGATGTGGGCCTAGAGGAAGGGGAACACTATTACTAAACACAATAATAGATCAGGGTTAAAATTGGGCCAGGTTGGACTGGGTTGAGCCTGAAGGAGTTAGACAGGGTTCGACCCGTCAGGGCCAAACTTACACCCCTATTGGCTACATAGGTAGGTCTTCCTGAGTAGCCTAAATATTTGCTATGTGGCAATTCTCTAGGGGTCGACTTTTGCGGACAAAGAGACTCAATGTCCTTTATTAACATGTCAAATTTCTGCCAAAATGGAGTTTTAACAATTAACACAATTAATCTTTGAAAGATCAGGACTTCAAGAGAATGCATAGTAGTTGTCAAAGTGTTGCTGAGTGGACATAAATGAAGGGTGTTTAATTGAATTTGAGTATGAAATTTGTTATATCATTAATCCACCTACTCTATTCAATGGTTAGAATTGCCAAATTATCTATTCACATGATATAATAACATTTGGAGACATTTGAAACCCCTTCCTAAGTGGGCCTTGCAAAAATCATCTAGCCACCATCATCTGTTAGTGTTTTTTGACATCAAGGTAATTCTTTGACTAATTTGGTGAAACTAGGGTTTTAATAATAGTTCATGCTAACCACGACTGTATTAGCCATTAGAACATGTGACCATCAAGCCTTAAGTATTAATAAATTATTATTAAGGGGTCTTCCACGTCCACCTCCATGAGACAGGAATTAAAAAAATAAAAATAAAAAATAAAATAAATAATTTCAAAATGGACGGGTCAGGCTGAAACCCGACCCAGTTTCACCCGACCAGAGTGAACAGACAGCTTCACAGCACAGCTTACCTGGCTTTTTTTTTTCTACATACAAAATGAAGTGTAAAAAAAAGAGAATAAATTAAAGAAAAAAAGCATATTATATATATTTTTGGGATTTGATTTACAGCGTTTCTTTTTTCCAAAAATAGTAAAATACACCAAAGAAAATAACAAATAAAATTAGAGGATAGCGACTAGCGAGTGCGAACCCTCGAAAGGTCTCACTGAGAAAATAGGGAATTCCGGCTTGTCGGCGACGGGATCAGATCAGCGGTCATCATTGGAAGCATAGAGAAAGAGCTTTTGACAATCCGTCTTGACCCTTCTGGTTTGTTCTTTCTGATTCCTCATCTAATATTCTCTCCTTTTTTTCAATTTTTTTCTTGGATTGGCTGGTGAGGTAATGTTTCTTGAAATCGTTTGAACACCTGATCTTAAGATTTCTTAGAATCTCTCAAGAACAAAAAAAACAGTTGCATTTTTGCAATGAGAGGAACAGAAGAATTTTGGGTCCAGAATACTTAACCTGCAGATTGTTCATTATAGCGATTAATTTAAATATAGTTATCCCAATTGTGGATATATCACAATGTTCCCAATCTTTGACCACATTATCAGTTGCATTTCAGCTAGTAACTTATTTCTTGAGTAATGGGGAGAAGGAAAAATATGTCCTTTGAATTCTTATATGGGACAATGTGGTTCTACCAGTATTCTGTTGGATAACCTTTTAGAATCAATTTGTAGTATGGTGACCTAGAAATTGCCAGAGCAGAGAGAAGGTAGATTTATCTTGGCCTCTTACCCTTCTTTCTTCTTCTTATGAAAAAGGGGAGGAGGTGGGGGGGAGGGAGCTCAGGTTGTCACCTTATTCATGAACTATGGTGACTGTTTGTTGCTGATAATCATACATATAAGGATGGAGGTGCTTCTATTTGTACCACTGTAAAACCTCTTTGTGACCCTCCTTCAACATCACATTTGTTTTTTTTCTTTCGGTTAGAACCTTCAACATTACTTACCTTATGAAATAATCTTACATTTTGGATAGCTTGTAGCAACTTCATTTCTGTTGCATCCCAAGCTTGTACAATGATATCTGAAGACAATTTCCTCTCTTCATATATGACCTAGCTCTGAACTAAATGTCCAAATTCACTTCCTGAAAATATCTAATTCATTGGTTCGAGTGAATGGAACTCAAGGCACTAAACAAATACTGGAGGAAACAACCTTCTTCCAAGAATGGAAGGGCACTTTTCCTTCTTGAAGTCTTTCTGGATAAGTTCAAATTTCTTTAGTTTCTTGTAAGAAGAGAAAGTGGAAAGTTTTGTCTTACCATGTTTTGACAGTAATCTCTTGCATTGCCTTCTGAAAATTTCAATTTATTGCTGCTAAATTTCCTTTTAAGTACAAGAATAGTCTTATTGTAAACCCAAATTGATGGAAATTGAAAGTTAAGAAAGTGAATCCTTTCCTGAGCATGATATTCTTTCTTTGAGGAAAGTTTGTTTATTAGCAGAAATTGGGAATGAGAAGCATTGAAGGAAGAACTGAAGCATGGGAGCATGGTTTCACACTTAGATGAGACATCTGATAATTTTCTCCTGAGATTTTATCTTGAGTGATAATTAGGTCAGTGTTGTCGCTTTTGTTCAGCAATCCTTCGGATGCCAAAGTATCTTTGTCATGGTTTTGGTGTCACTTGAAAGTTTATTGATTTACTTTTCGAATAAGACCATGATCTTGCAAATATGAAGTTTTCAGGAAGTTATGAAAAATTTAATGACCAGGGTTTGCTTGTGTCAAAATTTATACTTTTGGAAATTTTGATTTAATTATGAGCTCCTTCTATTTTCATTTTAGACTTTCTTCTTTTCCTTTATCTGGGAAGCACTCATACGAGTTGCTAAAATTGTTGGTCGAGTCAAAATTTTGCAGGTTTGAGCATAAGTTCAAAATGTAAAAAGTTGGTCTTAGAGGTGGTGTGAAAAAAATTACCTATTTCTTTAACAAGTAAAAAATGTAATTAAAAAGTGACAGGTTTTAATGTTTACTTGGGATTCATTTTATATAAGAGCAGGAGAATCCAGAGCATGCTAATGATATTTCAGATTAATGAATGGAATTTAGAAACTGATTTGTTACTTTGCTTAACTTCATTTTCTTGGCGCTGTGTGAGAAGCCTAGCTTCAGTTGTTACTAAACACTAGCAAAGTTGTTGCTTTAAGCTCGGTATATGTAATACTTTCTCTATAAGACAGAGCTCCCTTTCATGCCGACATGACCATGTGTCCGCACATGCCAACACGACCATGTGTTTTGACATAAGTGGATGAAACTCCTCATTTGAGAAAAGTCTGTGTTATGGGAAGTTCATTCCTTTGTGAGATTAGCTTAGAGGACTGTTTTGTAGGTCTCACCCTCTTTCTTTGTTTCTCATTCCTTGGTGTTCCTTTTATGTTGGGAAGTCTATTATTAGAAAGTGGCCTAATGTTTTCGACCCTTTTTGCTTGCACAATCTCACATTCAACTTGTGTTTGATAATAGATTTGGGTTCTCTATTGGGGAAAATTTCTATATGCTTCATTTTATTTGCATATTGTTCCTCTATTTTTATAATTTTTATTTTTAGTTGGGATAAGGCTTAGTGAGTTGAGTTGGAGTTTTACAATTTTTTTTTCATCTCCTTTTACTGTCTAATTTTTTACATATATATTGATTGAGAGATTCTTTCTGTTAGCTTATAATATTTAATGACCTACAAATACAAACACAGTTAAGACATGTAGTGTTCCTCTGTCTACATTTGACAAGGTTGGTGTATCTGTCTCATAAATGAGTTCATCTCCACAGTTCATAGCCCTCTCTTATTCTTCTTATAATACAACCCTTTAACCTTCTAGGTATTATGGAGGTGTTCTACTATAGATATAAAGGGAAACATTTGAAAAAATAACTTCTCTCTTGTATTGCAGGCCTTTCCCATAGGATCTTGAATCTTTCCTGCATCTGAAAGTTAGTTAAACAACTATTCTTTCTCTCCTCAGTTGCAAAGTATCTCTTCCTCAAATTCTTATGAAGCTGGAGATGAGACATCTTTTAAGTATATCAGCAACACTAAGATATCTCAATTAAATACGTAGGCCTTGTTAGAAGAAAATATTTTATGTAACCTGAAGAATAACCTGGCATGATGCCAGATCTTTGAGGATATTGAACACCAAGTATTTTGTAGCTTCTGGGACTATTCTTTTTGCTACTTCCCTTATCTGTCATCCTTTAGAAATTGTAATCCCCCAAACTGATGGTAAAAACTCTTTTCCACCTTCCTATGGTCTCTTTATTTACACACTGATCTCCGGATACTCTCTTTAATACTTAATATTGCAATAGAAGGTTCTCATGTGGAAAAGTGGGGGTTATTTCCTTGGATAGAATGATAATGGAGCCAAATTCTTGTAGCTGTCACAAAGAGTATGGACAGGACTTTGAGAATGATGATTATAGAACGTTTGGCCTGCCAAAGTAATACCTGGCGTACTCAATCATCGCAGAAATGTAGATATTGGATTTTCAGTTTACAAAAATCCACCGTTTAATATATAATTCATAAAAAAAGTGGTGTTATTGATTTTGTACTCAGTAGGGTATTGATTGGATAGTGTACCATAACCGCAAATCTGCGATACAGGCCTATGCTTACTGTGCCTTCCTTCGGTCATGTTCACCAGGATAACTATTTTTGGTTTTCAAAGGAGCATGTTTTCTTAAGAAACATGATAGGAGGGGTTGGTACTCAACAGAGCCTAAGGAAAGCGCTTGGAGTTCTGAAGGACTCCACAAAGGTTGGATTGGCAAAAGTGAATAGTGAGTACAAGGTGATCCTATATCTAATTCCCTCTGACCTTTGTTTTCTTTCATTAATGATTTACTCTTGTTCTTCAGTTCTGCGTTTCCCGAAGTGTTAATCTTGTGTTTCCAGGAATTGGATGTTGCAATTGTCAAGGCCACAAACCATGTTGAACATACAGCAAAAGAGAAACATATCCGCAGTGAGTGAAGCCATCTCCCAGCCTTGTGTCATCAATGTGCAAACTAATAATGCTTCTGCTTCCACATATGTTTTTAAATTTGAATGTTGATGTATACTATGCTTGTGACTTTATGTGTATTTTATTTTATTTATGGAATATAAACCAGTATGTTCATAATGCTACTTGTGTTATGCTGGCAGCTATTTTTGATGCAGTATCAGCTTCAAGACCCCGGGCTGATGTTGCATATTGTATACATGGTCTCGCTAGACGTCTTGCTAAGACACATAATTGGGCAGTATGCTCCAGCCCTTGCTAAAATGAATTTCCTTTCTTTTCACCATCATGCTTCTACTTTAACATGTTGCATAAAATTACTTGGACGGCAAAGTACAGTTTGAGTATGCTAAAAACAACAAAGAAATATCATGGTTGTGGTTTTTATTTCTTTTGTTGGTATATTCAGTCTAGTTCCCCTCCTGACATTTATTTAGGTTGCTTTAAAAACTTTGATTGTGATTCATCGCGCCTTGAGGGAGGTTGATACCACATTTCGTGAAGAGATCATTAATTATAGCAGGGGCAGAGGTCATATGCTGAACTTATCTCATTTCAAGGATGATTCAAGTCCAAATGGTACTTTCTGTTTTCTTGATTTATCTTCAACATTGGAATCTTGTGCATTATGATTTGGAACTGATTGTGTACTGCGATCGACAAATTTTGGTGTTAAGCATGGGATTATTCTGCTTGGGTTCGTACCTATGCTCTTTTCCTGGAGGAACGGCTGGAATGTTTCCGTATACTGAAGTACGATGTTGAGATAGATCGCTGGGTAAGCAAATTCAACTGAGTTCATCATTCTGTTACATTCTCATCTACAGCTATCTTCTCTGAAAACATTTGCATTATCGTTACAAGTTTAATTTGATGCGAGTCTTAGAACAAACCAGGCATGCAAAAAGGAATTGATTTTTGAACAGCACCAATGAGGCAACTTTGGTTCAATGGATTGCTATAACATATTGAGCATGTCAAACTAGGCTGGTTTCCCAGAAGAATCCGTACATTGGACTTGCTTTTCTGGATATATTCAAATCTTCAATTCTGAAGTTTCAGGGGTATCTTGGGAAAAGTGGTCGTATAAATTATTTTTGGTCTCTCATCTTAATTTGATCCATTTATATTGATTCTGTTGAATTTTGAGTGGTAATGTTTGGTAATATATGCTCCATCAAACCCTTGCTTTTCCCTATTCCCCCCCCCCCTGTGCCCGCCCAAAATGCTCTCAGAAATTTTATAAACTGATAAAAAATGAAGCACTACAACCTGGGGGGGGGGGCATAAAGTGTTACCTGTACCAATGACTCATTTAGGTAAGGGAGGTCACTTTTCAATACCTATATTCCTCATCATTGGAATTCTTTTCTATCAGGGTCTGGTGCAATAAAAATGTTTAAGTAGAACTGGAATTTGGATAAAATTAAGATATATTAATTGTGACAAACTTTTCTATAAGAGGAAATCATGTAGTTGATGCTTGTGACTGAAATGCTCCATGTCCCCGGGCAGGACTGGGAACAGGAATGAGGTTGTAAGGTGGGAATAGCATCTTGGTTAAGAGCATCCTGCAGTTTGAAATGAAACTTGCAGAATGTGTGCAGGTTCATGCGCTGTGAATGTTTTAATATTATGCGCATGAGAAAATTCCTTTTAATATTATGGTGCCCTTTTGTAGTGCTTGACTACTTCGGCAATGTAATTTATTTTTGGTTTAACAGAGAACCAGGGAACTTGACACTCCAGATATGCTTGAGCAGTTACCTGCCTTGCAACAGCTTCTTTATCGTCTTCTTGCTTGCCAGGTATGGAATCTACTAATGATGTTCTTATTGCTATTAGATGTTGGATTTCTCCTTCACATGATGTATTTTATTTGTTCAGCCACCTTGATTACCTATGATCTACCTTCTGTTTTGAGGTGCGCTGACTGAATTATGTTTTCCGCAGCCAGAGGGAGCAGCTGTATATAATACCATGATCCAGTATGCACTTTCAATTGTAAGGATCATTCTGAAGCACAAGTTCTATAGTGAAAGAGAGATTTGTAATGCTAATTTGTGCCTCTTATACCTCCCTTTCCCAGGTTGTGAGTGAAAGCACCAGGATTTATGCTGCAATCGATGATGGTACTCTTAATTTAGTTGACAAGGTGGGTTTTGTTTCGGTGGCCTTTATCCTCATTCATATGTTGTTTTATATGGGTAAATAACATTTCTGGAACAGTTCTTTGAGATGCAGCGGCATGATGCTATAAGAGCACTTGAAATTTACAGGAAGGCCAGGAATCAGGTGTGTAATCTTGGTTAATGTATTCCTTATGGCCAAGATGGCTTGCATATTCCAGTGTATCCTACTGGCTACTAGAAGACTTCTTTAAAAAATTTCTATGGTTTTCCATGGTCTCTTCAAGTTGGTTTTATCTCTATTTTTCTACAGGCTGAGAAGTTATCTGAGTTCTCAGAGATCTGTAGGGGCCTTGATGTTGGATGGGGGAAGAAACTCCCTAAAGTTGAAAAGGTACAGTACCATCATAACTACTTCATTTTTATCATTACCACTCAATAATGGATGGTTGTCAGTGACATTTATGTGATTCCTTATTTTTTCTGGCACTGTGATATCTCACATGATTTTTTCACTGGCAGCCCTCTGAATCATTTATCACAGCCATGGAGGATTACTTGAAGGAGTCTCCACAGCCTTTAATGCTTCAACGGACAGCTGTATGCTTCAACGTTTTTTCTTAAATTTTCCTAAGCATAAGGAATTACAAGAAATACATGTGGAGAACATCCCTTCGCTTTCTTTATGATGGAGGCTTGTTCAAATATATATTTTTGTGTTTCTGAGAAGTTGCTTTTGAAATATAAAGTTCTTGCTTCTCAGCAATTCTGTACTTGAAGGGAACTCCTTTAGTGGTTTTAGATATGGGTGGCAAAACTTTGACCAACCCATCCAACCCACTTAGTGCTAGGTATGCAAAAGCAAAACACTATGCTGCTTTATCTGGGTTGTTCAAGAACGACTTGTCTGATTGAAAAATGGGTTGGGTCCACTCAGTTTGTTCAAATTTGAAATGTTAAGCTACGATATATAGATTGTAGGTTCATTTTCATTGTAACATGTGCATTAGAGTTCTGTTATTTGCCCATTATGCTTTGAGTTCAAAACCATAAAGTTTGAGTCATGGCATATTCTTAATTATACTAAAAATATAATGCCTTGTATGATAAACATGCATCAATTATTATGTTTCTGGACAAGCAGGTCAGACATATACAACTCAAACTGAAACCAGGTCAGACTTGACGTCAAGGTTCAAAATTTCGTTTCGTTTCGTTTCGGTGGGTTAAAAAACACCAACTCGGCCGAGTTGGTGTATTTTTATTTTTTTGTTTCTATTGACTATTTTGATGGTCAAACGATCATATTTTGACTTAAAACTTAGTGGGTAGCTTATTATAAGGTGAATAAACATTCTTAGAACATAAAAATGCAAAAATATTGGAACATGACATTGTTTTAAAGTTGCACCTTTGTTTGGCAGCAACCGTTGAACTGTTTTGGGGATTTTACCTGTGAGGTCATAGATCGATCTCTAGTGTCTAACATATACAAAATCTACAAGCATCCAACATGTATTTATGTACTATTTCAAAAAAAAAAAAAAAAAAAAAGGTTTTGGAGGAAGAACTTTACCTTTCCTAAGCTTTGAATGTGTAGATCTTCTTGTGGGTGTCTAATGGAAGTCAAAATGTGTGATGATGTGGCTAATTAGAGGCTTGTTGGAGTGTTTTTTCTTCAAACTACGCAAGTGGAACCAAAACCCGAGACAGTCGATTTCGACTCTGTCTCAACGAAATTATGTATTTATAAGGCATGGAATGTATTGTTTCGGCGAGATACCGAAATTTCAACCGAAATATGGTACACATATTGATTCGTGCCTTATTTCGTTTTGACAAAGAAAAAAGCCCGAAATACCGAAATTTTGGTGAGATTTTGAACCATGCATGACGTAGGGCTGGACTAAGTCTGGGTTGGATAAATAGCCATAGAAATGACACATGCTCTGACTTTGGACCTGGATTCCTCTTAAAATTTTCCACCCCTAGTTTTGGAGTTGGGTAAGATTTGGACGTCTGGTACAAGGACAGAATAATTTTGAAGTGAGTAGAGTACCGTATTGTTTTCTGGTTGTATGTACTGCCGGAAAGAAGCCCATTCACAGCCTATTGACCTCTTTCTCAAATTAAGGTTGTCTAATAATCCTAGCATCTCTTCATTTTATGATATTGTAGTTGGGGGCTTTCCACCTAGGGATCTCAAAATTCAAAAATCTGTCTGACCTTATGACCCATTGCTTATAGTTTCCTGCATTGTCATGAGAATCTGACTGATCATATGATTTTGATCATACAATCAGATCAGATTATGGTTTAATTGATGAGTCACTCAGTCAATAATAAATATCAATCCAGTCAGAATGTCTATTTTCTATGGCTCAAACCAGGTGTCCTATTTGTATAGCTTTCGTGAATGCCCACAGGAGTTAATAGATTACGCCAGGGATAATGTTTTTTATGACAAGTTTCTTGGTTGGACCATTGAATGGTGAGTCCTCTCCATTTTATGTGGATTTCATCGGCATCTCTACTGTTTATGGTCACTTTAAGATTTCCACATATGTTGACTTTATTTGTTGATATGGAGGTAATTATACAGTCTTGACTATGGTCCTATTCATAATGATGATTTTTTGATTGCTTAAAGATCTGCAAGGCAAGACATTCCTTAAAGTCCTTTCCTAACCACTACACTCTACGATCCTTTTGATCCCTAGGCCAATGATGAAAGAGGAGCTACTCCTAGAGCAGAAACTACTCCAAAAGTAGCTTTGGCTATTGATTACAAGGAGGAGGAAGATGTTGAAGAAAAAGAAAAACCAGAATCACCAGTTTTGCCACCTGAACCCTCCCAGGCTGACCAAAGTGCTCCAGTAACAGCACCAATTATCGATCTTCTGGTAAGGGAAATTTTCAACAAAAGGGGCTTCTATACTAAGAGGTTTCAAATCTTGGTGTCTATAAAGACTTCAATTAATTTTGTTGTTTGTCTATCAGGGATTAGATGAGATAAGCCACGAAGTATCACAACTAGAAGAGAAAAACGCTCTTGCGCTTGCTATTGCCTCATCTGGTGATATTTTTATGTACATAATTTCATGAATTATTCTGCAAAATCAATAATTCTGTAGACTAATTATATATATATATATATATTCACAGAAAATTCAGTAAGTACTGCAATGGATCTGACCAGTCATGCCACTGGGTGGGAGCTTGCACTTGTTTCTGCACCAAGCTCTAATGAAGCTGTTGTAGCAACTAGTAAATTGGTAAATGCGTTTTCACATCTGAAACCTTCAAAAATGTTGTAACTATTTATATTGATTTTTTATGTTTTATCATAGCATCATCATCATTTAAGCTATCTCCTAATTACATGTGTCCTACATCAGCAGACACGAGTCCTATAGTGCCATGCAGTTATAGCTGTTGCCACATCCTCTGTGAAATATGCGTTTTACATGCACTTTTAGATCCTTTTACACAGCGATAAGTTTATGCTAACTGGTGCCCTTGTTATTACAAGATGAAACCACATTATTCAATTATGGATTCCTTTGTTCTTATTTCTGAATCAATTGAATTGAGCAATGCCACCTGATATATAATTTATCCTGCAACTAATTAGTAGCTTTGATGTACTTTACTATTGGATGGGCTAGTTTATGCTAACTAGTGCCCTATAGTGCCATGCAGTTATATCTGTTGCCACATCCTTTGTGAAATATGTGTTTTACATGCACTTTTAGATCCTTTTACACAGCGATAAGTTTATGCTAACTGGTGCCCTTGTTATTACAATATGAAACCACATTATTCAATTATGGATTCCTTTGTTCTTATTTCTGAATCAATTGAATTGAGGGATGCCACCTGATATATAATTCCACCTGATATATAATTTATCCTGCAACTAATTAGTAGCTTTGATGTACTTTACTAGTGGATGGGGTAGTCACTTTTGTCAAACATGACACCAGCCATCTTTATTTGTAATAACGGAAATAAAGTTTTAGAGTATTACAGGGACCATTAAACCCTTAAGGACCTAAGGACCCGTTTGAAATCTGACACTTTCCCTAAAACCCATTATTATAACATTCCCCCTCAAGCTGGTGTATAGATATCACATACGCCAACTTGCAAATAATAGGATGAAATATTTTACTATTAAGACCTTTAGTAAATACATCAGCCGGTTGTTCACTACTGGGGACAAAAGACATAGTGATAAGAATCATATCTAGCTTCTCTTTGATAAGTGTCAATCGATCTCCACATGCTTGGTTCAATCATGCTGGATAGGGTTGTGAGCAACACTAATGCCAGATTTGTTGTTGCAAAAGAGCTGCATATGAAGAGTCGTAGGGACATCCAAATATGTGAGAAGACCATGAAGCCATAGGAGTTCACAAATGCCATAAGCCGTAGAACGGAACTCTGTTTTAGCACTTGAACGGGCAACCACAATTTCTTGCTTTGTCATGTAACAAGGTTACCACCAACAAAGGTGTAATAACCAGTAGTAGACCTGTGGTCATCAAGGGAACATGCCAATCAGCATCCGTGAAGGCCTTCACCCTGAGGTGATCATAAGGAGAAAAAGGAATGCCATGTCCTGGGGTAGATTTCATGTAACAAAGAATACATAGTACAACTTCCATATGAGTTGAGTAGTGATCATGCTTGCACTGATAACCAGGTTTATGACAAATGCTATATCAGGGCATGTATGAGAAAGATCAAACGCTCCACTAATCTTTGATATTTCCTCTTATCCACAGAGTCACCTTCCTTACTACTCAGGTGACCATTAGCTTCAGTAGGACTATCTGTCGGCTTACACCCCAACATTCCTGTCTCAAAAAGAAGGTTAAGCACATTCTTTCGCTGAGTCAAGTAGATCCCACGGGAAGACCTGGAAACTTCAATGCCAAGGAAGTAACGAAGTTGTTCTGGATCTTTAATCTCAAACTCCTCACTTAAGTATCTCTTGAGGCGAGAAATCTCTGTCAGATCGTCACCAGTAACAGCAATACCATCTACATAGATTATCAAGAGTAATCATCCCACTAGATCTCTTGATGAACTGAGTGTGGTCGGAATTTCTTTGAGAGTAGCCAGTAGCAATTATAGCTTTATGGAAATGCTTAAACTAAGCATGAGGGGATTGCTTTAGCCTGAACAATGCCCACTTCAACTTGCATACCTTCCCTTCACTTTTGGAGCAAGTGAACCCAAGAGGACATTCCATATACACTTCCTCCTCAAGTTCCCCATAAAGAAAGGAAATCTTCACATCTATCTGCTGGAGATCTCAATCTAAGTTGGGGGCACAAGCTAAGGTAACATGGATTGTGTTCATCTTAGCAACTCTAGCAAATGGCTCCTGGTAGTCAATCCTATAGGTCTAAGTGAAGCCCTTGGCAACAAGTTTGGCCTTGTACCGATCTACTTTACCATCAATCTTTTGTTTCACTGTGAAGATCCACTTACAATCAATTGTCTTCTTTGAGGGAAGACATACTAGATCCCATGTATTATTCTTCTTTAAAGCCCACATTTCTTTAACTATAGCTGTCTGCTATTGTGAGTCTGCATTCGCTTCTTGCCAGGTAAGGGGAATGGACACAGAGGATAAACAAGACAAAACTATAGTAGGAAGGAGAAAGTGAGTCATAAGAAACATAATTAGCAATAGGATGTAAAGTACAAGACCTAGTGCCTTTATGAACAACAATCGAAAACTCAAGAGATGGATCAACAGAAGGAGAAGGAGAATTACTTTGGTTCAATGGGACAAGATCAGGCTTGAGAGGAGACAATTGCATGGTAGGATAGATGTTGGATGTGTAGTGGCTTGAGTATGTTGTCTGCGACTATAAACACGTATCTTTAGTCGAGGCAAAGTAAGAGTGTCACTCTCCCCTCGAAACAGGATACCGACAATGATAGCAAGTTGAAGAGGTGGCACATCTTCTACAATGGGAGGAGACTCCCCCTGAAGAGGTGCCGCAATGTAGTTTAACGTAGATACGTGAAAGACAACATCCATAGAACGCCGTGTAGGAGGATGAAAACACCGATAGCCTTTCTGCACGTGAGACCACAAGGATCAAACTTTCCATGAGGATGATAATCACCAGCATAGTAGACATTGCCGAATACCTTGGGAAGAACAGGAAAAGCAGCGGAATCCTGGAGGAGATCCAGAGGGGAGTAGAAGGTATGAACCCAAGAAGGCATTCGGTTGATTAGAAAGGTAGCAGTGAGAATTGCGTCACTCTAATACTGGGGAGAGACATGCATCTCAAAGATAAGAGAGCGTGCTACCTCACAAAGGTGGCGATTTTTCTGCTCATTAACCCCATTCTGTGCCGGGGTATCTATACAACTAGTCTGATGGATCATCTCATGAGCGGAAAAGTAGGCGTTAAGGACCCTTCAGAGTGTTCACGGCCATTGTCACTTCGAAGGATCTTGATGGTAGAACCAAACTAAGTTTGAAGCATGGCGGTGAAATTATTGAAAGCAATAGAAGGTCTCGCCCTTGGTTTGCATCATATAAATCCAAGTAGTCCGAGAATGAAAATCAATAAAAAGACAAACCACCGATAAACATAGCGGGATGGACCCCAAATATCTGAATGTATCAATGAAAAAGAAGTGGCATTGTTATTTCCAGAAATAGACTAAGTGATCTGAGTTTGTTTGGCTGATACACATGTCCAACTTAAACTACAATTTTTGAACGAAAAAGCCTAGCTGAATTTCCCAAAAGAGGATGTCCTAACTGACGACGCCACTGCAGTAACTTTGAGACGGGAGGTGACGTAGAGGATGTCTAAAGAGCTTGACCAGAGATCAACGCCGAGCGATCATCAAGCATATACAAACCACCCTGCACTCTACCAGAGCTAATTGTTGTCCCTATCGCCTGATCTTGAAAAACACGATGAGATGGGAAAAAATGACTTTGCAAATAAGATTGGAAGTAAAACTACTACTGGACAATAGGTTAGTTGGAAAAGACAGACATGCAATACAGTAAAAAGGGCTAAGGAACGAGTACAACTACCAGAGCCCTTTCCCAAATAGTGGAATAAGTCCCGTTAGTCAACTTAACCTTACCATTACTAGGACTAGTAGAGTACTGGGAGAAAAGAGACAAGCAACCTGTCATATGATCGGAAGCCATAGAGTCTATAATCTAGGTGGTAGAAGAGATAAACATAGTATGGCCACAGAAAAAGATACCTAACCTAGAAGGGGTGGAGTGAGCAGAGCTCGTAGTAGCAGGTGCAGAGATGCTGGGAGTAGAGTCTGAGTCTAGGACCTCAATATAGTTGTCTTGAACAGGAGTTCTGGCATGACCCTTCCCTTGTCCTTTTCCAGATGTATTAGCAGGATGGCTATGAAGCTTGCTCCTTGGTGCGACGCTCCTTCCCGCAGTAATCACACTTCATTGAAGCTCTAGTAGAAGCATAGTTTTGGCGCTGATGCAGTATAGAGATGGTAACGCAGTGCTCCGCCTAATGTGAAGTGGTGCCTTATGGGTTTTTTTTTTTTTTTTAAAGATTTTTTAAAATTACTTGATGAAGATTCCACATATAGATTTTTTATTGGTAGGTGTGGTTTTGTTAACACTTGAGATGTATGAGATCAGCTTTACTCCACCAAAAATAACAAAAACAAACAAAACAAAAACACGATCACAAACAGGGTTTGGATTTTGTCAAGGGTTTTAAGAAAGGGCTTTGAGAAGAAATCAAGGAACAAGGAAGAACCATTGATCTAGGCGACCATTTTGTTCCGGCAGTGGTGAGCTTCATTCTTCTTTGACAGGAGTAGAAATATAGTGGATGACCTTAGGGCTTAGGTACTGCTTTTGGCTCATAGAGGTAAGTATAATAAATATTTGTATTTTTTATGTCTTTTTTTTTATATTTATAATTTTGTTTCATAATTATGTATTTATATTATATGTTAATATGTCATGATGATTGATGATTGATGAAGATGAACTTAGTTTATTCACTTTATTGATTTGTTTTCTTGATATCTTACATTGGTATGAATATTAACCTTTAATATTTATTTGACATATGAGTAATAGGATTCAACTAGGATTTCAGTCAAATAGATTGGTTTTATAAACAAATTACATAGACATGCTTTAGTCGATAAGGCGACGTTTTATGCCCGCCTTATCACTAAGGCGCTCCGAAAGACCCTCAAACGCCTTCATCGCCTTACTGCCTTAAAAACTATGGGTAGAAGAGCCACCAGATTGTGGGGCTGCGTTGAGGGATTGAGTGCTAGAGAAAAGTGCAAATCTCTCAGTGGGAGTGGCAATAAGTTGTGCATTACGATGGATGTCCTCAAGTTGGATCACAGCATAGGCTTGATCCAAGTAAGAAAGAGAACATAATTTAGAACCTGGGACTGTAGCTAATCAAACTCCACAATCAGACCTGTCAAAAAGTCATAGACCTTGATCTTGTTCTCTCGTTTCTGAAAACCAGTGGCATCTGCAACGGTGGAAGGAGTATACTCCTCATAGAAGTCCAACTCATATGCACAGCTCATTGTAGTTTTGTGCCATGGTGAGCCCTCTCTGCCTCGGGTCACGAACCTTCTGGCGTAGTTTGAAGACCTGAGCATCATTCCCTGCCTGGGAATAGATATCCTAGACAGACATGCAGATCTTCGTAGCACGGTCAAGAAGGAGATAGCCACGTGAAAGTTATGGGTGTATGGAGTTGACAAGGAAGGCCATAACCAGAAAGTTGGCACACTTCCACTTGTCAATCTCATGACTGGTAGTTGGACTCTTCGAGGTTCAAGTGAGGTACCCTTAATAGCCATGGGACTTGATGGAGATACAAACGAGCATGACCACATATGGTAGTTTGTGCCATCAAGCTTGGTAGCACAAAGAGAAAAGGTGGGAAGAGATGAGGTGGCTCTACCAGTGGAAGCAGAATAGCTGGTAGACATGATTGCAACTCAAGGGGGCTGTGCTAGTGGAAGAGGCACCGAACGGAGGTAGAAGAAGCACAAAAAAACCACCAAAAAGCAGGAAAAAGGCTAAAATCCCAAAATCTATGAAGGGTGAAAACCTTGACAAATTGATTTTGGGGATAGCTCTGGAAGAGTCCTGAGATAGTAAAGTGGCTAGTACATACCAGTACAAGGGTAAGGAGCACCAATCGCAATAAATATCAAGACGATTTGAGCATCGAGCAGGGGAAAAACAACCTGACAAAAAAAATTGATTTCAGGGGGACATAACCCTGAAAAAATCGATGGAAAGGAGCTGGGTCTCTCAGATCATCGTAGAAGAGTCTAAGAGCCCAGTGGAGAAGGGAGATGGAGGCTAGTGACTATCTTGGTGGTTGAAGGAGCTACCACCGAGAGAGAGAATTAGAAGAAGAGAGATGGAAGGAGGTGTAGATGGAGGGAGGCACTAGGAGAGAAAAGAGAGAAGGGAAAAGCGATGGAGAAAGGAGGAAACCCTTAGGGTTTTGGAACCATGTTGGATGGGGTAAATTACTTGTGTCGATTATGACACCAGCCCTCTTTATTTATAACAACAGAATGAAAGTTCTAAAATATTACAAGGATCATTAAACCCCTTATGGACCTAGGACCCGTTTGGAATCGGACACTTTCCCTAAAGCCCATTATTACAACATTTACAATGCTAAGAAATCTAGGTTACCTAATCAAATTATCAATGCTACTTTGGATGTCTATTTATCTACTGACAAACTTCATTTTTCCTTCCATATTTGGCTCATGTATGATGGAGTTATGATTCTTAAACATATATTCAAGTCATTTTTTGTCTTGCTAGTAGTGTGTTGTGACCCAGTGTTTTGGAAGATCCATATTTATTCTGTTTCCATCAGAAGTTTAATTATACGTGTTGTGTTAAGACAGGGCTTTTAAGTGGTGGATATGTTGGTATTGTTGAGATGTTGAAAACTGGGCTCCCCCTTATAGTTCTTATTGTGATTCTACCAGGTCCTTTCATGTCCCTTACTCCCTTGCAATAAGGATAACTAGTTTTGCTTCAGATATCACTAGGAGAATGTTGTCCAATTATATAGGAAGTCCAACGTTCTGTTTGTCACATGGAAGAAAAATTTATAATACCTAAGTGATGTCTAGGTATAAGTCAGCTAATGAATAATTTAGTAGACTAGTATTTGGATTGATGTAAGGGGCATGCTAAATTTGTTTTTCCATTGTAAGTCTGCACTATTTGTTTGCTTATGATAATCTGAGTAGACTATTGAATAATCTAATATTGGATGTGATAGTTATGGAAGCAAATTAGTTTGTACTATACTAGACGGTACTAAACTACTTGTCCATGCTTGAAGTCAGTGACCTATCCAGGCAATTTTTTTTTGGATGAATAAACAGTAAAATTACGCGACGGAAGAATAGGCAAGGGGGGAAGGAGGGGGTGAAGGCATCAAGCCGCAAGGGACAAACCCCAAGAGGAAACAGGAAGGGGGGTGGGGTGGGGACAAAACAACTTAATAACTAAGCTAAATATCCAGGCAAGTTAGCTTGTGTTATTTCTATTAAAGCCCATTAAAACATATTTATAATTCCTTTTATCATACATTTTGTGTTATTATGGCTTTTTAAGGTGCCGGATGCATTTGTTTATTTTATCAAGCTGGAAAAAAAAATTATTTTTGCCTGAAATTATTCAACTAGATCCTTTGTTGTAAATTAAATAGGGTGCAGAAGTTCTAAGCAAAGTAACCCTAGAATTTTCATTGCATCATTTGGGCTTTTTCTCTTTCTCATGTATGTTGTTATTTATTCTCTATGTCTTGATTGGAGCTCGGTCACCTCTTAAAAACATTTTGACGTGGAACTCGGGTTCTAAAGCCCTATTCGGTTCGCTTATGCCCCCCTTCCCCAAATAGCAAATACCCCACTTTCCAAGGAGTGGAAAATCTATAATTTATCACAAGTTCTCAAGGGGAATGAGAAACTTGTAATAAACCAGAATTTGAGAGACTATTGGATAGATAACTCAATAGGAGAGTACACAAAGTGGGAATTATATTTATTTATGAAGGTTAGACTTGGAACAAACTTGAAAGAAGGGATAGGAGAGGATAAAGTAAAAGGTAAGAGGCATTATGGTAAACTAAAGAATAAATCAAAAGGGCTAAAGAATCGTGGGAAGGGGGGTTTGTCTTCTTCAACCTTTTGACAGAAACCAGAAGGGGAAGTTCAGCTACTGCGGAAGTGAATAACTCACCCTAGGATCCTCTGATGGGCATGAAATTTCAGGTAGGGAGTCGATTCAGCTAAACCCATTGATTCTAGCCAGGATTGGTTCTAATCACCAGCTATTAATCTCTGAAATCATGGACTGGCAGACAAAGGAAGTCGCAAGTTTTTTCTCCCACTTGGCTCTTAGGACTGGGAAGCTTTTGGGGATAGCATTGCCTACCACAGGAGAATAGATCCCCAAAACTTAAGATCGATCTGAGTTGAGATGATGGATTTGTATTGAACCATCCTCAAACCATTGATATTGCCAGTACAGGAAAAGGGAAATAGTAGCAGGACAATAAGGAGGAAGGGAAGAAGAACAACAGAGAGATCACGTAGAAAGAAATAGAGATGAAGAAGAAGAAGAAAAGAGAAGTGGTCGCAGAAGAAGAAGAGAAGGGAGGGGAGGAAGGAGTTCACAAACACACCAGGCCACGCAGGCACCAAACACAATAAAATATCCTACCCTAATGTACCCAAGTAAGAAGTAGATGAAATAAAAGATCACTCCTATATATCTACCCCGACATGAGCCCATCTGAGAGCTAAATTCACCTCAACTGTTTGTCTCTTTCCTTCAGCTCTACTCAAGTTAGCTTCAGCTATTTCAAGGGTTCTCTGAGCTTGTAATTAGGTTAAAAAAGAACCTTGGATC